>NC_139946.1:27935465-28420465 GCF_963454915.1 Gymnoscopelus microlampas
TCCTATCAGCAAGCTGCAGAAAGACATGTAAAGAGAGCAGCGCAGGACTAATCAGTCTTGCCGTTGTTAGAAAGAAATGACCACTGTCAGTCTGTAGACACATTAGCAGAGTACAGCAGACATTGATTGTGCATTAATGGAAGGCAGCTCATGCCTTTCAAACAGTGTCCCTTATCAGTGAAGCAAACACTTCCTATATGTTTGCGGCTTGGTAAAAGCTTTTTAATGCATTGAAAAGGACCTATTTTAAACAGCCTACGCACAAGTGCGAATCATGTGTCTAAATGGCAAACTGTGTGTCATGGAAATTCAAAGTAAAATATTGTACGCGAGTCACTGGCTCACCTGTTTGACGTTATAACCCGTCTTGGCGCTGGTCTCGATGAACATGACACTCAGCTCCTTGGCTCTCTGCTCGCCTTCCTCGATTGTGATTTGCCTGAGAGTGGAGTGGAGAGAATGATCAGCAAAACAGTGAAAGGAAACTGCCAATTAACTGCCCCCGCACATTGATGTATGCTCATTGCTCACAAATGATAAGGTACCAGAGCCATAACATTTGACAAGTGCAGGTTTGTATTGGATGTGCATTGTGCGCCTAAAGACAACACAACCCATCACAGTCATAACTGAACCCCTCAAGTGTTATTCTAGGATAGTAGGGCTCCACCAGCATTAATTAACTGAAAGTGAAAGTGATTAATTACGTTGTGCTGTGAGAAATTAATTGCTACCCCTTTCGGTGACATTGTAATGAATTTGGCTGTGCACGTCGGGCTCAGAAGCAGGGTACATGTCAGGTGTCCATTAAAGGGGGTGTAAATTATTATGTTTTAGTTAAAAAATGGGGGGAGGGGGCTCTGCTTTAGGTTAAGGCTCTATATTCCGATAGCAATCGTAGAAGGGGGTCTCCTAATCTCTCCAGCTATTTAGTAAAAAGAAAACACATTTTCAGGTCGGGATACCAATTTTATCTTTAAAAAGATCCCCAATAAACGGTAAAAAACGCTGCCACTGGCTGTACCCTGTTTTAAAAAAACTCTGGCACTTAATGTGTTCACAAAATGACACAAATCATGAACGCAGCGTCCGATTGCGATGAAACTTTGCACGCACATTCGCACTACGTTGAGGACCAAATGCCACCCTTTTAACATTGCCCTATTATAGCGCCACCAGGAGGCAGATTTTTGCAAAAAAATATTTTTATATTACTCCTACAAATTGTGTCCAAACATCATGCAAATCGGAACACATTATCTCTAAAGCCAAGCGATCAAGACGGATCCATCTGATTTTTCATATTCCATCCTGATTGGTGAATTCCGAACATTACTGTCCCACAATAACCTACCTGACCTGGCGGAGACCTGCGCTCCGAGGAGCACTTTTTCTAATTGATCCTTTATGAGTTCTCTCTCCTGAATGGATCAATTAAATTGGTATCCTGACTTGAAAATGGTACTTTCTGTTCACTGGAGAGCTGGGGATACCCCTGTCACTGAACAATACAGCAATGTCTGCTATTAGAATATAGAGCAACAGCAACAAAATCACTTACACCACCTTCAACCCATTCAATCCGGGAACGCATCTCTGTCATTTTAGATTTCTTTGGCTATTCAAAATAGCAGATATACAAGCTCATAGCGCTATGAGCTTGTATGAGCTTGTAAATCTGCTATTTTTGAAAAATCCTGAAAATTTGTTTTCACAAATTTTTAAAGCGAACATTTGTAACTCAAATCTTTGCTTCTGGGGGTCTCTGGAACATGTTTGCACAAATCTTCTTATTTTCTTTTCAAAAATAGCAGATCTACAAGCTCATAGTGCGGCACTCGGTGCCGCGCTATGAGCTTGTATATCTGCTACTTTTTAATAAAATGACAGAGAGATCAGTGTGCTGCCGACTGCACACGGCGGCCAGGTCTGTTACTACTACTGGGTTTACATCAGCGTGCTCTGATGCTGCTCTGCTCTGCTGGGAAGAAGACCATGATGTAACCAGTCTGGCTGCTTTGTTCCGTCCAGCACAAACACAATGGGATGCGTTAAACTACCAGATCTGTGTGTACTCACTCACCCACCACTCGTACACTGTGCGGGTGCAGCACAAAACAATCCCTGAGGTTTTTGCACACCGTTACGTCAGATCAAATTCACTTCCTCACCAAATGCAACATTACGGAATCTTTTTTTGGAATGTTTGTACATGTTTATATTGTGCTGTTAGGACATTAATCACTTGAGCCCAACATACTTCATCGTACGATGAACAGCAAAAATAGCCGATCTACAAGCTCACAACGTGACGCATCGCGACACGTTTTGAGCTTGTAGATCAGCTATTTTTTTTTACATTCCGACATTATAATGACATGCCCTAAATAGAGACACCAGGTTGAAAGTGGTTAAATGCTGCATTTTGGTCACCTAGTCTTGCCTTTATCAGTCACTGTAGGTGTTTGTAGAAGTAACAGATTGCAGATACAGTGCCTCAATTTACTACCAACAGTTTGTAAGTGCAGGCGTGGCTGTGTGGAGATAACAGATGCAACGTCTGTGATGCTCAACAGAACACAACCACACTGTCAAGTCTGTTGTTATAATATAAGTGGGGTCCGGGGACCCCACGGGGAAATATATATACAAAATAAATACAGTTCCAGGAGGATGAAAGGTTAACCCCAAGGAGACAAATGTAATCAGACGGCCCTGGTACAGTATTTTGGCTAAGCAGTTCTCCTTCCCTAGGAAACACTATGCAGGCGGTCCCTTATCCTTATCCGCGTTGTTTATGTTTCCCTGCTAGGACACTCCATTCAGACGATCATAACAATGTGAAGTTAAAATTACAATAATTCAGAATCTAGTCATACATTATAAAACTAAAACTAAGATGAATTAATGAATAATAAATCAATAATCACACAGGAATATACGTTGTATTTCCGATACAGCCTCCTTTACATAATATGTAGTTCTCAAACTTTTTCATGTCCAGGACCCCCAAATTAATATGGATTTGGGCACAGACTCCCATCTGAAAAGATGTTGTGCCATACAAGAAAAAAAGAAGCAGATTTCTATATTAACACATTCTGCTGGGGACGCGTTCAAACCCCTTCAAGGACCCCTGAGGGGGGGGAGTCCGCGGACCACACTTTGAGAACCCCTGCTTTACACGATAGCATACAAACAGGTGAAAACACTGAAGAGGAATAAGGAATGCAGGAGGTTCGTGAAGAAAGGAGACACGTGAAGCTTGTGCCGCAGGAACAAAGGCACTGCACTGGAGCGGTATTTACATAATAACACCACCTGACAGAGACTTGCACCAGTGCTGGGGCTATTTCTAGATACATGCCTCTGAGTTACAACTTAAAGAAAACGCTGGCTTGTTCATCATCGCGGTACATGGTAGCACAGCGAGACATGATGGACAGACACCGGCTCTCATATTGGCCGACACATTTCTGCTTCATTGATGCACGGGTGTGGCTTTAATTTCCAAAATGTACCACTCTAAAACCAGGTAAAAGCTAAGGGAGATTACCGTCCCGCAGACCATGACAAAAACGTAAATCCAGTGGTGTCCAACCTCGGCCCTTAGGGCAGACTTGAAAATCACATGGAAATGGTGTGAAATGGTCAGATGGGTGGGCCATGTGCATTTTATTCTAATGACCAATAAATGAATCTATTGTGTTCTGGCTTGGATCAATGGAACTAACATAGTCTACTTTAAGTTCTTATTTATCTTCTCCCAATGAAAACGTATTTTTCAAGCTTTTAAAGAAAAATGACCATCACTTTTGTTTTCCCATAATTTCTTTAATATATTAATATTAAATCATAATTAAAATCTTTATTGTGTTAAGATTGTTTTGCCAATCATTTGGGGGCCCTCTTGCAATATCGTAACAGCCCACCAGTGGGCCCCGGTCCACAGGTTGGTTATGGCTGAGATACACCATTACCGTCCCCAGACCATGACGTAAACTTCAATCATAACAAAGCTAAAACAGCAGGACAACAAACCCCTACCCTGCAAAACCACCAGAACCATCCAACAGTGAGTCTTTTCCACAAGAGCAAGCAGCCGGTCCACTTGATGTCATTGAAAATCAACTTCACAGGCCGCTGCTTAAATCGAGTAGAACAGAGTGCACTAAACAAACAATCACGCGGCTCCCTGCCAGAGCCACACACGTGGTATCTGTGTGTGTTCACCCGGAGACGTCCTGAAGTGAGGTTAAAAGGTGTCACGCCGTTATCGAAGGGAGGATGTGGCGCGGAGGACAGGGCTGAGAACGCTGCGTCATCGTGTCAGTTTAAGCGATTGCTTTTCTGAGATTCCCCTCCCACTGAGCTGTCAACAAGCTATAAGCAAAAAACTAAACAAAAAATCTAATGAATAACAAAACCCATACAGCGCCTTATTAGAGACCAAAAAACACCACCACACATTCATTCATATTCACAAGTGATGACTTATTGTTGTTGAAAGCTCCACGCTCAGTCAGCGGGTGGGGTTATTCCCAACAAATGTCAGACAGTGCAAGTCAATTTATCCCAGACTTAATAATATACAAATAATTATGACAACATGAATAATATGACAGAATATTTGCATACGGAAATTATATGCACCTACTTTGTCAAAGAATCCTACTATAGTCAAAACAAGTCTAACACTCTAGCAGCAACAAAGCAACAGCCTACAAGCCATTTTCAGTGGAAGCCAGCTACATGTAAAAAATGTATCTCACCCACTTCTTTACAGCTGTAAACCTGTATGTGACAATAAAGTGATTCTGATTCAGCACCAACATTTGACGCTGTGACAAGCTGCAAAACAAAATAATATATATATTAAAAAAGTTTAGCTGGATTCAACTTTTTTCAGCACTCCAATGACGTAATGAAGCGTCAATCAATCATGTTTTTAATTCACCACTTTCACTGCCCTTCACTCTCCACACAATTCCTGCTTGTAATGGGGGAAAAACTAATACTTGACATAAGCCTGTTCTTTTAAACCCAAGAATTTTATATACATTTTCCTTTTTCTTGCTCATCAACGGTGACTTGGTGATACTGTAGCTCAGGGGTTCCGGTGTCTCCCCTATTATGAAGTTGTAACAGTCTCGCTGAATAATAATTGAGGTAGAGCTGCGTGCATTTGTCACAACAACAATCCATGACACATTTATGCTTTGTCAATTTCATGTGGGGAAGAATGATTATCTAGAAGCTTACACATGGTGTATTTTGAGCTTTTAGAGCAACCCTGAGTGATGCGTTCCAGTCACCAGGCACCTAGTATAGGGCCATGCAGCGCTACATGTCTTTCAGTGGTATTATCGAACTGGAGTTATTCCCAATAATCCATTAACCAAAGGGAGAAGAAGGAGGTGGGACTTCTTATCAAGAATAGTTTCCATTGGACAGTTAGAAAGGAAGTGGACGTGGCCCCCTTCCACAAGCGAGCTCCCATATGCCCCCTGAGTGCAACCACCAATTCACGGGCCAAAAGGACCAGCAGAACTAGAATTATAGACCAAAACCATCAAGTACACAACTCATCTCATAGGCTATACATTTCTCTGAATCAAACAAATTCCTCAATAGGTCAGTTCACTTTTTCTTTTCAAACCATGCGAGACCATTTTACAGTGCCAAAATGGAGAAATCTGTCTTCACAATCACAGATACTGTAAGTCTTGATCAAATGACTATAGAGATAATGTGTACCAATGCGTGAGGTTAGGACAAAATCTGTATGAGTAATATTACAAAAATGCGTTTTGCAAAAGTCGTCCTCCTGGTGGCGCAATAACAGGCTGATGTGAAAAGGGTGGCATTTCCTCCTTGGCCTAGTGGTAATGTGTGTGCAAAGTTTCACAGGAATCTCACGCTGTGTTCATGATTTAAGGCATTTTGTTCAAAACGGACCACTTCTGCAAACTTTGGAAGCCAATCATAGCCAATCAGGATGGAATATGAAAAGTCTGACCCGTTTGATTTAATGACTATAGAGATACTCTGTGTGATACTGTGATACATTTGCGGGATGTTTGGACAAAATCAATGCAAAAATCGGCCTCCTGGTGGTGCTATAACAGGCCCATGTGAAACATTTGGGTCAGAGGTTCCGCTCTGGCGTCCAAGGAGTGTGTGTGCACAGTTTCACGTCGATCGGGCCAACAGTGCCGAAGATTAGCTGTCTACAGACGGACACACAGACACGTGGACACATGGACGGACGGACAGGACGGCCTGGCGGAGAAAATAATAGTTAAAAAAAACAAAAACATACTTAGTACTTACTCACAACCTATAACAATGTTAGGTCAGTAACCCTAAAATGAGTCCCAACCCATTTTTGGGGAAAACACTGGTGTAGTTGACCACACTGGGTTGAACGCAGTTAAATATATATGTCAATGTGTTATTTGTGACATTAATGTAAGACTGCTGACATTCTGGCAAAACAAATAGAACAATATATTACCAACAGAGTGTGTAAGCGCATAGTGTATTGGCCTGCTTGGCTTGTGCAGCATGTCAATACACAGAAATGTTATGGCGGTCTCAGCTAAGCCGTCTCCCTGCAGTCTGATAGCGATGCTTTATGTCTGTTATGGCCACTGTGAATGTGTATCGACTGAGCCCTGCAGTCACTCACCTCCTGCAAACTGCCATCACTAGCACTTTTCCTGCCGTTGCGGCGATCAATTAGTTGTCGGGTTTAAGACGCGAGCGAGCCGGTGGGAATACGTGCTGCAGCACTGGGTGTCTGCTCTACATCAATGGAATTGGTGTGGGTACAATCTTATCTTTATATTAGGGCTGCAACTATCCGTTATTATCTCCGCCAGGCCGAAGGCGTGGCCGAGACTATGTTGTCGACCCTCTCCATCCGCGTGTCTGTCCGTCCGTGTGTCCATCCGTTCGTCCGTCTGTGAGCAGCTAATCCAAGGCACCGTTGGACCAATCAGTGTGAAACTTTGTACGCCCACTCCCTAGAGGCCAAGGAAAAACCTCTGTCCCACATTTTTCACATCGGCCTGTTATAGTTCCACCGGGAGGCAGATTATTTTATATTGCTCCTCCAGATTTTGTCCAAACATCACACAAATCGGTATGCATTATCTCATATATATATAGTCATGTCATCAAGACGGATCTGACAGATTATTTGATCTGATTGGTTAAGATTGGCTTCCAAAGTTTGCAGGAGTGGCCCGTTTTGAACAAAATGCCAATCATGAGCGCAGCATCCGATTGCCGCTATATTTGTGTTATAAAATATTTTCCCCCATCCCAAACCTAGATGCCAGTCAAATGGATGCCGGGGCTGAAGGTTGACTCACTGCTGCAGAGCTCTTGCTTTGTAAACCACACAGATCCTAGCATCCGTGTTCTGGCCATAATAGTTTATCTACAAGCTCACAACGTGACTCGTTGCGCCACATTATGAGCTTGTAGATCATATACTTGACCCGGGTCAACAAAGCATAATAGGGTTTAAGTGACGGCACCTGAAAATCTCTAGAAAACAACCACTTGCTAGTTCATTCCAGACCCCAGAGTATAGTCTGCAGGCTTTATTTAACTCTGAGAGTGTAGAAATGGACCCAGGCTGAATGTTTTCACTCACAGAGTTACATGAACAGAGGATTTTAACTGTATATCAATGGGAGACCTGGAGGACAGGAGTGCCATTCATTACCACAGAACAGCAGCAATAACGCAGCTGAAGGCGAGATTATCGCATGAATAATCTACTGTGGGTCGGAATTGAGCTAATATAACAAATGGACCTACAGTATGCATTATTCACATGTAGCGATGTGATTTATGCCTGTAACAAGCCAGTGTGTGGTTGTTGGCTAAACTACTGCACACAGTACATAATAAGAATAATAGTACACAATACAAGAATAAGTGCTCCCTCTTCCTCTGTCTCTTTTGATATCTCTCTTTATATTTTTGTGCTATTCTTTGTATTCATATATTTCATATTTAAAACAAATATGTTTTTCTTTCAAAAATGAATGCCCTACTTCACCGTACAACGCTGTGGTGCAGTGTGTGCAGTATGGGGTCCCATCTTGACCTGTTGTAACCTATATGTCTTTATACCTTTCAATCCGGGAAAGCATCTATGTCATTTGATGGTAAACCTCAATGCTCTTTTCAAGAATACAAATTTGTTTCCATCTGCTACAGAGGCTGAGACATTATTTCGTTAGTGAACATTGACAATTCAGTAAAGTTATTCAGAAAACTGTTAGGAGGTGTCTGTGGGTTTTATAAATATTTAACCAATGAAAAGCATTAACAATAACGTGTGACTAAATAATAACTAAAGTGCATCCATTGGAACACAGGTTTAGTTTTTTTCCATTTCCAGAAAAGTAACACTTTTGGACATACAAGGTTTCCATCCGACAGCGACGATATTTAACATTTTAACTTTGATGAGGCTTTTGCTCAGGGCACCTACACTCTGCCTATCCACAGAGTTAACAGACAGTAAATGCCTAAAACAGACTTCACCAGACAAGCTTTTATGTCTGTTTACAGTGCTGTTAAATCTGAAACAGTTTTCTCTTTTCTCTGTTTTTGCTGTCACTTTTATTGTTTTTATTTCAAATGTGAAGTTTGTTTTTGAAAAGTGATACACAGACCATACACCTGCTGCGTTCGTCATTTGCATAAAAAGCAGAATATTGCTGTGTATTGGATATTTGTGCTGAAGTGCAGTTTTGATCTCTCATTTACAGTATACAGTATACTGTATATATGCACCAGGTTAACAGGTTATTTTGCTATTTTCCACTCATTTTTCTGTTTCTGCTCTCCCTCTGTGTCTACCTCCCATGCCCTGATTTTACATCCTGTTTGCCATCCATTACTGTGAGCATCATCTTACTTCCTTACTCAGGTCAATGCATACATTCAAGACAATACATAAATATACACCACAATTATACAGAAAACATGTGAGAACCATGTGAGAACCACACTCAAAACGTAGTGGCTTGTGAACAGAAGGAGTGACTATTATTCCATACCTCTTATCTGCCAGATCTGTTTTATTGCCTACAAGCATGATGATGACATCACTTCCTCTCTCTGTCCTCACGTCGTCGATCCATTTGGAGGTTTGCTGGAAAGAGTTCACATCTGTTGGCCAAGAACACAAATGAACACAAATCAAAGGTTTTTCTCTGTAATGAGCTGCTGTGGAATTCCTGGGGCTAGAAAATAATAATGATAATTATAATAATAATAATTATGGGGGGGGAACCCTGGATGATTTTTGTTGGTGTTTTTCATTCAGTTCAGCTGTCTATGAATTGAACACACAGGACCACAATGAAAATAAGCCTATCAAAAAAAGGGAATTTAAAAAATTCCCAAAAGGTAGCACATCCAAAAAATGTCAAATAAATGGAGGACAAATTACTCACATTTCCACTTTTTATTGGCACACCAATAAAGTGAACGCAGCGTTCACTTTATTGGTGTGCCAATAAAAAGTGGAAATGTGAGTAATTTGTCCTCCATTTATTTGACATTTTTTGGATGTGCTACCTTTTGGGAATTTTTTAAATTCCCTTTTTTTGATATGTATACTGAATTTGGGTCTAGCACTCCACTGAGAAAACCCATTGTTGATGCGCAACCTCTTTTTCTTATTTAATGAAAATAAGCCCTCAGGGCTTTTAGTGTTATCCTTTTAGCACCATTGTATAATCGTACCACTGTACTATTTGCAAACTGTTAATAAAGTGTTCAATCAATCAATGTTCCGAGTCCTAAATTCCTTCACTGTGTTCTCTCACCCCTTCATGGAGACTGATAAGTTGAACATCAAAGTTACAGTATAGCTAGGAGGGATGCACGATATTGCAAGTTTTGGACGATTATTTCCATGGTCATATCGACCGATACCAATGTTGCAATACCAGTTTCCACCAGTAGAGTTTACCGCACACCTGTTATACTGTAACTGTGATGCTGGGTGTAGATTAAAAAAACTGCTTTGTTATGAGCGGATGTATTATGCCTCCTGAGTCCTGAACACTACGTTATGTTTCCAAGGGCCAGATTTAATATCTGAGATACCTACTGCTGTGATACAGAAGTGCGGTATCTCAGATATGATCACATTATGCTGTTGCATTTTCCAAAATACAGCATAACGCTCCTTGGCATCTCCACATCTCACGTACTGTAACACAAGCTGTTTTTCCACCAACACATCAACCTGGTTGGCTCATAAATAATGCATCGGAAATAATTTTGATATCTGTCTACTGATATGATGACTAATATATCGTGCATCGTGAATAGCTAGGACAGGTGTAACTGTACCAGAGGGAGAGACAGTATATTGAGTCATAAATATAATTATAAAAAAAGAGGTCTATATTACAAGGGTAAAGGTAAAAATGCAGTGCCCATTGCTTAGAGGGTTTACCGTAATTGGGCAAAGAGTCACATGTTCAGAGTGAAGGTGTCAATCAAAGTCAGAAGCAAGCAGAGTTGACACAGAGAGGTCATGTTTATGGAAACACCAGAGAGAGATAAATAATACTACAGTTCTGCACATAGATCAAGAGGCGCACACGGTAATTATGTGCCTTTCATTGATTTATGTTTTTATTTGATGTGTGTAATGTGCAACGGTAAACTTTGTTTGAGAGACTTCAGTGTAACATATCAATAATTGGATGCACCTAAATCCCAGAAAAGACATTTATCTGTATGATGTGTGGACATTTGTTGAACCTGTGGCAGCTACAAGGGGAAATGGTGAAAGCAGTTCATTTTAATTCAACAAAGCATCTGTATTTATTTCTCAGAATATGTATAATATAAATGCACTATTCAAACATGTTTTATATGGTATCTGGATATTTTATTTTTTACAAATCCATTTGGCCATGTCAGTGTCATTTATTTGATATGCATGCTTATTACTTGCAAAGGTCATATCACATTCCTGTGCTGGGATTTGAAGAGGAAGGCCCCACATCAGTTTCAAGGTGAAAGAAGAACATGGTCTTCTGAGAAGGTAACATGTTTGCTCATAAAAATTAATCTCCCAGAGGGCATCAAAGTTCCCTGCTCCCATTTCTTATCGTATTAAATTTGAACCACTAATGCTCACAAATGGAATCGAGACAACTCCATAAAACCTATGGGAATGATTCCCATGGTTTCCAATGCTGGAGCTGAAAGGGGATCTCTCAATGCCATAGCAGGCTCCCTATGTAGAAACTGAACAGAACTATCACTGCTGAAAGGCGAAGGTACAAAGTGAAAGAGAACAAAGCAAAAGAAAGGGGCTGTTTAAATACAGCAAGACAATGCAAAATGTGCTCCCAAGCAGGTCTTCTCATAACTGCAGCCACGGAGAGGACTAACAATGATTTTACTCATAGTTGAGTTCTTTTTCCTGTATAGAATTTGAGAAAGGTATTAATGGTTGGAAAGATTTTATGGTTCCGCATATCTAATTTGTCTATAAAAGAAATGAATTGAACGTACAGTACAGTAAAAGAAACCTTATCTTCGACTTTGCCACTATGGGCCTTGCTAGAATGTTTATTCATAATTATTAACAGAACTTTACGCCCTGAGGCTCGTCTCTCCCGAGCTTCAATGACCAACACAGAGAGCAAACTGACTGACAGGCCTAATGGCCAACGCTGAGTCAGCCATCTTTATGCATTTTAAGTGTATGAGTTTGACACCGTTGTGTGTGTGCAGTCAGCTATCTAGGATCTTGACACACTGAGCGACTCATGAAAATGATTGCGAGCATGTGCGTGCGTGCGCGTGAGAGAGAGAGTTACGGTTGGTCGATACGACCAACCGTGAAAATAGCAGTACAGGCTATTTCTCTATTTTGTACGCCACTGATGTACAATGACTGTAATACAGGGTTAAAGCGGTTTATCAGACTAATCGATTTTGTCCATTATAAAAAAATCGATCAGAATTGTTTCGTGTCGATTCATTGATATATGAGAAATGTAAAAGATTATCAGAAAAAAACCTGCAAGAGTAAGATTATGTCGATAATTGTTACTAAATATCGGTTTTGATATCGTCTCTGTCGGCTGGAAACTTTTCAGGATTCAAATTCAAAAGCATCAGATCTACAAGCTCAACTCCGAGCTCGTGGATCTGCTACTTTTGATGTTTTGTGTGACGTTGTAGTATGATCAAGTAAGGCATTCATTCACGAAAGAACACAAATATGGAGATAAGAGCTTTCTGCCTGACAGCAATATATTCGGTTTAACCCATTAAAACCGGGAAAGCATCTGTCATTTTAGATTTGAACCACTTAACCATTATAACCACTTTAACCATATTATTTTATACTTCACGGCACAGAGTGCCGCGCTATGAGCTAGTAGATCTGCTATTTTTTTAAATCGTGAAAATGTGTACAAATCTTTGGATATATATTTTTTAAAGCGAACATTTGTAACTCAAATCTTTGATTGGACCAAAATATTTTACAAATGTTCGCTTTAAAAAAATATGAGCTTGTATATCTGCTATTTTTGAATAGCCAAAGAAATCTAAAATGACAGAGATGGGTTCCCGGATTGAATGGGTTAACTGCCCAGCCTAGTGTGTGTGTGTGTGTGTGTGTGTGTGTGTGTGTGTGTGTGTGTGTGTGTGTGTGTGTGTGTGAGAGAGAGAGAGACATACTTGTGATGTCGTAGACCACCACGGCCACGGTGGAGTCCCGTATATAGCTGGGAATGAGGCTCCTGAAGCGCTCCTGTCCCGCCGTGTCCCACAGCTGCAACCTCACCTGGGGATCAGAGAGACAGGGCTGAGCCTAACGACATTATGCAGAGACAGCCTGGATGCTGGCTCCCTCCCAGACATACACAACAGAGACCGGAACACACGCACGCACGCATGCATGGACATGTTGGTATCACTATACTTGTGAGGACAAACATTTTAGGACAACATTTCTCAATGCCATTTATATCCATTTTTTTTTGTGGCAATTTTCAACCTTGCCAAAAAAAAATACATATACCTCAACCTATCCTTATAGCCTGAGTTATACTTAGTCGAACATAGACGATCTGGAAAACTAACAACGTTGTGAGCTGTAGATTTTCTGTATTTGTACCAGCACGCAACTACATATAAATCAGGCATAACCCCCAACCCCAAATCCTAAACATAACCTCTAAATGCCTAATCCTAACCTGAAGCTTTCATTTGTAAGCCGAATAACTCCCCAAATAATTATTCTTAAAACATAAAATAATACATTCTCTTGACCGATAAATTGTCCTCACAATTGTCTATTTCTCACATTGTAGTATACTACACACACACACGCACGTAGACACACACACACACACACACGCGTAGACAGGTAGACTTCATCTCCAGGCTGACATTCCCAAGGTCATGGAGCTGTATGCAGGATTTCCCCCAGGGAAATAACCTGACATACAAACAGGTATACATTTACATTTCATGTGTTAGGGAGTTGACATACAGTACAGCACCACGCCGTTCAGGGAATATTTCAATGCGTGCTGTACTGTACATAATAAAAGGTTCAGGAATCCAACGTTTTAATGGTCAGGGAGTGGATGCACTGAGGAATTTGAGGGCATTCTGTTATGAGCATTGTACAGCTTTAAAGCAGTGGTTCTCAAACATTTTCATGTCAAGGACCCGGACCTCCATCTGAACAGATTTTGTGCCCGGGACCCCCATATGAGAAGATTTGTGTTTTTAATCATTTACAATTTCCATTTACAATTTTCCGCAATGCTTTGAAAACTCGCCGATCTACGAGCTTGCACACCACAACGTGTTACGAGCTTGTACAGTACATTTTATTTTCGGATAGCCAAAGGATAAAATATGGTTAAAGTGGTGGAACTGATTTTGATGGTATATCAACAAATTTAGCTGGGAACCACCTCAAGGACCCCTGGGGGTCCCCGGGCCTCACTTTGAGAACCAGTGCTTTAAAGTGACCGTCTGTGGGTTTGACTGGAATACTTACCGTTCGGTCTTCTAAGTACATGGTTTTCGACAGGAAGTCAATTCCAATTGTGGCCTAGCATGAAAAGAAAGAGCAAATATATTGATCAGCATTGAGACGCAGAAGATGTAGTTAGTTAGTTACTTACTTTATTGACGCAATTGTAGAAAACATTGGTTCCAAACAATAGTCGAAAACCCATGAATAAAAACGTTAAAAAAGTTACAATACATTAAAATATACAATACACAACACAAAATCCCTTTACTCATACAACAGGAGCTTTCTGTTGCTCCAAAAGTGACAGGCAGGCATGTGGCATACACACAGTTCAGAAAAAACAAATAACGCACATCCTCCGTACTTTTGGTGCTGAGCTTTAACTGTAGAAACAGTAACAATGCAAGAAAGAGATGAGGCTCGCAACTCACTTTTGTGCTCCAGGGTTTATTCAAACATAACAGCTCATGATACGACGTTTCGACCCTTTCGGTCTTTTTCAAGTATGATACTTGAAAAAGACCGAAAGGGTCGAAACGTCGTATCATGAGCTGTTATGTTTGAATACACACAGTTCCCCTGTTAGTGCCCACAAAGAGTGAACTCAGATCAGTAAACTCATGTCCATATTTCCCTCTGATATCTTGAGGGGACACACTAGTATGTGGCATTCGTTTTGTATACCAGTCTCACATTGAGACATACGCTACTCAGGTGGTATCTGACTCCATCTCCCCATTTCCACACGCAGCCTATGAGAGGACAACCGAAACCGTGTAAAGGTTATCCTCAAATAGTCCTCAATGTAAGATGTAGTGCTGGTGCTGGTATAGAGTGGATGAACAGATAAATCTGGGTTGATGGCTTGTTAGGTCTTATATCTTGTTCCCTCTTTGGAATGCAGTTTATGAATCATGTCCCTTCGGTCTCAATATGATCTTGTTTCTCCAATATCTCAGTTAAATGAGAATACATTACTTGGTTGTCCTTCTTTAGCAATTGAAGAACATACCACAAGGGGTCATCAAGCATGCCATGACACTGCTGTATTTTGGTGAAGAACCTGGCTTGCGTTTTTCTCACTAAGGCTTGCAATGAAGGCAGTCCTGTCCGGCAGGTTAAGTTAGGTGTAGTAACCCTCACCCCAAGTATGGATTTCACTCCAGTTATGTAGAGAGTTTCGACAGACTTTAAGGGAATTTGTAACCAAGCCTCACACCCATACAAGATAGCTGATGAGAAAGCAGCATCAAAAACCTTACTTTTTTTTTTCATAAATTAATGCCCTTTATACTTCCATCATGACAGTGTCACGCAAAAGTAGCGAAAATAGCCAATCCACAAGATCACAATGTGAGCTTTTATTTGTGCTATATATTATTTTTTTCCCGCCTATAATGACATACCCAAAATAGGGATGCCATGTTGAAAGTGGTTACGTGTATCTGTGGGTTTTATAAATATTTAACCAATGAATAGCATTATCAAGAGCTTGTGAGTAAATAATAACTACATTGTATCCGTTAGAACACAGGTTATTATTTTCCATTTCCTGAAAAGTAACGATTTTGAGCATATAAGGTTTCTGCCTGGCAGCAGCGATATACTGTACTACAGTCTATTAAAAACAAAAATCCATTACGTCCATTATGTCTTGATAAAACCAGATGTTTTATATGTGACCATACATTTAATATGACATTTTAATGCAAGTCGTAGGGCAGCTGGCACCTACAGTATTACACTACAGCCCATATTGGCCGATTAATGGCGAGGTACTGGCTGTACGGGGGGTTGGAACAGTCTGCTACTGAAGCAGCTCAGAGCTGGACACTGGCAGTGGTGGAAAGTAAATTAGAACATGTACTCAAGTACTGTACTTAAGTGCAATTGTGAGGATTTTTTGCTTTAGTTGAATTTTGTTATACTTCTACACCACTACATCTCAGGGGCAAATATTGTACTTTTTACTCCACTACAATTATTTGACAGCTTTTTTAGTTACCTTCAAGATTCAGATTATTATTACAAGACACAGATTAACCACTTAACCCTTTTTTTTAATACTTTACCTATTTGAAAATAGCAGATCTACAAGCTTGTAGATATGTTATTTTTGAAAGTTAGAAATCCTTTGAAAGATGTGAGTACTTTTACTTTGTATATTTTGCTGCCAATACTTTTGTACTTTTACTCAAGTAAAATTCTGAATACAGGCCTTTCACTTGTAACAGAGTATTTTTATATTGTGGTATTGCTACTTTTACATCAGTAAAAAAATCTGAACACTTCTCCTTCCACCACTGCATGCAGCCTGTGTGATCTCACAGCCAAGTCAAGGTCGCTATGGATGGACAGAGGACCACCCACTGAGCTCCAGCTTTTTGTCCTGGGAGGGTCAAGAAGACCAGGCCAGACCAGTCTGAACTATGAGTCATTTTATGAAACGGATTGGCTGATAAAAAAAATCATAAAACTACAAAGAAAATAAGACTACCTTCTGTAAAATAGGTTACAGGCTAGAGCTGGGTGATATGGATATTTGACCAAATACCTTGATATCGTTACTGTGACGATAATATCAAATTATTATTGTAATTTTTTTTCTTTCATTTTCCAAAAATAGTGATAATAGTGTATCTACAAGTTCACTACACAATGCGATGCAATGCATTGTGAGCTTGTTGTAGATAGGCTATTTATATATATAGCTACTGTACAATACTGTAGTATAAAATAGGGCTTGAGTGATTAAAACTTATGCCATACCACGATATGATATCCAAAACATCTAGTCTCATATCATGATAGATATCATTTCGATATATTTCCCCAGCACTATAGATTCTATTGCTCTCCGGTTTTGTTACAATGGGACGGAGCAATCGATTGTGCACCGGTTTGGATCAACGGAACTAACATAATTTACTTTAAGTTCCCATTTATCGGTATCACAATGATTTTTTTTTCAAGGTTTTAAAGAAAAAATACCAGGACATTTTTTTAACATATATATTTTAATATAAATCATAAAAATCTTAGTGTTTTGTCAATTGTTTGGGGCCCACAGGTTGGGAATGGCCATAGGCCTACTAAGCGGACTGTGAGCCTGTCATCACAAAGCATGTGTGTGTTCTAATGAACCAGTGAAGCCCAAAGGGCAGATGGCACGGAGGGTCCTGCAGGGATTCCTGCTTCTCGCATCTGCTCTCTTATAGTCTCACATCGCTGGAACAGCATCAGGTGTTCAGACTCACAAACAATCACAAGCTGGAAATCAAGGCCAAACGGCGTATCCTTGGCAAACCGAAACACCGAACGAAACAATAAAACACTTAAACAGAGGGGTTTTGCCAGTCTGTGCGTGAGTGTGTGTTGATGTGCGTGCGTGCGTGCGTGCGTGCGCGTGCACGCGCGTTTGTATGTATACTGTATATGTAAAAATGGCAGTACCGCAGTATGAAACACAGGACAGACACATAAACAGAAATACAATTAAGAATAATAAATAATAGGAGTAAACAGATAATAATGTGCCAAACACCAATGGAGAGTTAGGGTCCTTGCTTGGCCTTCCGCATTTTGACCACCTGGGATTTGCATATTGTATGAGGTATTTTAGGTACAAATATAAAATATAAAATGCAAACACAAGTACATTTTTATGCACATGTAGACATGTGTAGTACATATCCGTGTGGATTTGTATATGCAGAGATTAAAGCAAAAGAATAATCTTTGTTTGGCGTCCCAATCTGTGATTTGTGAAACAACGTGAAGGGGGCTCCCCAGTAGCGCTGTGTTTCCTAAATAATTAGCACAATATGTAGAATTATGATGTTTATGTATTATCATTCTAAACCTATGTTCCTGCTGTTCTACAACCAGTTGAAGAAATTGCAGTTTGAGGTTTTAACCTTTGCTTCCGAGACCATTACGTTTTTATGGAACATCAATTAACAATTAACAATTATACAATAGAACAAGTATTCCGTTGCTAATTTGACCCATTCCAATACTCTTTAATCTTATCAAAATGACTGAAATCAGTCATGGTGACTGAGAATGTAATTCTCATGTTAATCCATGTATACGTCTATAGTATGTGTGCATACATGTGTCTGTGCAGACTGGGCAAGGTGCCCACAGGCCACCCTGACAGATCTAGCCATCAGTAGCTTGATCACGCACTTGTTACCTTGGCGATGCCAGCCAGGCACTCTCGTGGGCCAACTAAAGAGAGCCTGGCGTGGAGAACACAATATCACTTATATTCCTCTCTAAGTCACAATGTACCGCACAGCAAACTGCTTCATCATTTATTTATATTTATATTTTTTACATTTTCAAGCTTAAGACTCTATCTACACTCTATCTACAGCTCTATCCCATTTTTCAAAGGGGACCATATTTGAAAATAGTATACCGTATGGCTGACTGCATCTCCTGACATACTACATAACAAAGTCACATTATACAAATGCATCATATTACAACGATGTTGTATAACTACAGTCAGTACAATATAAATCGTCTTTTGTTGTCACCTGTGCTGTGGAAAGAAAACCCTAAGAAATTGCAGCCTTTTTTCACATCCATGCACTGCATTGCTATTATATTTACAGTCCAATAAATTGTCTTTAGTTCAAATGGCAATGTAGCCAAATGTAACCAGGTGTGAAAAGGTCTCTACAAAAATGTAAATAACGCACAAAGAGCCAGTCTTTCACATCTTGAGAATGAGTTGAGAAATTCTTACAAATTACAAATTCTACAGATAAATGGTGTATCTGCCCAGGTTAATTTTGGGCCATATAAAATCTGCCCCCTGGGCCGTATTTTGGACATGTCTGCCTTAAATGGTTAAGGGAGTTACATTAAAGGGATATTTCACTTTCAAACGTGTTTGGGGGTCATTTTAACATCTACTTAGGCTTTTGTGAGCACCCCTGACAGTTTTCAAGTTTCTTGATTCAGTATTTGATATTCATTTGATCAAACACGCCCCCTTCCTATACAAACCCATTGTAACTTCAAACTCCATTTTAACCATGATAGATTCATCGAAAACACCCATACTTGGTTCTGGTGACTCATACAGCCCCCTTTTTTTATTTTCCCCCCCAAAAATCATTAAAAATAAATGAAAAAAGTAATTGAAAAAACTCGACCCTCCTCGTATTAGCACATTAGCTGCCAAAGACGTATATATACGTCTTTTAATTATCAGCTGTTGTCTGCCAAAGACGTATATATACGTCTTTGGAAAAAAGGAAAAAAAAAAAAAAAAAAATCAAAAAAAACTTTTTTTTTTGCATTTTTTTATAATTTCAACCCTTGTCGAATTATGAACAGATTAGGAGCTAAAAATGTTCGAAGATTTGCTGCTCCATTCACTTCAATGTTAAAATTCAAACGGACAAACAATTCACTTTGTTTTTTGGTTTAAAACTACTGCTTTTGAGCTATATTGAAACATCAACCAAACATGTCAACGAGGTCAAAATGACCTCGTTGACATTTGTGAAACCACACCTGAATCTCATCTGTGATTAGAAACCATCTGGGGATCAATCATACTGGAGGAAAAAAATCTGTGGCTACGCGAACAGGTACCAAAAACATGGCAAAACCCTGGCAGGCAACAGCTAAAAATCTGAAAAAACTCTGGCAGGCAATGTGTTAGTAGGGCAGTATGAGTCACCAGAACCAAGGACGGGTGTTTTCGATGAATCTATCATGGTTAAATGGAGTTTGAAGTTACAATGGGTTTGTACAGGAAGGAGGCGTGGTTAAATGAAAACTGTCCGGGGTGCTCACAAAAGCCTGAGTAGGCGTTAAAATAACCCCAAACATGAAAGTGAAATATCTCTTTAAGGCAACGTACTGTATATGAACTTATACTATGTTTCAGGAGTTGAAGTAGCAGAGGGGAAGCCATTTTTATGCCTAGTGTCTTTCAAACTCTGACGTGTGACCCCATTGTGGATGGCAGGAATATTAAAATGGGTCCCCAGTTTATTTCTGGAAGTTATTAAAATGTGCCTTCCTTCACCAATGGAAGACTGAATAAATCACTGTATGCTAGAAGTTGTCAAGAAAATAAAAAAAGAGGGGGGGGGGGCAATTTAGTTGAATTATAGCCGTGCACAATCACTCACGCAATCAGATTTAGGTTGAGAAAAATGCTATTTCCTAACATTTTGTCACCTGAGAGTTTAAAAATAAAGAACCGTGCTAGAGAGCAATATTCCTAAAATGGGAAGTGTGAAAGATACAATATTGCTAAATATTACATTTAATGACAGGCACAGAGAAGCTCGAGTTTTTCATTTGGAGTTGGAGAGCTACTGTGGGCTTCTTCCGACCCCAGGGTTAAATATAGACTCCCACACATGGAGCTACAGAGGAACAGATTAGATCCACAGGAATTATTCATACGCCTCTTGAATTATTAACCAGTGCACATCATCGTTAAAGAGCAGTAACCTCAGCTCCTGAACCATTCTACCAACAATGACCAGGAGAACAGAGATAGGCTTACATGTGGTTATGGTAAGAGATATGTTTGAAATTAAACCACAATTCCAATTGACGGTACATCTAGGGCTGTCAATCATGACCATGACATTTTAATTGATGATTAATTGTCATGAATTATTGCAATCGGATTATTTGTAGGCAGTTGTATATTGTGGGTTGTGTTTTCTGTTTTTGTCATGTTATTATTGTAGTGTTTTTATACTATGTGTGACTACGGATGGAAATTATTGAAGTATTGAATGTTCATTAACTTGCACTGTCCCGTAAATAAACAAATAAAGTAAGTAAAGTAAGTATTAACTGTTTAATTGTGTTTTGGGCATTTAACAATGGAACATTTAAATCAAAATCACATTTCTCTTTTCCTTTAACAAAAACGGCACAGGGTAGACTTAAAGACACAAATAAATTACTGACAATGACCATGCATTTAATAATTGTATA
This sequence comes from Gymnoscopelus microlampas, assembly GCF_963454915.1. NCBI lineage: Eukaryota > Metazoa > Chordata > Actinopteri > Myctophiformes > Myctophidae > Gymnoscopelus > Gymnoscopelus microlampas. The sequence goes on from NC_139946.1 coordinate 27,956,518, forward strand.
TTTTCCAAAATAAAGAAAATAGCAGCTCTACAAGACGCGTTGTGAGCTTGTAGATCGGCTATTTTCAATTTTTTTTCCACAGGTGAATTCATATAGGTGAATGGAAACGATTCTGTAAAATAATTGCGATTGACTCAAATATTTGCCATCAGGCGATTATTAAATAATTGTGACAGGCTAATCATGACACAGAGTACTTCATGCCTGGCAGCAAATCACAACTATGACGTTATTCCTGCACAGCCTGCATTTCATTTGCAGTCTAGCGGTAGAACAAAGCTGTCCTCTTGTGCTGATAACATTGTGTATGACAATTTAGCATTAAGAAATTCTCTTTGTGGGGTACTTTTTAAAATGAACTTCATGGAAATTGGCAACAGTGCTGGGAGCTTTGATGGAAACCTGCAAATATAATTAAATCAGTACAAGCTGTGGATTGCACATTTATTATGGAGGCAAACTTAACTCAGAAAAAAAACATTGACAGTCCTGGTATGTAGTGTTAAAATTACAGTACCTAACCCCCGTGGATGCTCTGAGAATCCAACATTGGTTCCTATGGGTTCTAATGAGGGCAAATGCATACAGTAGCAAAATACATAAGAGTTCTAGTTCCTGGCTGTTTAACCACAACATTCCAGTATCCATGTATCATTGACAGAGAGACAATACAATCGGAGATGTCCATTTACTGTAGTTCTGAGTATAAAAATTGACCTTTACGCCGGGACTTCTCAGATTTAACTACTTTCAATCTGGTGTCCCTATTTTGAGCATGTCATTACAGGCAAACAAATATAGCGAACATTCAACATTGCAAATCTACAAGCTAACGCGATACAATGCATTGTGAGCTTCTAGATCCACAATTTTCTTTCAATATTCTTTAACTTTCAATATTTTTGATAGTACTTAAGTGGTTAAATGAACACTGTTGATTGTACTGTGTAAGGAATTAGGGAAACAATTGCTTTGGGCAGAAGCTGCGATATCGACAGCCACAAGCATTGTGTATTCTGAGTTCACATGTAAGTTGGTAACGATCTGGTGACAGCTGCAGCGTGGATCAATGGAGCTGCAAAGAACCACGTCTCCGATAATTCCTGGACAAGCCTTTTATCCCATGGACTGTTGTTCTGAGCGGTCTCTTGACGAGAACATATCCACTGTGCCGCTGATTAGACTGAGCTCTTCTCTGCTAGGCCATGTCTTACATTCTGGAAAGCATTCTTGATGCTGTCTCGGATTATCTGGAGAGATAAACAGCTTATAACCAACCTGTGAATCAAACTAGCCAGGGCTAGAGCCATTGGATTTACCAATTACCATGATATTAAATTCGAAGAATACAATTTTCCACTGGCTTATTGCCAGGTATGTTCGCTAATACGAGGAATTTGCCTTGGTGAGGTTGGTGCATAACACTGAATAATGACAGCATTAAGAACTATGTACACAGTATGTTATCATAATTATGAAGATAAAGATAATCATGGAACTATACAATATGTAATATAGAGTCTAAGATGGTCAAAAGGGATAAATAGATATGAATTATTGCACTTGTTGTATTATGTATACAGAAGGTAATCTCTCAAGAACAGATTCTGCTCTCCGCTTGAATCTGTCGGGGGGGGTTCGTCATATCGCGTACGCACTGGCCTACAAGTGGGCGCGCCTTCAGATCAGGAAGCAGGCCGCGCTTTACCCAATCAAATGTAGTGGGCGGGATTTACGTGTGTGCCGATCTTTCCTCACTAGAAACAAACCAAAACTCATTTAACGATAGCGTCCTCGGAGCAGACCACGGAAAGATATTCACATTTTAACTTGCACTTTCATCATAGAAACAAGTGGGCTTATAACCAAAACGATCCATGTTCTCTGGGAGAAGTGGTGTTAGTGTTCCGTGTAGAAATATTGTTAGTGGGAATGAAAACACAGTCGCACCACCGGAAGTGAAAGGCTGAAGGCAGACCAAAACCCCGGTTTCCTTGGGCACGGGTGCTCCATTTAGCCCCCCCAGAGCTAAGTGAAAGAGTAAAAAACAGCAGAGGGCGCTGTTTTTCCTTTTTTATTTGGCGATGGGTTCCCAGATTGCACAGAAGGTAATAGCCTATAATGTACATCCCCACATTGCACTTGCATTGTATTATGTACACAGGAGAAGAGTGGCAAGATTATAGAAGGAGCAGGACATAATCAAACATGACAATGCTCTTGTTTTCCCATTATGAGTCAAGATTTACTCATATAATACATTACTGACGACCGCTGCCCAACACACAGCTCTTTACCCTATTATCTGTCTTCCTGCTAAAGCCTAATTTATACTTTGTCGTATGACTGCACTGCGACACGCACATCGTAAATAGCTGATATACGAGCTCAAAACGCATCGCAGATGTCATACGTTGTGAGCTTGAAGATTATCTATTTTTGGTGCGCGACACCGTTGTACGACTTCGATTGCAATTAATGAACGATTATTAAAAAGTGTAAATAGCAGATCTACAAGCTCGCATTGCATCGCAATGTGATGCGGTGTGAGCTTAAAGATCAGGGGCTCACATACAGGGCTTCCTATACGTGGTTAATCAGACTATTTAGTCAATTTAGTCAATCTAAAAAATATAATTAGAACATGTCCGTGTCGATTCACTGATATATAAGAAATAAAACAAATTATAATAGAAAAAGTGCTTCTTGGTTATTCTATTAAACTACATGAGCAAAATGAAGTCGATTATTGCTTCTAAATATCGGTTTCGATATATTTGTGGACTAACTGCCCAGCCCTACAGTACTAGTGATCAGTGATAACCACTTTAAACAACGGGGCTATGTGGACAGAAGGACAGACATGTCAGGACAGGAGCTGCTGTCACAAGCCCAGTGGGCTGTGCGTTGACTGACGGATCCACCTGGGCTGACAGAAGCACTCTCTGCCTCTGGTGGCTCGCTGAGCCCTTTAGCATGTGCTGCCAGGCAGTAAGGCCGCCTGGCCCCGTCTCTCTCGCCTGGGTGCTTGCTTGATGGGAGACCGCTGCTTTGGAAGGAGGGAGATCTGTCTTGGCTCGCTTGCCTCCCGCTCCCAACTAGAGCTGCTACCATGCTCTGTTTCATCTCTCTAATGGCCCTTACACCCCGAATATACTGCTGGTCTCCCTTTATAAAGGTTAGAGTGGCTCTGGGCATAAGCAGCCCATCTGTCACTAAAAGGTAGAGGTTTAGATGAGAGAGGCACAATATGCACTGTATACAGTATAGAGCTGGGCAATTACCCAAAAATATATTGATATTTAGGAGCAGTAACTGGGTTAATCTTGTTCATGAAGGTTAATCAAATAATCGAGAAGAAGTTTTTTATTTCATTTCAACATTTTTTTTATACTTGACTAAATCAATTAGCGTGCATGATTAACCACTTGACCCTGTATTATATGTCGCTGTACAATGGTGGCGTATAAAAATAGCGGAAATAGCGATCTACAAGCTCACAACGTGGCGCAGTGTGGGACATTTTGAGCTTGCAGATCTGCTATTTTTGCCATCTAGTTTTATTGTAATCGAGGCCAAAGTTCCAAATATCATGATATTGATTTGAGGTCATATCGCCCAGCCCTAGTACAGTAAGTAGCATCACAGGATCATATATCCACTTTTGTGTATCGACTTAACTTGGATGAGAGATACGCCCTGCACATAGGCACATTTATCTGTGTGTCGTTGATTACCAAGCAAATCCCGGCTCCCATTCCTCTTCCCGGTAGCAGCGTAAACACTGTAAATGAGGCGATGCGTACAGCATTTTAATTAACACTTTAAATGTCCCAGGAGCTGAACCAGAAAAAGCCTGCGTGAAATCAGCTATACAGCGCTACCTGTCACCGAGCCAGCCACCGAGAAGGAGTGACATTAAGGCACTGGGGAGTGGGGACAGTGAGGAGTGTGCAGGCACGCGTGCATGCCATGCACAACACACACGCGCGCGCTCGCGCGCACACACACAGGTAGGTTTGCATGCACGCAACAAACACACAGACAGGCCTATTTTACTCACACACAGACACAGACACACCCACATGTGAGAGAAGGAGAAGCTAGGCTTTGATCTATGGCTATAAAGCTCCAGATATGGCTCCCATAACAAAATCATTAATCCACAATCTGAAAAAACAAAGGGCTAGCTGAGAGGAGAATGAAGAGCCTTGTTTTCTGGGCCTAGGGTTAAGTGGGGTGAACAACTGGCGCTTCGTTTTAAGACATTTCAACAAAAACTCACTTTTCACATAGCTCATGAGGCACTGTGGTGGATTAATCACTTGCGTGCGCTGTGACTGTGAGCTTGTAGATCCACTGTTTTCGGTGCGCGACACCGATTTGCAACCAAGTCTAACGGACCCTTAACAGATGGGCAGATGCTGTCTGGGGCCACGCGTAGCTGCCTTCTACGGCTGGAATGTGGACTTGGAACAGAGCATGAGAGCCGTCTCATCAGAAAACCGTTTGTCTAGCGACCCCGCAGCTCGCCGTGCCCCTCGGGGGCGTGACTGCGCTCGGTGCTGGTGCTGGCGTCTGTTGCACTTCACAGGCATAAATCCACCGACTGCATTCAGGCTGAATTACAACCGTGACCTTGGAGTTGTCCAGCTAACCGAGGTCCCTGCTGTGTGCTAAGATACCGGGGCGCAAATTTGCAAACAGTGGTGATGGTTAATAAGACTGTGTCTCTGCATTTAAGATAATTGCATCACATTCATTAATTATGAACCTTCAGCATAAAACAAGTTAACCAATGATTTGAAAGATTGTCCTGAGAGCACTTTACACTTTACAGAGCTTGTAGATCGGCTATTTTATGCGAAGAGATTTAGGGGGAAAAGGGAGGTGGCCAAGTATAGACCCCTGGGGGACCCCAGTCAATGAAGTACAAAGGGTTTAAGTGCCTAACTAGTAAAGTCCCATTGAGAATCTCATTTTGCAAGGGAGACGTGGCCAAGATATACAGTGGCAAAGAAAAAGGTTTCCAATGCTCAGCTGATTAAAAGGTCAATTAAAAACACTGACATCCTAAAGATGTCGCCTACAATTCTTTCCTTTTGGACGTAGAAACATTAATGAGATTCAATTGTTAAATCCTTCAGCAACCTAAGGCAGTTGCTTGCAAAAAAACAATTTGACGAGTTTCAACATATTTTGGTAGAAAAAACGAAATCTCAAGAAGACAATGATGCCCAGAAGAGTCAATATTATCACATTATCTGTGGATTTAGTCGTGCTGTCTGCATGCTGCAGTGTTAAGTAGATGTGGCGAATACACACAAGCTTATGAGATAGATTAAAATAAAGTCTATGGATAATATAGCTCCATCAATTCTGTGAGCAGCCAGTGTCAGGAGAGCCTGGTACAGAGGTGGCAAGTCTAGGTGAATATTGGAGGCTGGCACACGTAGCCTAGGTGATTACTTTAAGTGAGCCATTTTATGATGTCAAGAAAAAAAGCCTCTTCATGGTATAATTTGTTATCTGGCAAAAGTAATCTCTCTAGCTTTCAATCAAGTTCGAGCTATAAAAATATCCAATCTGTCAGAAATAATTGAAGAGTCAGGCTAGTATTAAAGTCACTGCAGTAAATTGGAACATAGAGGCTACGGAAAAGAGAGATTCTAATGGAGATTGTATAGAATCCATTCCAAACCATGACCCTCTCAGCTGCTTGACAGACAATGTTTCAAATAATAGCCCTACGATGGGTTCAATAAGCAAGGGACAATGAATGGTGTGCAGGTCATTGTTGAGAAATAAACCCCTTCAGGGTGATAAAGATCCTGCTTATTACACAGCAATTTAATAAAGCAATTAATAAACTGACACAACATGTAACAACCAAACGATGTAATTGATTTTAAAATGATTGAATTGCTTACAGTAAAGAAAGATAGGCCTATTAGTCCATTAGATTATGCCAGGTGCGTTTACCGCAACTGCTCGCCATCAAATATGAATCAATATTCTGTTATCACATTGCCTATTTCTCACTTCAAATCTTTCAAGCACTTCTTAAACGTCGGGTTTGGGGACCACCAGGGGTCCCAATGGACTATTACAGATCTGTAACTCTAAGCACTGAGAATGTTAGGGAGTAAATTAGGGTCCAGAGATTAAAAAAAGGCAGGGAAAAAAGGTATCTAATGGGGGTCCGTGGCCTAATGCATATCAAAAGGGGGGGGGGGTCCCTGAAATTAAAAAGGTTGAGAATCACTAGAATACGGCATAAATAAAGGCAGGCTGAGGAAGTTGTTGACAATTACTATACATTGGGCATACCCCCCCCCCCCCCGTCCCCCGTCTTGGACTGAGCGTGCCCCAAAAAATAAGCCCTTCCTTTAGCATTTGTATCGGAGAGATGTTGGAAAAGACATGATCTGTACATGCAGGTTCAGTGGCTTAATGGTAAAAATGTCTTTGAACGTGAACACCCAGTGTCGAACATCTGACTTAGTTGCCAGAACCCATTCGGGGCTTGTGAATATACAGGGTTATAAGAGGATATGGTGGGAATTGTGAAAGAAACGGCATCACGCAGCCATAAGAAACCATTTAATCCACACACAATACGCCATCCAAATCTCATTACAGCACTGCACAGAACGTCAGAATGGAGCCTGTTCGGCTCTATTCTTTCCGTGTTAGCAGGATGCAGTAAAGCTAAATGGAACAGATATAGGTACAAGGACACAGATACAAGGACACAATATTTCTTAGTGACAATAGCACAGACACTATATGTAGAAACTTGGAGCTTTCTATAAATGTAGCTTCACTTCTAACAGAACAAGAAAAATTGGGTTCAAGTCAACACGGCCTGTTAAGTTGGCAGCAGCGGTGACAGTTTCTGAAGCCTGTATTAAAACGATAACTAACAGGTTTTATGATGATCGTACAGACGCTCATTAATTTGGGGACATGTTTCAACAGCTTAATTAAGCAAGCAATGTCCAGCGATGTTTGGACAAACTGTCATTAATTTATGGCCAAATTTGTTCCAGTCCCATCATGCGCGTGATGGGTGTTATGAAACCTATCATGTGAGTTTTGTACTCATTGGACAAACAATTTTCTATGTATAGTCTGATTTGACTTATATACTGTATGACAGAGCAGAGAGACAGGATGAAAAGTGTGGTACATTTGAATGAAACTTTCAGGGTATGTTTTAGGTACTTATGTGACATATCCTGCATGTTTTGTGATGATTGGCCCAACGGTTGTTTACTTTGGTCTATTTATGTGTTGATCCACATCCTTTTGAAGTTCATCATTGGACAATAAAACAAATTAATATATCAATCAACTGTATGCCAGTTTTGATGGGCTTTGTCCAACAATGATCCACAGAACATTTGGTAGCAATCGGACCTACGGTTTAGGGGGTGTATTTTTATTTCTTTATTTTCAAAAAAAAGAAATGGCCAAAAATCTCATCAGGTGGACTTTAGTTGTTCTTGAGGCACATTTGTAGAGTGAGGATAGATGGATGTCTGTAGCACGTTTAGTATAAACTGGGGTTATGACTTTCAGAGTTCTAGAGTGCAAAATGTTATTGCGCCCCCATCAGACCAACTGGGGTTATATATGTTGTGCAAGTAATGCACACAACTACCATCTCACAGGAATTTGCAAAACCATGGCAGAGGAGGGGCTAACACGAAACAACAGGGTTTCAGCCCTTTGGATTTGAGGCCCTAATAAGTAAATAAATAATCCACTCTAAGTTCATTGTGCACTCTGTGTAACCTTAACCTTTAATGCACTCAGTATAGAGTGTTAAAGTCACGCCTTTCACCAAAACAGGACTGGACCAACAGTAGGTACAAACAATTTGATGTTACAGTGACACAACCTCGCTCTCCAATCGCCTTTCACATATCAGTAAACTGTAAAAAAGTTGTTTTCACTTCTAGTCGAAGAATTGCAATTTTGTTCAATAACAACAGATGCACATAACTGAGGGGGCACTTCATTACTGCCCACCAATGCAAGTGTGAATAATTTTACCAGGCTGATAATTCTCACATGCAGAGACCTGTTTCACCTCATCTGAGATGGCCGTCACAGTCTGTCACAGTCACAGTAAGAGTTCCGGCTAAGAATTGAGAAACCTGTGAACACTCAGGTCTGAAGAATACTTCAGACGAAACATGGCTACTTCTCTTCTTGACCATATCATTGCAGAGTTGATGCCCAATTTAGCCCCCTATCAGTGAGCTACTCAGCCCTGCTTGGGCTAGTTCCATCTGTCCAGTGTCAGGAAGGTGTACAGCAAGAGCATACTCCTCTTCTTCATTGGAAATGAATAACAATGACCTGCCATCACCAGAGATAATTGAACAGGAGCAGACGTCACAGGAAGAATGAAAAGGCCAACCGCCCACACAATCAAGAAGTGTGATGCTCTGATCTAACTGAATGTTCACAAGCTTCTCAATTAGCCTGAACTCTTTACTGTGACTGGGATAGACTGTGACAGGCAGGAAACACTTCTGAGGAGCCTTCACACGGGACAAAATGTGTTTAAAAAGATATTATTATACTGTGTGTGTGTGTGTGTGTGTGTGTGTGTGTGTGTGTGTGTGTGTGTGTGTGTGTGTGTGTGTGTGTGAGTGTGTGAGTGTGAACAATAAAAAAAGGGCTATCCTTTTTGTCGATTTGATTGAATTTATATCCTGCAGTTTGTAAAGGTGTTTCTATAGGCTTTGTGAAAACAAGACATTTCAAATTGCAACCTTTGATTGACTGGCGATAAAAACATAATTCTCGACACATGGCAGTAACCGTCACACTTTGCATATTACAGAGACAATTGAATGACAGCAATATGACAGAAAGATGAAGAAAGGTAGACAATGAATGTGTATGAGAGAAAGAGGCTGAGGACTCTAGGGAGGATGTTCAACTGGTAATCACTTGCTGGCTGCACTACCGTTTCATGCCTCTAGGTCAGGGGTCTTCAACAGGGGGTCCGGGACCCCTAGGGGGGTCCTCAGTGTAACTACAGGGGGGCCACCAAATCTTTCAGGTGTAAAAAGTGTAAAAAAATCGACGTTTTTTACACTAACCACTTGAACCCTATCATCCCTATTCTGAGGGGAACATTAGCCAAAAATAGCAGATCTACAAGCTCACAACGCCTCGCGCTGCGAGGTGTTGTGGGCTTGTAGATCTGCCATTTTCTGCAAAGATGTTTGGTGTAGATTGTAGAAGGAAAAGAAACAAAAGTACCAACTACAGAGCCAACTGTCACGTTTTCGGTCAAGCTCTAGGTAGTAATTTCACTGCATACATCGCTGTTATTATTAGGGAGTTTGCACACTACTGTACTGTAGTGAGTGCACCTTTCTAGTCTGTGTCTTAGATCAATGCACAGCTGCACAGTTCACCATGGGGGATCGGGGGTGAGATGGCGGGTGCAAGGTGAACTTTTGCGATTGATCGAGTGACAGAAAAAAAAACATGTTCGCTGTCAGTGCCGATGGTGGCATCTACCTACCTGATACGTGTTGTCAAAGCTGTCGTACATGAAGCGTGTGATCAGAGATGTCTTCCCAACTGTAAGAGAACACACACACAAAAACAGACAGGAGTTAGACCGTCTTCAGTCATCGCGTGACAAAAGAACCTCAACCGTTTCCGTGCTGAAATACCAACTATATACGCAGTGGAGTAAAGTAATAAGTACCTGTACTCAAGTACTGTGTCTAAAATGTAGATGTACTTTTACTTTAATTGAGTATTTCTCAATACTTAATCTTCTACTCCGCTACAATGATTTGACAGCTTTAGCTACTAGTTACTTGATTTACTGTAGATTATTACTACAAAACATTCATTAACCACTTAATAGCGATCTACAAGCTCACAACACGTTGCAACGCGAGATTTGTGCAAATCTTTGAATATGTTCTTTTAAAGCCAACATCCTTGACATGAAAAAGTTTGAGCACCACTGATATAGCAACATAAGTTTTTCAGAAAACTGTCAGGATTTAGAAGACATTAAATGGGCCTCAGGTATTAATGGGTTAAGGTGGCAATGAGACTGGCGGTGGGAAGAGGTGGTTCCGGTGACGCCCCCGTTGCTGTGTGACTGTGTGACTGCCACCCAGGGAGCTCATTACTGGCTATGAGGGCGACCAGAAGGTCATGGATGACATCAGGCCTTGTTGTAATTACAATGCTACGTGTGGCTGCTGGCATTAACACTATTCCCAAAACATTTATGTGAAATTTCCCATTTAATGTCATTACAAGGGGAGGGGGGGGGGGGGGCAGACAGACAGAGAAGGAAAGAGAGACAGACAGACAGACAGACAGACAGACAGACAGACAGACAGACAGACAGACAGACAGACAGACAGACAGACAGACAGAAGGAAAGAGAGACAGACAGACAAAAGGAAAGAGACAGACAGACAGACAGACAGACAGACAGACAGAGAGATAGCCAGAGAGAGAGAGAGAGAGAGAGGGGGGGGGGGGGGGGGAGAGATAGAGGGAGGCAGACAGACAGACAGACAGACAGACAGACAGACAGACAGACAGACAGACAGACAGACAGACAGAGAGAAAGGGAGAGAGGGGATGCATAGAAATAGTAAATGATGTGGTTCTGTGAAGCCAAAGGGAACACTCAAGAGAATCCTTTCATTGCATAGTTATCTTAGTTATAAAGAGGAATCTCCGTAGTTGCCATTCATTTCCATGCACTTTCACACGGCTATCGGGTTACATTAAGTGGGGAAGTAGGAACCATTGGGCTACAGACATATCAAGTACAGAATACCAAATGAAACCAGGACCCATAGGCCTATAGATTTGATAGCCTTCCAGCAAAAAAAAAAACATCTTCATTGTGTATCTGTTGTACAATGAAGAAAATAACATTGAAATGCTAATTTCCCCAAAGACACAAAATTGTCATATGTCATAGTGTAGAACTGATGTGGTTCATAAAGCATTGTATTAAGGCCCTAACAAAACAAGAGATTGTGTTTTCAGCAGTTAATGGTCGGTAAGTGAAGCATTTTCTCAACTAAATTACACACACAGAATCTTCATTATTATTATGATCTGTAATCATTATAAGTTCTAAACTGGCCCCCTTCATTTCAGATTTGTCCCACAATGACTGCATCATGTTATGGAGAGGAGGGCAATGTATCGACACGGTGGAACTGGCCAAGTCACTGATGGATGGCATATGGACGCGCGTTGCTTCCTCATTTCTTCCCAGGGCTTTCATTAGCGAGGGCGACGGCAGCACAACATTCATACCAGCACCAGGAGCAGCAGGAGAAAGGAAATCAATCACATCCTCTCTGTTTACCAGCACTGCAGACTGCTGTCCGAGAAGCCATATCTCATACCCCGCTCTAAACTCTACTGGAACAGCTCCAAAGGGCCGTGGTTATGGCCAATTAGGATAACACTGGCCAGACATTTAAAGACCCTATAGAGCTAGTGGCTACTATATAATATACCGCTATTTACACTTGATTCCTGGGTCACTCTTAAGTAGAGCCCGAACTGATATATCAGTTTGGCCGATATATTGGCCATTATTTTACTTCTTTTGACGACATTCATATCGGCAATTATGCAATCAAAGTGTCTTAATTTTTCACCGTAACAATTTTTTTCTCCCAACGGGTTTGACACATTGTGAGCTTGTAGATCTACTATATCTGAACATTTCTGAATAAGTGGTTAAATAAAATGTTCAGTTTATGTGTGTATTGCATTTGCTTGTTCATTCTATAGAATGCAATTTAATATAGACAGTAAACTGATAGTTTATTTGTATTTATTTGCTTAAAAGTTGAATGTTCTCTGATAGAAACTCAATCAAATCTAAGTTTTTCTTCATGTCCAGATTTTGGCCTTTTTTAAAAACCATTAAAACCCTGTCATTTTAGATTTTTGCGTTGGCTGCTGAAAAATAGCAGATCTACAAGCTCACAGCGTGTCACTTTGTGCTGCGCTGCGAGCTTGTACATCTGCTATTTTTGAAAAGAATATTAAAATCTTGAAAAGTGTGAGAACTAGCGTTTTCTAGAATCGGCCTCAGGTCTTAATGGGCTACAAAACAATATTGGTCAAAACATCTGTAATTGGTGGTCTAGGTCAGGACTCTCCAAAGTCTGGATCAGCCTCAAGAGTCTGGAATCGGTCGGGCTGTACTCGATATCCCAGCGCCTAACGGCCATGCCCAGTTATTTCAATAAATGTTCATGAACCTTAAAACCGTTGCTGATGCAATGAAAATGTAACTGGGCGCTCAATCTAAATATTTGGGCAATGACATTTACACAATATAAACTGTCTTTAATTTAGTGCTTACCCACTGGCCAACCAGAGTTAATTATACTATCTGTTCAAATGAAGCTTCTTATCAGACTAATTATGCACATCAGTGCCCTTAGGTTTCCTTATCTGTGAGGCAGCAACAGATCTATAGCCTGCTGATTATGCTAATTATGTCACAGTAATTTATCAATATACCATCTCTATCTTATCTACTGTAGCTCAAGGAGTGTCCTATTTCATACCAATGTATTTTAAACCATTTCCTTCTTTCTATTTTAGGAGAATTCCACCATCGATATTCAACCTGTACATTTGCAAACTTCAGTATGTGTTCTATGTTCGCTGACATTAATTCAGTACAATAAACAACACCCTCTGACAAAACAAACGCAAAGCTAAGCTACAGTAAATGCAATGCAAGGTGACAGTAACGATGACAACACTGTTGCATTTCTTTCCTCAGACATTGCCTGCATGCCATTGTGCAGAACACCAGCATTGTCTGTTCCTTAATATCTCCCTCACTGTTTGAATACCATCCAGCCTGCAGCCTAATGCTGAGGGAAAAGGCAGGGCTGGAGAAGGAGACGGCTTTGACCATACAAGTGCTATTAAATCACGAGAGCTTCTCTTTCTCCAGTCCAGTGGTTAACAACATTAGAGGAGGAGGCCATTCAGGTGGCTAAGAGAGGACATTAAGAGGGAGAAGAGTGCCATAGCCTACATCCTCATCATTGCTGACTCATCCCCCCCCACACCACACCACCCTCGATCGCTAAGCAACCCTAGACAGGGCTCCGCTTGCCTCTCTCAAGCTTGTTTGAAAGCCTGACAAAGACAGACAGAAAGCAGCCCTTTTCCTCTCTGCGTCTAATAGGAGCAACAGGAGTCACCTTAACGAGCAGGAGGTATTCCTGATTGGACGTCCAAACTCCTGACCCGAGAGAGAGGAAAGGTGTCTCAGGGCAGGCTTTGTCTGAGGGAACACACACAAAGCAATGACACGATGGATAATGAGGTATGAGACTATCCTCTGTCAATTGGAAGCAGTGAAACAAAACATATCCGGCTCTGACCCACCTTCCCATCAGAGGCTACCGGGGACGTTGCTATTATGTGGCCGACACGCTTCAACTGGTCAGCTACTGCTATGGTTTATAGTTCAACGGTAAAATGACAATACCATTTAGTTACATGACAATTATCAAGACAGATTTCTGGAGGGTTTAAGAAACACGAGACAGACCTGACATGAATATATCCCATAATAAACTCCTCATTTCCAGAGATCCCCCACCCACAAGGTATCTACCAACTATTTCATTGGGAAACACACAATTATTCTTTAGACAGGAGAAACAAACACACAGAGGAGGAGACAAGCGACAACCTCTCTTTGTATTTGTTCGATAATGGAAACGCGTTGTCACACCGAGAATGTGGCGTGGAATTTACAGCGTTCTGCTTTATTGGATCGGTAAGCTCCCGCCCGATCTTCAGCTTTATTAACCTACATTTCAAGAAGGAAGATAATCTTCACCTACACAAAGTTCAACTGTAATTGAAATCCAATTGGCTGCGATGCAATAACAGTCGAGGTAAACCTGCATAAATCAAAAGGAGTGACAGGTGCTATATTAGTCAAACTTCAACCCCTCCTCTCTCTTTTGAGAGTGAATAAAGAATCAGTGCTTTATGTTGGATACAAGTCATTGGATTCTGGTTGAATCCAGTGACATTCATTACAATAAATCTCTAAGAAAATACCAGCACTCACGGAACTGTCCTTTAAGGCACTTTTATTTAAATATATAAATTGGCATGGTACGCTGCAGAGTAGACAGCGTACCATGCCAATTTATATATTTAAAAGCGCCTTAAAAGGACAGTTCCGTGAGTGCTGGTATTCTCTTATAGAGATTTATTGTAAAGTAACCTTTCCAGATGTGCACCCGAACCACTGAACCACTGTTGTCACCAACCAGTGGATGTGGCGTCTGGACACTTATGTGGGTTGTGAGATATTCTGACAGAGATGAACCTCAACTGAAATAGGTGAATAGCTTGCTATTTGATACATCACATATGTTCCTGAAGAAGGAATACTGCATCAAACAACAACTGTGATGTTGTACTGTAGCACGGCCTGGTTTAACAGCCTATCAATGGTATATAAGAACAAACTGTATAGCCAAATTAAGATCTGCGCTAAAATAGTTGGTAGGCCAGTCGAGGCTGTGTTACGTTCCTTTAAAGAGGCCCAGATCAATAGTATGCTTAGACTGGCAAAGAGCATCTCCTCTGACCCCTTACATGTTTTAAATGATGAATATCAACTGATGCCCTCCGGGAGGCGGTTTAGAGTCCCTAAATATAAGAAAAACAGGCTAAAGAACTCTTTTGTACATCAGTCTGTTCTGCTTTTAAACCAAAGACGGTAAACCAAGAGGATTTGTTCTACTGTTCTTGTTTCTGTCTGCTTCTGTGATGTATGTCCTGTAATGTACTTTGTGTAATGTTTTGTGTATGTCCTGCCTGTATCTTGAACGGTGACGTCATGGACACAAAGCAAATTTCGGTGAAAGCTGACAATAAAGTTGTATCGTATCGTAACAAAATCTACTGCGTCTGCATGTTCACTGGTTTGTGTCCCTGAATGGGTTGTACAAAAACGAATACAGAAGATCAGCATGTACAGTATTTTGTGCACTCTCGTAGTCTCTATACACCAACGAGATCTGTGCAAAATGGTCTCATCTTGACATCTGGGTTGATCAATAAAAAAAGAAAGAATTTCCTTCAGGACCTGGCATCTATCGATTAGATATAAACGTTAATTAATGTGAAGGGGCCTATATTGTTCTGTCAGGGACACAGAACATATAACGAGGCCCTGTGGAGCAGAATGACATGCCCGCAAAGACAAATAATACTCATGTTCACCACAGAGGCAAAATGTCTAATAAACAGAAGAGGATCAGAAAATATGTATTGCAAGTTTGCCAGAGCATTTGCAAACACATTTTGTTTGCACTGCTCTGCCAAGAAGCTCACCATCCAAACTAAAGCTTGAGTTATACTTAGTTGTGCAACAGTCTTGCGCCCTGAAAATAGCCAATCTACAAGCTCACAATGCGTCGCATCGGGACGTGTTGTGAGCTTACAGATTGGCGATTTTAGGTGCGTGACAAAGTATAAATCAACTGTAACTTGCAGTTGTGATAAGGGACAAATGCTGTTTCTCCAAAATTTTGAGTGGGATTTTTTTTAGAGCAATACACATCAATGCACTACATTCATTCTATTTTTATACAGTAAGAGATTTACTAAAACATAATTGATAAAACACAGACATACTCTGAGGGCAGACAGTGTTCTTTGGGAACCAACTCATCAAAGCCTTGATCTGCTTAAAGCCTAATAAACAAGACTACAATCTGCATAATGAGGCTTCTCCTTTGCTACCTTTAATTAGCGTGTGTCTCTGGTTTGTGTTCATATGGGAGGTTTGTTGTTACTATTGATTATCACTGTAACTCATTTTTATGGCACGGCTCTGTAATAGATAGTGCACGCTACGAGTGGGCTAGGGAAGTACCTCCACTTATTATTTGTTTCACATCAGTTTTATATTTTTCGTAAACATTTGACTTTAATTTTCTAATAATGAAAGTGAAGGGGCTCGGATCGGGCTGAAACCTTGCCCAAATTTGGAGTCCCAGGTATGTCATACAGTAGTTGATTGACATCACAGACTGGCCACAAGAAGTCCAAGTTCGACATGGGAGCCATGCCTTTTAAAGATCCCATCTTGTTTGCATTAAAATCCAGAGGAATGGATAAAATGCTTGCCTTCCTGCTTTTTGAGTCCTGTCAAGCAGACAGATAGCGGCCTGCTTTATGTTTTTAATGAATATGGTCCTTGGCAAAAGTACTGCTTCCTTTATCTATCTGCAGTCAGATTTAGTCAACAGAGCTTTAATACTTGGAATGAACCTTCATACAGTACAGTACTGTATGTGAACACGTGAATACTGATTAGGGCTGGTAACTTTCCTCAGAAATGATATTCGAATATTGGTCTTAAAATTTGGCAGATATTCGAATATATTCGAATATTATTATTATTATTATCATTATTATTTTTTTATGTTTATTTGACAGGGACAATACAAAAAAACAATGTATCAAGTGCTTAGATCCACTAATACATTGTTTTTAGCGGTGCCAACCGCTCTATACGTGGCTTTGACTCGGTGTCTGTGTGTCTGTCTGTGTGTCCGTGTGTCCGTGTGTATGAGCCTGGGATGAGCACGGCAAAGAAGCAACACATACAAACACACGCACACACACACACACACACACACACACACACACACACACACACACACACACACACACGGACTTGGAGATTGCCTATGCCATCTCTCCTCTCATTTGCCACACGTGCCACCGGTTATCAAAGAGGGGTCCAGGGACCCCCAGAGACTGTCTGTGTGTCTGTCTGTGTGTCCGTGTGTCCGTGTGTATGAGCCTGGGATGAGCACGGCAAAGAAGCAACACATACAAACACACGCGCACACACACACACACACACACGGACTTGGAGATTGCCTATGCCGTCTCTCCTCTCATTTGCCACACGTGCCACCGGTTATCAAAGAGGGGTCCAGGGACCCCCAGAGACGTCCGCCCGTATGAGCACGGGATGAGCACGGGATTTTAAACAGCTATAACTCCAGTTTGCAGCATGCCACCAAGTCCAAATTTGGTATGTGGACTTAGACCACCAATACGGGCCGAGCATTAATTGCTCAGGCCCCGCCCCCTCTGTCTTCCCATTGGCTGGCCTTTAAACAGCCATAACTCAAGTTCGCAGCATGCTACGGAGTCCAAATTTTGGACATGGACTAAAACCACCAATAGGGACAAACTGTCATTACTTAAGCCCCGCCCCCTCTGTCTGCCCATTGGCTGGGCTTTAAACAGCCATTATTCCAGTTTGCAGCATGCTACCAAGTCCAAATTTGGTAAGTGGACTCAGACCACCAATAGGGACGAACTGAAATGAGTTAAGCCCCGCCCCAAAGGCACCGCTTCCTTCACACAGGGTGTGATTTTTTGTATTGTTCCTGTCAAATAAACATGAAAAAATATTAATTTACCAGCCCTAATACTGATATACATACATATTAGCATTAAGATGAACTCCACAGCTGATGTGATATAACCAGCATGTTCTACTTAATATATGATGATTATTGTTATTAAGGTGTGTAAGAACTGCAGGGCTTCCATTATGCTTCTGTATGACAGTGCTGTCCATGTCCATAATTGTCAAACGACCAGTAATTCTCAATAACAATCATCTTTCATTAGAGTTAATGTGTTATTCACCAACGCAATTTTCTATTCCCAGTCCTCCAATGTAAACTGTTTCAAAAGCAGAAAGAGCAAACTGACTAATTTGTTGGCATTTAATTGTTGAACAAAGCCGTTTTCCAGTTGGACTCGTATGTACACAATACAGCACAGGCAACACTACTGATCTTAATAAGCAATAGCACAGATAGGGGATTCCTGTCTGGGGGGGTGTTCCCAATTACTGACAGTGAGTTAATTAAGTATAAGCCTATCCATGGTGCTTCAAAGACTTGGTGGCAGGGGTTATACCATCATGAGGCCCAATTAACAGATGGAAGTGAATACCAGCTGTTGCAGCTGCACTTTAACCACTTAATACCCAATATACTTCATATATATATATACTGACCAGGGTCCCCCAGTGGTCTATTCTTGGTCCCCATCTTTTGTCCCTCTAGTCTACACCAAATCTCTTTGGCAAGAATAGCCGATAGGTCTGTCTTTTTTTCAGTAGTGATTAGTAGGAGGAGTTGGCAGCAGATATGTTTACTTATACTGAATGTTGGTAATAAACTATTAACAAATACTTATGGTCTTGGAAAAGGACAAATTGCAGGTCGAAAGAGTCCTTGGCACTGAGCTCTGCTTTCCAATATCAAATTGACATTACACCTGGGAAAAACCACTATCCATAATCCCAGGTCACTTCATTAGTCTAGTATGGCTCAGGGTGGAAAAAAAGGAGTTTCCCCAGCTCTCAATGTGTCTGGTTTTCAAGATACTCAAAGGAGCAGTTCCAAAGTATTTGGCAAACTACTTCTCCAGAGTAGGGAATGCTCATAGGCTCCGCCAAAGGGAGTCCCCCCCCCAAAAAAAGAAAGTCGCTCAAGGGTAAGAATGCATTCTACTACACAGACATAACACAGTGGAATGCTCTCCCAACAGCCCTGAAAGTTCTACATTCCCCATTAAAGTTTAAAGCTGACCTAGAATCATGGCTCCACCTAAATTCTAACAGTCTTAGCTAAATTCGTTCCCCGACTGGCTTGCCCAAAGGGTAGAAACCGATTCACTCGTTCGGTGAGCTTTGCTATGTCTCTTGTGAGGGGTATCCTCCGCGTGTCACATCCCTGGACCCCCAAAAACCTTCTAGGTTATTATCATGAATTGCTTAAAACTGTATTAAGAAACAACTGTATGTCTGTTGCACAGTTGTTCTGTCCAGTTTGTTTTGAGTGTTGAATGTTTAATGTACCACAATGGAAACAAGCCTTTTGCTTTTTTTTATCTCATCCATTTGGCGTATTTTTAACCCATTGTACAGCTGTACAAAAAAAAAAATCAAAAGCCAAAACCACTGCACTACTACAGATCATTTCAGAGCCAACAATGACACTATTTCAATTGTATCTACCTGTTAGATCAACCGAACATAGATTTGTGCAGACAAACATCTAATGGTTAAGTGCAGCAAGTGAATTCTAATATGGTTGTTAAAAGCATCATTGGCAATAGCTCCACATTCTTGCATTGCATTTTGAATTTGGTTATACAAACCTATGTGGTCCTTTTGGCTTAGGAGTTATTTATTACGATTAAATGCCATAAACTAGATGGGAGCCATAAATGAGGATAACCCATTAGAGGATAATGATGTAGAGCGTGAAAGAGCTGTGTGTGACTACGATAGCTCAGGAAGCTATTATAATAGATTCTGTATATTAAACATGTTTACGAAACCTTTTCAGATTCACACCTCCATTTGAGGAGCAAATTAACTTGGGAAGGACCCCTGAACTCAATCCCATTTGCTGAGGAAAATTGTCATGCATCTCAATCACGTCTCCCCTCTAAGCCCCGTTTGAGTAAACAGAATTAATTCTAAACGATACGTCATGCGGCTCTGTTCCTTTTCGTCTGGCTATAATTAAATGTCCCATCGCCAAATCCATCCCCCTCATCCTCGTAATAAATTAACTTCATTTCAGTGACTGATCTGTTCAACAGGACTATTTTTCTTTGCACCTGGCCTGGCACCTTGGATGTACTGTACATAGGACCACTATGGAAACAAGTCTGCAGGACTTTATTTTGTGTTGTCCTTAATGTCCAAGGCCTCGTACACATAGTTAAAACACTCGACGCATGCTTTACGCATGCTTCATGGGGGGGTGAAGCCGTTTCAATTAATTCCCTATGGAAGTCACATGGTGTTGATGCACTGACTTGTCGCAGGGGTGGAGGGGTGAAGCCCTGAGGAATGCGTAAAGCATGCGTCGCATGTTTTAACTGTGTGTACGAGGCCTAACTGTACCACGTGCTGTTTACATTTCTGATTAATAAAGTATTCAATCAATACAAAAAAAATGTCACAGAAATTATTGTCTGGTATCAATTACTGACAGTTTAGAGTCTAAACTGTCTGCAATGGATATCAGACAATAATGTTTAAAGTGCTAGTCCTGGATATCAGCCAATAATGTTTAAAATGCTAGTCCTCCTGGCATCGTGTAGAAGTGTCCTTGAGCAAGACACTTACCCCTAATTGCCCCGAGGAGGAGCAGGTTGATGCTTTGCATGTCTCCTTCCACCGTTGTTGGGTGTGTGTGAATGGGTAAATGTATTTCACATTGTAAAGCTTTGGATAAAAGGCAACTTAAGCATAATGGAAGTCCTGCAGTTCTTCTGCACCTTAATAACAATAGTCATCATATATTAAGTAGAACATGCTGCTTATATCACATCAGCTGTGGAGTTCATCTTAATGCTAATATGTATGTATATCAGTACACAGTGAGTAGTAGTGTTCACATACTGTACTGTATGATGGTTCATTCCCAGTATTAAAGCTCTGTCCACTAAATCTGACTGCAGATAGATAAAGGAAATGCTGACCATTGAATTAAACAATCACACAAACACAAACAATTTCAATCACATACACTCCAAACATTTCTCTATGTAGGCCTAAAGTGTATGTCATATTTTTAAAGGTTTTTTACCATGTTATAATAAAAAAAGAATATGATACGAACTGATATGAGGTTAAAATGTTTGTGTGTGTGTGTGTGTGTGTGTGTGTGTGTGTGTGTGTGTGTGTGTGTGTGTGTGTGTGTGTGTGTGTGTGTGTGTGTGTGTGTCACAGGATGCATTGAAGATTCTGACTTTCAAATGTAAATTTTTTGTTTTGATTGTATTGCTGTATTGTTGTATTGTGCTTTTTGCTTTGGCAATGTAAACGTATGTTTTCTCATGCCAATAAAGCCCTTTGAATTGAATTGAATTGAAAATGATATCATGATATCAATAATTGCTGATATATCAGCATGGCCCGATTCACTTTCATCTTCATGGGCAGGATTTATTTTTTGTTTTTTTGAAAGCTGAGTAAGTCCTACTAGTCAGGGGGTATGGGAAGTGGGAACTGTTGGCCAACTCTAGGGTGTGTGTGGATTTGTCCATCCAGCCAGGAAGGGAAGTGCTGAGCCGCCAAGGAAAGCCACTGCCGAGTGATCAGCTGGGGGCAGACGTCACACTCTGTCGTTAATGGCACGGCAGCCAATCAGAGAAGGCTGGTGCATCCTGGGCCAAACACCCACTCTCAAGGCGACTGATAAAAATAAACAGTGTATTGCCTTCCCATGTGCCTTTGCACGGCACAGGGATCTGAACCTTGGCAAACTGCACATTGTAGAGCGCTCGTGGCATCTAATATTTAACGAAATATAGAAGGAAAGAATCCTAAGTGGATATTTATGACTGCTCCCTCTTAGTCTTAACACATGGGCATGTCATAATATAGGTGAATGTCAAAAATAAAAAATTGCGACACGTTGTGAGCTTGTAGGTGTGGAGGGAAAATGGAGGGGATCATCAAGAATAGACACCTGGGGGGCCCTGGTCAACAAAGTATATAGCCTAGGGTTGTTTAAGTGGTTAAGGAGGCAGAACACAGAGTTGGTGGGAGAAAGACACAGGTGGGAGTGAATGAGACTGACTCAGGATGTGAGGATGTAGTTACCGTATTCATAGTCGCACCAGGCACACACGCTATCCTAACAGGAAAATGCCAAGCAGCAGATGTCCTCATAAAGTATTACCTTCAATCTAGATTAATTCATTATGCAGCAACAACGGAAACAACAACAGAGAAGACTGCAAAGGAAATGCCTCTGATAGAGCTGCAGGATCTATAATGAAGCAGTCAAGTGATCTCGACTCGAGTGTCGCTCTTACCTTCACGCATGATTTACAATTACCACTCCCTGCAGGTTCAACGTCCTGGGCGTCAATGGGAGAAAGATTTTAGTA
This sequence comes from Gymnoscopelus microlampas, assembly GCF_963454915.1. Lineage (NCBI taxonomy): Eukaryota > Metazoa > Chordata > Actinopteri > Myctophiformes > Myctophidae > Gymnoscopelus > Gymnoscopelus microlampas. The sequence continues at coordinate 27,978,562 of NC_139946.1, forward strand.
AAATACTGTCCGATTCAGGCTGCTAGACCACAGTCCTCAGGGATAGACGCATCAGCTGCACCTGAGCCCATTTCCCTAAATATCATCAACACACAAACTACAGTATCTTGACTTTCCTCACTACAACAAAACACAAGTCTCTCAGCTCTAGTATAGTAGTGACTATACATTCCCTTTCTCGCAGAGAGAACAGCAACCTTGGGGGTTTGGCCTATACCTCAAAGTGTTTCAGATTTGGGTCTTTTCATGCAGTAAAAAAAAAAGAAAGAAAGAAAAGCACTGCTGCTGATTTTTCTTTTTGCTGATCCTCAAAAGGTAGCTATGCACGCAGAGCGAGCATCTGCTGTGCAGGCACGATGAAAATACCTGTTCTACTTTCTATAGGCCATAACCTGACACTTTCTCAAAAGGAGGCAAGGATTTAAAAAATGATTCAGATAATGTGAAAAATTACTACTGTCAATGATAATACTAAAAACATTTAATTGTCCATTTCTATACCAATCTTACTATTTGGCATAACAATCAATGCCCATCATTAATACCTCATCATACTGGCACAGATTTCCTTTTTTTTTTATCCCACGATTTTGTAACCCTTTATTTTTTCACCCGGTACCAATTGATGCGCCATGACGCTCATGGGTGGCAAACCTCACACCGGAAGTGAATGGAGCCGGCTGGACAGCTTGTGAATAGGGTTGTCCGATATTGGCTTTTTTACCGATAACCGATATACCGATATTGTCCAACTCTTAATTACCGATACCGATATCAACCGATACCGATATATGCGGGGATTATTGTGATTAGGGTAAGCTCAAATTTCATATCACACACACCATATACAGTAAGAACTCCTGTAACTTATTTATAAAGCAAAAAAAAAAAAAAAAAAAAAAAATTTTTTTTTTTTTTCAAAAACCGATACCGATATTTTCCCGATATCAATTTTTATGCTAATATCGGCCGATAATATCGGGAGGCCGATAAAATCGGACATCCCTACTTGTGAACAAACATTATTTTTGAACGATTGCGTCCTTTGTCATATAATCAGTTCAGGAATATAAAAGACATGAGATATGGTTGCCAAACAGGAAATGGTGGATAGTCTCTCGATACTTGGCACATTCAGAAATGTCCTTTGTGCTCTTTAGATATCGCAATAAAATTATACAGTGTACACATCGAAAAGCAACACAGCAGAAAACAATGTGTGATATGTCTTCTTTTATTTTCCTGAGCAGAGTATTTTATAAAGGTTTCAATTGTTCAGAAATTGTGTTTGTTCATAAGCTGTCCAGCCGGCTCTCAGACTCCAATGTTATTTCACCAAACTTCTGGTGTGAGTTCACCACCCAGTGCGACGAATCTGCCGGCTGGAAAGGTGTCCCTTTCTTAAATAAGCTTCCTTGAGACAAGCCAGGAAGTGACGGGTAGGATTAGCACACCTGGTTCCACAAACTGATGAATCAAGGTGGAGCACAGAGAGCTACAAACACAAGAATATTTAACTTTATTTTTATAGTGGAAAGTCAATGGCAGTCAGATAGGCCAAATTATGAGTCATACGTCATAGATACATCATAGAAGTTTAAGAAAGTAGGTAGCTGATATATTGCACTTTTACCTTAGCGCTAGGTATACTCTTGATTGCTTGTTTTTGCAGGAAATGCACTTAAGACTTCTGGTGATTAGTAGTTTTGTTCCCTACCTATGTTGAATGCACTTATTGTAAGTCGCTTTGGATAAAAGCGTCTGCTAAATGACTGTAATGTAATGTAATGTAATAGAAGTGGGGAAGCATAATTTTATTGCACCACATATCTGGAACAAACAACATATCTGGAACCAGAAAACTGCAGGTCTGCTGCCACTCTTATTTATTTTAAATCCCAACTAAAGACCTTTCTGTTTGCAGCTGCCTTTGATTGAGTTTTTTTTTCTTTTTTTCTTTTTCTTACTCTTCTGCACTGTAACTGTATGTTATTTTTTACTTCTCGTTTTATGCATCCTAATATCATTTTATAATTGTGTTTCCTTTGCTTGATGTTTTGTGTAAAGCAAATTGAATTGCCTGTTGTTGAATTGTGCTATACAAATAAAATGGCCTTGCCTTGCCTAGATGACTGACATCATGGACTGGCCGCATGAAGTCCGACTCCCACATCGAGACATCATGCCGTTATTTGACCCGGTCTTGTTGTTTTGAATTCTTTTTATCACTTTGATGTTTGAAGATCTAGCAATGGCCTCCTTTTTAGATAAAGTCTGATATTCAAATTCCAAGAAAATGTACACACTGATGACTGATGCTCATTTACGTGAAGAGAGAGAGAGAGACAACATCTCAATCTAATAAGGAATGCATTTCTATTGAGTGCTGCAGCACTGATCACATTTGTGTGTGTGTGCGTGTGTGTGTGTGTGTGTGTGTGTGTGTGTGTGTGTGTGTGTGTGTGTGTGCGTGTGCGTGTGCATGTGCGCGTGTGCGTGTGTGTGTGTGTGTGTGTTAGACATATACTGTAGACCCCCCATGTGGAGAAGATGCAATACGAATTTAAACCCGTATACATCCATTTACCACTACCTCTGAATAATGAATGAACTGTGCATTCCAACTCAAAGCTTGAACCTCCCTAGCATAAATAGCACGCGGCCGCCATTTCTTCAGCTCTTACACGGTCTAATGAGGCATTTGACATTTAAAATAAGAACAGACAAACAGTTGCATTCAATGACACAAACAGCAGAGTATATATGACACCAGTTTTGAGATGCCTCCTGTGGTGCTTGCGATTGCCTTGGGAGAGGAGATAGAAGTCATATGTCTGCCGTTTGAGGCCAGAGGGCTTGACAGAGGCCAGCTTGACGTTTTCATGTTTAAATTAGTTTAAGCTGCCGTAAGGCAACAGGGGCTATTGGGAAAGCTGCAGAAATAAAAGCAGTGTCTTCCAAGGAAAAGAACATGACCACCGATGTTATTAGACGTGAGCATGTCCTGAGTTGTGAAGATATTACCACGTAGAGATGGGAGGACAAATATGAATACAACATGATGAATAAGATGGTTCAATAATAGCCACTAATATTAGTTAAAATTACATAAAATGTTGGACACAGATTACAACTAAAAAAGTGTGCTCTTCGGAGCACAGGGCTCCGACAGGCCGGGTTGCCTACCCAGGGCCCGCACACTTTGGAAGCCAATCATATCCAATCGGAATTGAATATGACAAATGTGACGAGATATGTATATATAAGATATGTCTTGATCACAATGACTAGAGAGATAATGTATACTAATTTGCATGAGGTTTGGACAAAATCTGTAGGAGTAATACAAAGAAATGGGTCTCGTGGTGGCACTAACAGGCCGATTTGAAAAACTATTGAGTGGAGATTCTTCCTTGGCCTACTGGGAGTGTTCATGCAAAGTTTCCCGCCAATCGATCCAGCGGTGCTAGTAGCATGTCGTGCACAATGGTAATGTAATATATTTTGATTGTATGACCTACAGTTCAAGAGTTATAGACCAAAATGTGAATCGGCTGTTATAGCGCCACCATGAGGCCAATTTCAGGCATTTCTTCCTTGACCTAGAGGGAATGTGCGTACAAAGTGTCACGGCAATTCGTGGCAATTGGACACTGCGTTCATAATTTGATGCATTTTGTTCAAAACGGGACACTCCTAAAAACTTTGGAAGCCAATCGGACAGCTCCATCTTGATCACATGACTATAGAGATAATGGGGAGTAATATGATTTTTTTTTTTTAAATCGGCCTCCTGGTGGCGCTATAACAGGCCGATTTGAAAGATTTGGGGCAGAGGTTTTTCTTGGCCTCCAGGGAGTGTGCGTGCAAAGTTTCATGCTAATTGGTCCAACTGTGCCGGAGATAAACTGCTCACAGACGGACGGACACAAGGACGGACGGATAGACGGACGGACGGACGGGGGTGAAAATATAGTGTCGGCCACGCCTTCGGCCTGGTGGAGAAAATAAGTTCCATTGAGTGCAACTTGTCAACTCTAGACTCCAAAGCCTAGACACAGATATTGATCTACCACGGTGGAAAAGAAAAACAGAAAAATGAATTCACCGTTGTACTGGCTGACAGATTACTAATTGGCCATGCAAGTTGTTTTCAACACTGACTGTGGGCAAAATGCTAAAATATTCAACTGATCTGAAAGGTTAAATTCCAAGGACATTAATTGACACTTGATTTTTATCTTGTTTTCTCCAATTTCTCAAGGTCGTTCTACAGCTTTCTACAATCAAACATTCACGAGTGGCCATGCAGCAGATATCTATGCCTAAAATATAACACTGTTGATGGGCTGTGGGGCTGTATGAATTCACAAAATGACTAAAACATTTTTAAAAATCGTCATGGCATCAGGCGCAAACAAACCATTCAGCTTCTGCTCCATACAGTACATGGGCACAAAAGGGGGCATGCCCATATACTGTATGGGCATATACTGATGGCATCAGTTAGCTCCATATACAGTATGGGCATAAAGGCACAAGGACTGACAGATACAGAGATCTGGTTGGCTAGAGCCACAGATCCGACCGCTATGTCCATATATGGTCATATGTATATATGGGACCGACCGACTTCAAACTCTGCGCACGCAGTGGCAAAGACTCGAGGGAGTGAGGTGCCTGCCGTCTAATAGTTCGGATATCCAGTTGTCCAGAACCGCCGATCCAACCAATATGCTCATATATGGACATTCCAATATGATGGGCATATACTGATGACATCAGAGATCTCCATATCTATCTATCTTTCCACTCAAACAGAGAGCGTCTCCTTTCAAACCCCAATGGTTCTAATCAGCCCCCCGCCCACAGGAGTGGCCCAATTCTCTCACAACTTGCTACAAAAATCCCTCATGAAAAACGATATAATCTCCTACATTTCATTTTCCACCTTCACATGTGTCTCCTTCTCTAATAATCAAAAAGTGCTATATATTTCATCTCGCAATCTACTTCCGGATGGTTCGTTTTGCACCTTCTCTTGCCACATCGGTCACGGGAAAGAAATAAGCACTGCCGTGGTCTATGGAAACGACGAGCCCAAAAGTGCACCCAAATAAGCCCACAATCGCTTATACAAACAGTCAGACCTGGCAACGCAGCCTACGCCAATCATGCGTGAGAGATCTACAAGCTATGGGGCAGAGACGCCACCGTATCTTAGCAACAACTACAGCGCTCACTCTCATTGGTCGTGTCACGCTAAGAGCAGTCTCCAGACAATGGCATCTCAGAGAGCTTGCTGTAGTGTTTATATATCTATGGCTGTAGCCATCACAGTCTAGCCTGGGTGCCAGCCTGCTTCGCTGCGTTCGGCGGACTTTTTTTCTCTCTCCACAGAGAAAAAAAAACCCGCCGAACGCAGCGAAGCAGGCTGCCACCCAGGCTAATCACAGTCAGTCGCAGCGACGACGGACAGGGCACTGTGATAGCTGCCATGTCGCTAACGTGGTTGTCATGCCTGCAGCGGCTGTGCAATCACTTTGTCAACAATGCACGTTCGTGTGGTGAATGTCAATATTGCTGCTCAGTTAGTCCATTGTAGATGGTGTATGTTTGTGTGTGTCTTCTGGAGAACTATGTAGCTCCACAGCAACTACAGTAACTAACGTAATGGCAGGACCGCCCCGTGCTACGCATGTTAGGCTGCATTATGGTCATGTAGTAAATTCAGATAATTTCGCTCAGATTAGAGCAGTGCTTATCAACCCTTTCAGGCCGCCCCCCCCCCCCCCCAAATAAACGTACTTGATCTGGGGACCCCCCCATTCTGTTTGACTCCGTTCCACAAGTAAATATTGTGAAAATAGCCGATCTACAAGTTCGCAACGCCTCACGTTGAGAGGCTTTGTAAGCTTGTAGATCGGCTATTTTCGACATGATTGCCTCTTTCATAGATTATTTGACAATGTGGCCCATGTTTTTAGAGTATAGTTTGTTGACTACTTTTGTTGCAGAAATGGTCATTTCCTTTACTTTCGTTTTTTAATTGTCTCCGCCAAGCCGAAAGGCATGGCGCAAGACTATGTTTCACCCCCTGTCCGTCCGTCTGTGATAGCTAATCTCTCACATCGTTGACTTGATCGCAGCGAAACTGTGCACACACACTCCCTGGATGCCAATTCAGAACCTCTGCCCTATTTCTTTCACATGGCCCTGTTACAGTGCCACCAGGAGGCCGCTTTTTGCTAAACACATTTTCTCACAGTACTCCTACATATTTTGCCCAAACATCACGCAAATCGGTACACAGTATCTCCACAGTCATTAAAAAAAAGGCTCTTTCAGATTTTTCATATTCCATCCTGATTGGCTAAAATGGCTTCCAAAGTCTGCAGGACTGCTCCGTTTGGACCAAAATGCCTCACATTATGAACACAGCATGCACTTTCCGTGCAACTTTGCACCCACATTCCCACTATGCCGAGGAAGAAATTCCACTTGAGATTTCTCTAATCAGCCTCATGGTGGCGCTATAACAGACCGATGTGGAGAGTCAGTGAGAGCTGGATAAACGAGGTAAAATGTGTCAAAAGGAGTCTGTACGGCTGTCGATATGACGTCGGTCGGAGAGGAGATATTGTGTCTTTTGGACAAACAGCAGCGTGGTGCTGATGTTTGTTGTGTGAAGCAGCTTAATGTCAGAGTGTTTGTGTTGGAGCGCCTCAGTGCGGCTGCAGAGTTCATGTGCAACCTCTTCCAGAGAGAGACAGAGACACTAGAAACTCTGCTGGAGAAAAAAAAACACTGCTGGGCATTGACTTTCATATGGACATTGATCTACACACTGCAGGTATATCTGCTACACACACAACATCAAACTAAACACTACAGGTATGATGCAGCGTTTGCATTCCAGCCAGCATGCCAGCGTAGTTCCCATATGGTTTCAAGGTGGGCTAAACCATATGGACCCCATGTCAGCAATGTCAGCGGCATCCACTTCAGTCCCAACTGCGATGCCCATGCAGGCTATAAGTAGCTTCTACCTGGCCCTTAGGTGGGCCCCAACTAGCCATGTTTATGTGGGACCAAGGCGGGTCCTAACTGGGTTTGCCCATGCAGGCTTTAACTGGGTTCTACCCTAGGTGTACCCTAACCAACCAGAGTGCAGTGCCCATCGCTCCAATTGTTGTGACGTCAGGGCTCTCAATACTGCACATTGGTGGAGGAGGAGGGGCCGCAGGGCCACCGCACACATCGCTGAACCAATGGTAGCCCACGGATGTTTCCTCTGGGGATTTACAATCTGCCCCTCTATGCCACATATCATCCGCACTACAGGGTCTTCACTGACCGAGCCACGGCCCCACTGGCCCTCATGACGCTACGCCACTTATATGAGTTGCCAAGTGGCCGCGGGCGCTACGTGGGCGTGGCCGCGGGCTAGACGCGAGCCCCCGCGTAGCGGGGGCGAGCTTCTAGTATATACAATTTGAATCCTGCGCCATGTCGGTTGTCAGTATGTATGTGGCCAGTGTGACGTCATATGACGACAGCATGACATCACGCATGACATCACATCCTACCTATAAATTCTAGGATGCCATCAGATCGCACCAGTTCGACGGCTTCCATAGTGGGTTTTGGTCATTGGAGAGGTGATGCACGTCACCTCTTTCTGAAGTGGGTACTTTCAAAGCCTGCCGTGGATGTATGTGGCCAGTGTGACGTCATATGACGACAGCATGACATCACGCATGACATCACATCCTACCTATAAATTCTAGGATGCCGTCAGATCGCACCAGTTCGACGGCTTCCATAGTGGGTTTTGGTCATTGGAGAGGTGATGCACGTCACCTCTTTCTGAAGTGGGTACTTTCAAAGCCTGCCGTGGATTTAGGAGATCACAAAACTCTCTCTCACACTGTGAGGTGCCTGTAAGGTGGCACTGCAAAGTGAACGACGCGTCACGCTAGACGTTCGGGCCGCGTAGCGGCCCGAACTTCTAGTCTACCTTACAATTTGAATCCTGCGCCATGTCGGTTGTCAGTATGTCGGTTGTATGTACGTTGCATCACTCTTGCCAGATTGCATGTCAGTATGTCATCACAACAAACCAACCTGTTACCAAGACGACGATGACGATGAGACGGTCGTCCCGAATATGGACACAACGCCAGTGTGACGTAATCTCACGACAGCATGACATCACATCCTACCTAAACTTTACACTACATCATCACAACAAACCAACCTGTTACCAAGACGACGATGACGATGAGACGGTCGTCCCGAATATGGACACAACGCCAGTGTGACGTAATCTCACGACAGCATGACATCACATCCTACCTATAAATTCTAGGATGCCGTCAGATCGCACCAGTTCGACGGCTTCCATAGTGATAAATAGTAATAAGCTATAACCATAGAAAGAGTCATAAATGCTCATAATCATACTTATAAACTAGGCCCATTCATCATAACTACTTAGGTGATTCCTGCCTTCTCCTTTTCTCCCATTCTGCAGGCTCTGCCATGACAACCTGTGGACCTGACGACGTCGCCACTGTCTTTCACACCATTTCATTCTTATATCCACCCTTTACACAAATAAACTGCTAACTTCATCTCCTGCGATTTCAACTATCTTTTCACATTGTACACCACTGCACACTCCCCACAGGTCTGCCATACCAGGTCTGAGTAATCACAAAGTGGGTTTTGGTCATTGGAGAGGTGATGCACGTCACCTCTTTCTGAAGTGGGTACTTTCAAAGCCTGCCGTGGATTTAGGAGAGCACAAAACTCTCTCTCACACTGTGAGGTGCCTGTAAGGTGGCACTGCAAAGTGAACGACGCGTCACGCTAGACGTTCGGGACGCGTAGCGGCCCGAACTTCTAGTATCGGCATAATAGGGACACGTGTAGACAGACAGAAACAGACATCTCCATACTGGCACAAAAGGGACACAGACAGACGGGTACAACGACAAAGCCCCTGACACTATGACTCAGACATATTGGTCGGATTGGTGGGGCGAAGTACGTAGGTGTGAGGGCTGCGTAGCGGCCCGTACTCTAGATGGTGGTTTCATCATTTTGGTTGTCAGGTTTTCCCTGGTTATAAATACTGTGTATTGTATATTGTACTGTATATTGTGTGTTTGGGGATACCATTGTTTGTACTTAGACCCAAATCCTGTATTAGAAGAAACTGCTGATAGACATGGTATTTATTATACAGGAAAACCTTTTTACTCTCCGCTAGGAGAGTATTGTTATCACCGCGTTTTCACTTTCTAAACATGACACGCCGATTGGTCAAGCCTCACGTGACACGTGAAATACTGTGATCTGATTGGCTAGTGACGTATAGTGGTCTATATATACATGGCGTCATTTTGAAAGTGTCTCCGCCACTTTCAAAATGAGGTAAGACAGGAACCAGGTAAGACACGAAATGGCTGCATGGCTGATACATAATTGGCAGTGGGAGTTGGCTGAGCCGTCACGGATGCACCATCACATAGACCCTGGGGATGGAGTCCAGGGAGAACAACTACGGTTCAACAGTGTCCAGTGGACACTGCTGAACCGCCTCCGTACTGGGGTTGGAACCAGGTAAGACACGAAATGGCTGCATGGCTGATACATAATTGGCAGTGGGAGTTGGCTGAGCCGTCACGGATGCACCATCACATAGACCCTGGGGATGGAGTCCAAGGAGAACACCTACGGTTCAGCAGTGTCCAGTGGACACTGCTGAACCGCCTCCGTACTGGGGTTGGCCGGTTCAAGTCGCCCATGAAGAAGTGGGGCCTGACAGACAGCGCAGTATGCGAGTGTGGCGAACCTGAGCAGACTGCCGACCACATCATCACACACATTGGAAGGCGCTAGTGGAGGAGCTAGGAGAGTATTGTTATCACCGCGTTTTCACTTTCTAAACATGACACGCCGATTGGTCAAGCCTCACGTGACACGTGAAATACTGTGATCTGATTGGCTAGTGACGCATAGTGGTCTATATATACATGGCGTCATTTTGAAAGTGTCTCCGCCACTTTCAAAATGAGGTAAGACAGGAACCAGGTAAGACACGAAATGGCTGCATGGCTGATACATAATTGGCAGTGGGAGTTGGCTGAGCCGTCACGGATGCACCATCACATAGACCCTGGGGATGGAGTCCAGGGAGAACACCTACGGTTCAACAGTGTCCAGTGGACACTGCTCCGCCAGGAGAGTATTGTTATCACTGCGTTTTCACTTTCTAAACATGACACACCGATTGGTCAAGCCTCACGTGACACGTGAAATACTGTGATCTGATTGGCTAGTGACGCCACCGGGCCTATATATACATGGCATCACTCTGACAGTGTCTCCGCCACTGTCAGAGTGAGGTAAGACGGGAACCATGAAATGGCTGCATGGCTGATACATAATTGGCAGATAGGACAGATAGGACATTTATATAGACAGGAGGGATATGACATATGACACTTATACAGACAGGAGGGATAGGACACTCACACAGACAGAACGGAAGAGGACACTTACCCAGACAGGTTGGATAGGACACTTACATACAGTATACAAGAGGGATAGCGACCTATAAATACATGTGTCACTGTGATAAGCCAGATTCCAATACCGAAAATCCGGCCACTAGCTCACTCCCAGACCTTCGAACCGGAAGTAGTCAAGTAGTCGCAGTCCAATTGTTCCTATCTGTCTTATTGGACAGATAGGACAGATAGGACACTTATATAGACAGGAGGGATATGACACTTACATAGACAGGACGGATAGGACAGGAGGGATAGGACACTTACACAGAATGAACGGAAGAGGACACTTACCCAGACAGGATGGATAGGACACTTACATATACAAGAGGGATAGCGACCTTCGCGACCTTCGAACCAACACAAGTCTTCTGGCGGAGAGTTGTGCTCCGAGGAGCACTTTTTCTAGTTTAAATTTGATTTCTGGGAACATCAGGAAACAAATTAACTGAATATGGGTAATAGTTTATATAGGAAATACGAATGCATGCGATATATCTGACAAACTTGCTGTGTATTATGCAGTACCACTTCATTGCTACTGGCAATTAAATATTCACATTATAATAAGGCCGAGGGTGAAATGCATATGTACATTTCTATCTTTGCATTGTCAATGTATTTGGTTGATGCAGTAGAGTGACTTGGAGCTAATTCCAGACTGACTGACGCGCTAGTAACTACACAGTTTAGGTTTAGATATTTAAATTAATACTGAGTGAATGACTCACATGGGCAATGATGAGTGATAGCTGAATCCCATCTCCTCCAGTCTGCCAAATAATTACAGAATATAATTGGTGTCAGAGGTCTGTCAAATATCTAGGCTACAGACTCATATCTTAATATATTAGCCCCTGCAATACTGTATATTCATACTCAAAAATACATGAAAAAATAGCAGATCTGTTGGAGAGGATCTGACCTGACCGAGATCCCCATACAAGGAGCAGGCCTGCCTCAACATAGGTCACCCGAGACTGATGTCGTAGAAAGTACCACAGCTGATGCCACGGACAGAACCCACCATACAAGGAGATATGCACGCTCCATATAAGGATTGGTGAGGTCAGGACTGGAGGATGATACGACACCCCTTCGGTGGGGAATATAAAGGGACGCGACTAGACCGGATTGAGAGCAGAGTTGGAAGAGCAACGGGAGAAACTACAGAAACTCATAGCCACGACAGAATACTTGAGCTCTCGGCTGGAAGCAACCAGCAACAAACAACACAATACCCTAATCTGGTTGGGACGGATTGCCTGCAGTAGACCGCCTGCCGACAAAGGACAGGGCAGTGTCAGGCCAGACCGCCTGAGACTTTCTTTCAAGATCTACAAGCTCATAACGCACAATGTGTATTTTTGCTGCACGCATTTTGAAGGTATGTTCTTGGATGTCCATCGTGAAACACCTTTTAAGCTTCTCCAAAAATGAATGGTTGGTCTCACACAATACATTACAATTTACACGTTTATAAAGTAGCTAATTTCACTATATTATATATCCCTACTTTTGAGCAGATCTGCAATTTGATCCGAAGGAATTGAGCTAATCTATGATTAACTCACCATTTCCCCCAAATTTACTATCCCTTTAAATATTCCCAAGTGCCTGCCCCATTGCCCCAAGTACTGTGTTGGACTAGCCTATCTAATCTGAGAAGAATTTAAAACCTCCACTCAATAGCCATGGGAATATTAGGAAATGCAGGTTTACCAGCTGACACAAGAACAACTTCTACACACAAACTGGGGAATGCAAATTCAAAGAAACGTGTATTATGCAAGTATTCACCATAAGAACAAAGGTATCAGTGGATAACTTTTACAAAGAAAAATTAAGCCTCTGGAGAGATTTTTAGGCACTCTGGAAAGCCATTAAACAAATGTCTGTCGGCAACAATTATGTATTGTAATTACTGGAGTACTGTGTATTCACAGCGTACAGCTGAGCTGACTGAAAACACATTTTCTCTCAGTCAAGGTGGAACCTATGGGAAATGTGCACCTTTGTTGATAAGTCAAAAGCTCCACAGTCTATCACACCAAATGGATAAAGTATAGTTTTATGGGTTATCTTTTAACGGAGCGCCGTACCGGCCCGTTCCGGCCCACTTTCACCCCTGCGACGGCCGCATGAGCCATGAGGTACCCGGGTGCTCCGCATTTCTCCTAGATGCCCAGGCAAGAAGGAATCGGCGCCCCTGCTTGTAACTCACATGGCTGACAGGTCCACGAAAGTCTAAAACACTAGTCTGAGCCATTCGTTCCCTCTGTTCCACCGCTTTTCTATTTGAAACAAAAATCTGTTCAGATGGTGCCAGCAAATCCTTGTACAGAGAAATTAGTTTGATATTGGTATGTATGAAATATTGTTTGGTGTTGTAAACTGCATTCCCTGCTGGCTCCCAAGCTGTGGAATGACCTCCCCGTCTCAGTAAGGATTGCAGGCTCACTCCCCATTTTTTGCCGCAGTCTAAGAACATACCTCTTCAGAGGTTCAGAACTTCAGACTCCATTTAACCTTCTAGCACTCTTTCTTTATATCACTTGTTGCCTATTTTTGATAGATGCTAGTAAATTCCTGACACCGGTTTCTCCATGGGGATCTGTACTCTTTACATTCATAGAGGTGGGCTACCTCTCTTGCCAGTGTCAAGCCTCCCACTAAATCTAACCTCTCAATTTCAAAGTGCTTGAAGATTGACAGAAGCAGACTGGTTGAAAGAGAGTTGCAACAACACTCTTTGATCTCACTCACACACACACACACACACACACACACACACACACACACACACACACACACACACACACACACACACACACACACACACACACACACACACACACACACACACACACACACACACACACACACACACACACACACACACACACACACACACACACACACCTTTCCTATCAGCACATATCGCACAACATTTGCCACCAATACCGATATACATCTGACAAGCCAATATTGTCAACAAAAATGTCAACAGAAGACGTGTGTAACCAATCAGGGCCCATTATTCGAATATGGGCGACTGTAATTGGCAGTTGGTTGTAGGTCTAACCAATTGCGTCGAGGGCCATTGTTTTGATCCCGCCCCTTGGGAAACAAAACGTCCTCATGGAAGCACCAGACTCATATCCACGCAGTGATATAGTCTAGCTACGCCAGGCTAGGACTGCCCCGCCCCACCTATTCATTTCAATGAAAGTTACTCACAAGCGCATGAAGCACCCATGAAGTACCTCTACTTCCTGGATTGTCTACAACATTGGAGCCAATAGAGCAGGCACACTAGCGTTTCAGACGATAGAAGCATGTGCAGTAGCATCCCAAATGCGGAAGTCCTGCAATACCAGATTTGGCCACCAGGCTTCTGAGGCTCCAATCATTCTCTGCGGTTATGGGGGCTTGACTTTTACACTAGAGGATAATTAACACAGACTGTCAGCCTTGATTGGCTTCAGTCAGTTTTAGCAGTTAATACTCGCTGTCCCAAAACACTAAGCGCCAATCTTTATTTCCTGTCCAGTTGTCCTTGAGTAAGATAGTTAAGCCCTTCCAACTTACTCGTTAGGCTATGTGTCGTACTGGAAAAGAACACTGGATAAATTGCAGACACGAGGGCATCCCTGAACCTCACACACAGTCTGTTTAATGACTGTTTACTGTCACACCTTTAAGAGTAGGTGTGCTTGTGTTTCTGTCTGTGACGTTGTTAAACTTGGGCGCTAATGACATTTTGTTTGTGTGATCCGGATGCTGAGTTCAGCCCGAGGTGGATGAGGGCACATCTGTGGAGCTTGGAGTGGATAAGAGTAAATACGTCATGGAGACCTGCTGAACTTGGTGGAGTAGAGAAGCCCTCCCAGGATAAATGACAGCCTTCTTCCACAGCAGGGACATTATTCACAGAGCCGTTCAGCTTTTTGAGCAAAGTGCTCCTGTTTAAATGGAATGCTTTCTCTCCCCGTCTCTCTCTGGCTGTCTCTATCATCCACATACAGAACACACACATACAGTAACTCTCCTGCTCTTGCTCACACACACACACACATGCAGTACACACACACAAATTCAATCTGTCTCTCTTACCGTCTCTCATGTCTTGTTATGTATATTCTCTATGTCGTACGAATTCTTACCATCCGTCTTCCCTCTCTCACTCAAACACTCTCCATCTAAGTCTCTCTGCATCTTTCTCCAATCACACACACACACACACACACACACACACACACACACACACACACACACACACACACACACACACACACACACACACACACACACACACACACACACACACACACACACACACACACACACACACACACACACACACCCACACACCCATCTCTCACTCTCGCCTCACTGTGTACTCTGCATCTCTGTCTCTTACCATTTCCTTCCCTGTCTGTCTCTGTACGACTCTACAGAGGTTCAGTCAGTGTGCTTGTCCATAACTACATAAACCTGGTCCGACTCTAAGGACAGACAGAAATGTGTTAGCCAGAAATCCTGCAACTGCAGCAAACTAACAGAGATGTTGGCTACTTAAGTCAGCTGCTAACCCCTTGTACTATAGGATTCTTTGACATTTTATTCGGAAACGGCACACTCTTTTAATAAGACCGTCACCAACTTCCTTTGTCTTTGCGAGGCTCGTCTTTCACAGAGTTTTCACAGAAAGGAAGGCAGACTAAATCCGACAGGGTGTCTCTACATCAGTGGCAGCGGGCAGATTTGCATTCCCGCCTCCTTAAGGCAGATAGAGTACAAGTGAAAGCTGTGCTTTCTTTCTCTTGGGTGTCTCGGCGAGTACGCCCACTCGACTGTGCAGCATGGAGCTGTCAGCCCCCTGCTTGGTATTCCTGTGCTGGAGACCTGCTCCCGCAGGACTCCCGTTTGAACGCACCTCATTAAAAAGTGAGCAAAATGCTATTATTTATATTGGAATTAAAAACATGCCATAAGAGCTGGATTTACAGTTATTAATATTTTCAGGCCGCAAATTTTTCTACTGTTTGATAAGTCTGATTCCCTCTCCTCTCTCTCTGCGGTGGGTCTCATATTTCTCCAGCTCAGTAATGTGCCACAGGCTTTATAGGCTGTACCTTCAGAACGCGCCTTTGCAGATCATTGCGATCTTTCCCAGTAAATCTTTGAATAAAGCGTTAGGCCTATATATCTGAACTTTTTATGTATGTGTGAATTTTAAGCAGTATACTTCCACAAGCTTTGTAAGGGCACAGTGGATGAAATTTGACAGTAGAACAAGCATCCGTGCATACAGTAGCTTTATACATTATGCTCATACCACTGAGCCAGGCTGAGAGACGGCGCGCATGCTTTAACCCTATATACTTTGTTGACCGGAGTCCCCCAAGGGACAAGCTAAAAGCTTGTAACGCATTGTGAGCTTGCAGATTGTCAATTTTCACCAAATATTTGCCTATTTTCCACGAATGTTTGCCCATTATAACGTGCCCAGAATAGGGACGCTAGGGTTCAAGTGGTTAAAACAAGCTTGTTGGCCCCAAGGCCATTTGAGCCGGCTATGGATATGCTGGATGGTGGGACTCAAGCCATAATAATCAGTTACCCCCCCAGTAATGGGCAGTTGAGTCGATCAATAGCAGATCAAAGCTGTCAGTGAGACGCTTCCCCCAATCCATCAGAGGAGAAACGCCCTCGCTGGGAAGGTGCAATGAGACGTGAAATGAAAAAGACCCATAGTTATCTTTAGATGTGGCAAGTTCACTACATATTAAAGGAACAAAGACCCTGTGCTGGGAATTTAACCTAGACTTTAATGTTCCTGTGGGCGCACGCACACACACACACACACACACACACACGCACACACACACACACACACCTCATATATCAATGCCCAACGTGCCACAGAAATAAACATCAGTCTTAAGACAGCCGTCTTCCTCTGTATGCTTGCATATCAAATGGCACAAATTATCTCTTGATTGTGAGCTAGACCTTTTCAAACCAAAACTTAAAGGTAGGGTAAGTGATTTTCTTTAGTTACAATAAGTGTTAAATAGCTCTATATTCTGATAGTACTCATTGCTATAGAGTGTTTGTTCAGTAAAAGGAGTCTCCTTGTCTCTCCAGCTCTTTATAAAACAGAAATGCATTTTCGTTTCAGTTTCATTTCCAATTTTATCCAATCAGGATAGAGAACTCAATCAGGATATAGATTAAACAAGTGAAATTGGAAGTGGTGGCACTAAGAAATCAGCAGGCACAATTGGAACTGGAACACTATAAAAATGAAGCTTAAAAATGGGTAAATTCTCCTGATTGGCTGAGATTTTGACACCTACCGGAAAATGTATTTTCTGTTTATTAAAGAGCTGGAGAGACGGGGAGACTCCTGTTACTGAACAAACACTCTATAGCAATGATTACTATCAGAATATAGTGCTTTAACCTTTTAACAAAATACTTTTTGTTTTAACCCAAAAATATCACTTACCCTACCTTTAATCAGCCTGCTGATCATTCCACCCAAATTTCCTGAAAAGCCCATCCATTCTCAATTGTGACCTTGACTTTGATTGTGACCTTGATCTTGCCAACTCAAATAATCTCTTCAGGGACACCTCCTGTTCATTTTCTCCATTATGTTCCTGAAATCTGCCTGTCCTTTTGTCAAGTTATCTTTCTAACAAACACACACGCGCACAAACAAACAGACCAATTATATCATCCTGCCAAGCGTTGCTGCGGGCAGGGTAAATGAGACATCTGTGTCGGCACACTATCCAAAGGAATTGTGTTCTGAGAGTCGTCCAGCCTCGCCACAAGCAGCCTTTTAGCATAAAGCTGTAAACCCCTGTTATGAACTCGCCGGTCAACCAAAGAAGCCTGAAAGATGTTTGTTTTTCCCCCTTCCCAGAGCACTTGGATGCCCAACCGATGTAGTGTAGCGTATACACCTAGCAGAGATGGCATGAATGTAAATGAGTAATACACTGAATTTAGACAAAACAGTATTAGGCTAATGAGATCAGGGAATATGCTTGGCTACTTTGAAATCAAAGTAGCTTTCTGTTTTAATTAAAGGCATTTGTTTTTCGGGATTCTATAACACTATTGTACTACACTAATGTTTGTGTTGGTTAAAGGCCTCCCTTTACTGCATGGCTAGGTATGACAATGTAATTGCTGTTATTGAATGATAACACTTTCCAAAAGGTTTGGTGTGTTTTATGCATGTTTCAGTAATGCCGAGGGGATTGGTTGAACAAGCTCGTATCTATGCACTTTGTGACAATTCTTCTTATTATGGAGAAATTATATACCTACATAAATATTCCTAATATGAAATAATAGCATATATAGTATAATAGCAACAGTAGAAACAGCAATATAACTCCAACAAAACAGTCAGCTATTAAAAAGACACCAAGTCTATAACATTTTACAACCTAACAGGCATCAAAGAAGGGGCCTTTGTCTTGTCATCCGTTCATTAAAGTGTTCCCACACAGCTGAGGTCTTTGCCATTTTCCTTCAACAGCCATGGTGAACTGAAGCGCACATTCTTGAGTGAGTGACGTCACGTGTCCAAGATGGTATTATATTTATTAACAAAAGTATATATTTTTCTATTTTGCAGTTCCCCTTAATTTATAACCTACATTTAGAAAAGATAAATACATAAATAATCCAAACTGGAATTTTAATGCCTACCCAGAGAATGAATATTAGAATACTTTAATAGTTGTAGCCAGCCCTACATAAAACTATTTCATACAGCGCATGCAGCATTATAACTAAGTCAAATGATCGACTGCAAATATTCACTATGCCATTGTTTACAAAAATGTTGCTTGCTTTCACACACCCAGGTCTCACAGAACTCGTTCTGTTGTGACACAGACCTCTGCGTAGGAGTGCAAACATTTATGGTACTTTTTTGCCCTTTTTGTAACTTTAAGAACTGGTCACTGTTGACTTCAATTGATTGTGAGAACTGAGAAAGATACTATGAACTTGTGTGGATAACGAAACTATTCTCGTTTCAACTGGAATGAGGGTGAGTAGATTGGCAATATTAAAATGTTGAGGTAAACTATTGCTTTAAATGTTTTCCCAATGTTCACATTACTATAATTACATAATATTAACTCTAGCTGTTAAAGCAACAGCTAGAGTTTCCCTACAGCATTTGTTATGATCTATGTAATGTTCACATTTAGAAGCGGCAACTCATTTCAAATCTGCCATTTCCTTGATTACTGCCGCGATGCAGCAAAAAGCTGTATCCCGCAGAATGAGTAACCACTGTGTCTTCTAGTGATGACATGACAGTGGACTACTTTGGCTCTCCAAATTAACTGCCCGTGGAGCTTGCAGAGGCAGGGATCTCTCCTCTAGCAGAGAGCCAAAGTGAGTTCAGCACCAGGGACAGAGGTTGGAAGCACAAGTGCAGACTAGAAGCCCACCTGACAAACGCTACATTACAGCCTCCACTCCACTCTGCTGTATCCAGCTGAGACATCTCCAGTCACAGCGTCTTCGGCTCCAAGTCTATGAACCCAGGAGGCTTTTAGGAGAGAGTAGTTCATGGGTTATTATGTCTGTTGGGAGCTAGGCTGCCCTAGCGCGTCTGATATCTGGTCTAGAGGGGCGGGTTAAAAATCTTCGGAGAGAGAATCCGTGGCCTCCCATTAGTTCACCGATCTGTGCTCCTGCCCCCGCACCCCTCCTCCTCCCCAATGTGCAGCATTGAGAGCCCTGACGTCACATCATTTGGAGCGACGCCCACTGCACTCTGGTTGGTTGGGGAAATCACCCACTTCCTACGTCAGGAACGTTAAGAGACTGGTCCAGGCTCTTATTTTTTAGCAAAACGTGAAGGAAAATAAAAGCCTGGAGATCGAGGCTAGTTGGGAGCTAACATCTACCTGTGTGTTCCCCCTGGAAACTTTGAAATAATCCCAGAGACTAGGTTATTACACAGAAGAGGAAGGGTTTCCTTCTGGGTAATTGTTCAAAGGACATGGCAGTTTTGGTGGCTGTAATGGGAAGATTTTGTCAACCCCATTAAACAATTGTCTCCCTGTTTTTTTGTCTTGAATGTCGGACTTGTATTTTTGTGTTTCATTTTCCGCATAATAACTCTCCAGTATTCGACATACTTCCATATAGGCTACACACTCTAATATTTTATGACAGGCTCTATGAACACATTCAGGGAGAAATTGAAAACGATAAAATCCAAAGGCAACCCACTGTGTCACAGTATTCTGCAGTGAGTTAACAGAAATGCTTATCCACTCACTGGGTATTTACATCTAACATAAAAATGCCAATATGTCAATATTCCTCTGCAACCTAAGGCAGTGTTGTCTCACAACAGAGCAAGTGCAAGGCAAGCTTCCAACATATTCATGCAATCCTTTACTGACGATTATGAGCAGTTTTCTGGCATGATGTTTTCTGATAGGCTATACTTTATGAATGATGATATTTATAGGCTGGCGAATTCTTGACAGAGAGAGCTCTTTGTCTATAAATATGTTTTTTTTCCTTCAAGATTTGTTCTAACTCAAGTGGATGGTGGAGTCTATACCGCAACTATAACGACAACAACAGTGGCAAAATATATAATATAAATATATATAACACATCACTCACGTTTAGCATGTTAACAGAACTATGAGAATTATGGTTGTTAATCAGTGTGGATGCTCCTCGCATCTTTATCATTATCATTATAGTGGTTATCTTCATAGATCATTCTTGGTGTGGACGACTCTTTTAGGCTAGGTTCCATTGTTATTAGTTACCCAGGCCCAGGGACACACATTAGCTGTCACCGTGTCGTAAACAGTGTACTGATGGAGAGTAAAATAGATCTTGTGGTGGCCTAAGGATCATCCTACTATCGTGCTACAATGTCTGGTCCATGGACCACCAGGGGGTCTGTAACTCTGAGAGTTACAATACAGAAACTACAAACGGAAACACATTTTGGTTCTCGCCCTGATGAAGATCTTAACTGGTCGAAACATGTTTTATATAAGAAGCTTTGTTTTAACTTTAAATCCTCTCCTCGACATTTTGAGTGCTGGCATCTCCCCCTCTTTTTTAATTTTGGTTCCATTTGTACACTCTCAGAGTAAAATTAATACTAAGAATTTTACAGTGCAGACTGGGTCCCCCCCAAAAAAGGCTCAATTTGACTCTCAGAGATACAGACCTGTAAGGGTTCATTTGCACCCGTGGTGGGACCCCAGACCAGACGTTGAGAAAAGTGTTATAGTGCACAGCAGTTTGGTATTTGCAGGAACCTAGAAGCACCATCACCACAGGCAATGACGCATAATTAGAAAATATCTAAAAACAACCTATTTTAATTTTTTTGCACAATATCGATAAAAACAACAACACAGATTACTCTCACTAGCTGCTTAATGAAATGGGTGTCGATATCAATTCACACAGTCGAAAATACACTGCAGAGCCGAGGTGTAGTACAATGACTTTACAAAACCACTATTCTGAGGTTCAGAAGGCTGGAACGGATCGAAGAAAAAAGAAGAAGAAATCTTGTCATTTAAATGCAAAGAAGAAAAGCAAAAGTGGCACAAAGGAGGCTGTTTATAACGCAAATGGGTAGTATTCAGATGGAGGATTGCTTTAAAAAAAAGAAAAATACTTGGTGGAGTGGAGAGATGTCTATAGGGATATGATAATGTCTGAGAGATTCACAGCAAAAAAGGGGAAGTAACAAGCTCACAACTCTCAACAACCTTGTAGATTGGCTATTTTCGGTGTGTGACACTGCCATATGACGGAGTATACATCAGGCTTAAAACAAACATAAAATCCTGGCCTCTGATGTTTGCACTGTCTACACATGTCGTACATAGATAACAGCCGTTTAAAGGACAACAGACTCCCAAACATGTTGGACTATTTCCAAACCCTATATTTGTGAACCTGAATACCTTCCTCAAAAGCAGTAACTGAAATCAGTTATGATGATGACACCAGCATACACTTTGTTTCTAGAGCTTCTGAATTATGGAGAGCTTATTTAGTTGCCTTAAAACCTCCCTAACCACAACATATAACAACATCTCAAAGAAAAAGAGAAAAAAAAGAAGGACAGAAACTGGTGGGAACTGTCACACTTTCCAGAGAGTTGGATCTCAGGGGACAAGAAGGCATTGATAACAAAGCTTTGAGATTACTTGATTCTCCAAGATTATTGTTTTATGGAGGATACTCCTTCAGGGTAGATGGCTTCAAGAATGTCATATAGGTTGCAGCATGTGATGTGAGAGGTGATCGCACCACACAACTTCCTTGGATCATAACATTATTTGGACCCCAGCAAGCCATACTGTAAATACATCACATATCAATCAACTCAAAACGGTGACTAGACACAATATAGCTCTCCATGGTTCTCACATATCAAAACAAATATAAACTGGATAATCTAGGAACAATGATTGCAAACAAACCCAACCAACTCTGGTCCCTCCTGATTAATAATATACTGTTAACTTAGCAATGTTCCATCCTATCATTGCAATGCCTTAATTCTTCTAAAGATGGGGTTGGATGTGTAATCGAATTGACAACAAACTTGAATCACATCAACTTTAACATGTACTTATAGTAAGTCTGATATAAATACATCATACAACCTTTAAACTAATTTACCTTACATAAAACAACTCTTGTCCATAAACATTGATCAACAATTTAAAAGAACTCAAGCTGTACTCTGTATGTTAATAAGTACAAACTAAGGAGTGCATGCCATGTGATAACTTGGGTAATACTCACCTAACCTACTGAATCAAAACAGAGATGTACAGTATGTGGTTTATTATAGGGAGAAATATGTCAATCGTTCCCTGTCCAACCGAGACAAAAAAACAAGAGTTTCATTTGCTCAGAAAGCTGTTGCCTGGAGACACAGTGATTGATGTATTAGATTAGGAACCAGACCCAACTCTGTAGCGTATTGGTCCAGTGATTCAGCAATATTCTGAAGCCAGTAATACTTTGTGTTATAGCACTCTGTGCGCTGAGAAAGGGAGGCTGGCAGTTGGATTCAGTGAACAAAATCTGATAGCAGAGCAGACAGACATGCTGATGCTCCAAACCAAATGCATTCCCATCTGTTTGTCTGTGGAGAAATGAAGCATGCAACAGGGGGATTACCTCCAAACAATTGGCTTTTAGAAATCACAGGGCAAGTACCAAGCAGTGCTGCTCCCTTAAAAAATTGCCAATGGCAGTGGCACAAATATTTCTGGACCAACAAATAAGAAAAAGCGTAGTGGACCATACGGTTTGAGGGCGGTAGTATTTGTCATGTTCTAACAAAGACCCTGTTGATTCTTTAAAACAGCTAATTTGCCAGTTTAGCTTCAGCTTCGGCCAGTGAAGCTGTAACCAGACTTGTCTGTCCAGGCAGTGCAGAGGATATCCAGATAGCTGCCAGAAGCACAGACATCCTGACAGCTCATTCAACATTCTGACTGCATGAAAGGTTGCCCATTTAATCTGGAAGACATTCTCTGATGTTAGGTGATTCTTCTGCATCCACAGAATACCACGCCAGGTTTCCCTTTAGACAAAAGCTTAGAATAGTGAAAATGTGCCATTGTTTCACAATTCACTCCATACACCATTTGACTTGGCTTTTACAAGTTAAAAACTATTGCAAACAAGACTAGCTAGCTATTAATGTAGGAGTAAACATACAAGCTGTAAGTGAACACTGCAAGAAACAGAATTTCATGTACAGTATGATCATTTAGCCACGCAAGGTCTTCTTTGTTTGGATTTAGCTGCCAAAATGCATTCTTCTTCTTGAACCCCAGCATGCCTGTATTCTGGGGGGAACATTCTTGGCAAAGAGATTTGGAGTAGACAGAAGAAAGCTGTCCAAGTACAATTGTTAAGGGCCATTGACACTGAGCACTATAACTATAACTATATCGTTCACCATTGTCATTTGGATTTAGTTGGTGTGAACTCTGCCATCCACTTGACTTTTTTAAAACTACATTTTTATTGTTATAGTTATTGTTATAGTGCTTAGTGTGAATGGCCCTTAACTCAGGTCTATTTTACTAAGAATAGAGGGTTTAAGTGGTTAATAAACGTATACAGTATTTGTACAACTTGAAGCGCTATGGCATTTTGTGTTCTGTATGGTCAGTTATGTAGTTCTTATCTGCAGTTTTAAGAAAATAAATGTGTTAATTCTTCAGTTTAAAAAAAAAAGGAAAAACGTTGAAATGGAAATTGCAACAAATACATTAAGGGAATAACACACTTTATAGGTTACTTTCTAGGCAAGTAACCAATCAGGACAGTGATCAACCCACTCCAACCATTACCACTGGCACATGTACAGTAGCCTATTTCAAACAGCTTCCCTGCCCCCGACACACTTGAGTCCATTCATGAACATTAATAAATGATAGCAACAGACCTGGCGGGATTCATGCCTGCCTGAGCACCAGCTGCAATTATGCCAGACATGTCAGGGAGAGACACTTACATCACATCAGAGAGGGGGAGAGAGAGACAGAGACAGGGGGATTGAGAGAGAGAGAGGAAGAGAGAGAGAGAGGGCGGACTAGGACTAGCAGATCTACAAGCTCACTTGTACGCCAATAAAATACAGTAGAGATTAAGTGGTTACTCAGACTAATTGATATACAATAGTTGAATCGGAAATAATCTCCATTCAAATATTTTCGCGTTGATAAAGAATATAAATGAGAAAATGTGCTTCTCAATTATTTGATTAATAAAAATTTAATCAATGTAATAATCAAGAATAAAATAATTGATAGTTGCCTAGAGAGAGCAGAGAGGACCCAACCAAACCATGAGGCTGGTACTGCAGTAGGCTACCACTGAGTGGATGCATGGGAGGCTGAGAAAACCTAGTCCCCTGGTGCTGCTGGGCTGTGCTCTGTGTGATAACAGGCTCTGTCCTGTAACCTTATCTCCCTCAGACTGTCTAGGACCGCTCAGTCAGTCACATAACCTTTATTTCATTTCAGGGTCTCCATCAGGATCAGCGCTTTTGACCAACCCAGACGATTCGCAACGGTGAAGTCAGTGGTTATTATGGAAATTGCCAATATCGCAATCCCGTCTGACCTGCATAGACCGTGAGAGGCAGAAATATAGGGCTGGGCAATAAATCAACATTATGTCGATATCTTGGTATGATTGTAGATATCGTCTGGGATTTGGGATATCGTAATATTGTGGCAAAAGTGTTTTTTCCTGGTTTTAATCACTTAAGCCTTTACACTATACTTTATATATCAAAAATGGTAAAACATTTTAAAAAGGAAATTGATATTGCTATGGTCACAATATAATATGGTCACAATATTAATATTATTTGGTCAAAAACATTGTGATATTTGATTTTGTCCATAACGCCCAGACCAAGCTTGGTTCTAAATTGTCTAAGATTTTCTTCCCAACATTTATGTCTACTTGATTGGGAGGACATGTTGAAAGTAACAATCTAAGAAAAGTGGAGCCTCTATTTGGACCCGTTTTGGGGTTAGGCTCTTTTCCACTGCACCAGAATGGTTCTGAGCATGCTTAATAACTTCTCCAATTGCCTTTCCACTTGGCTCTGTTTGATTGTGTAGTTCATGGCTCACACCTTGCCCAGGTTGAATAACCGTGCCCAGTGAAACTGATCCGGTGGCTTAATGATGTAGGTATTCAATTATTGGTTTTAGGCCCTGCGGTGGGAAAGCGCTCCGAAAGTCAACACAAAATGCATGACTAAATATTTACTGCAAGACAGTTGAGACTGAGAGACAACAATACATTTCCAAATCCACAACTATTCATGGAAGACGTCGTTGAAACCTGAAAATAGGACATACAGTCATGCGGTTGCTCAATCGTGATTCATTTCACACCTACAACTGCTAGTTTAAAACTTTGCCGAGTGTGCGCCAACTCCACGCCTACAGTACTTCAAAAGCACAGCGTGCTTCTGCTTCGCATTTTGCTGGCTCCACCTCCTGCCACGGTGGAACTGGGAAAGCAGCGGTCGCTCCCCTCCATCAGAAAAGGCATTGAACCGCTCACCGCTTTCTCAGAACGCAGAAGCGAAATACCGCTGCTGGTGTGAATTTGGTGTTAATTTCATGCAGAAAACCACTGCAGCAAAAGGGTATGTCACTGTATGTATGTATCAAAAGAAATCGGGGGTGGAAGTACATACATACCCTGACATAAAGTAGCTGACAAGGCACTAACACAGTGCTGCTGATGCTAATCATCAGATTCCATTTGCCATTCCTACATAGTCTTTAAACAAACATTGACAAATGAGTTCAAAGTGCTAATCGAGATTAAAAGGAAATATGCTCCTCAGGCAACGTAATTCATTAAGTCAGTACCCTATTTTATTTGTGTTTTAAGAAAATGTACTCATCAATAATTCAAGATCTTCTGTCAGTTGCAATCAGTTTCTGACTTTACAGTATAAAACATACTCTGATGAAGGCTCATAGCCGAAACACGTTAGTTTATTGGTGTGTGCCAATAAAACAAATCATCATGGAATTGTGAGTACTTTGTCCTCCAAATTTTGGATGTGCTACCTTTTGGGGATTTTTTCAATTCCTACTTTTTGTATACTGTATAATGGATTTGGGGTCTGGCCATCTCCACACTATAAGCATGGAGATGGCTATTTTCACATCTCAAGGCCAAGTGCTTCCTAGATTTACATAACTAGTGCAGTAGTGTGGTCAGAGTACTTGGAGGCCAGTCTATGATGTCAGTCATATATGACGCTACGGAGAATCTGTAACTGTGCCTCGCAAAAGTTGCGACAGGAAACTGTCATCTGTTTGTCGTTTCCGTTCACGAAAACATATTTGAAAGAAAACAGAAAGAGACTTTCTTTCATTAACTTGCAATGGGCCTGGTCTTCAAGATACTCAAGACTACAGAGACACCCACGTACCTGTCAAACTACTTAAATAACGTAAAAGACACACACAAGCACAACACCAGAGGGAGCTCCACTGATCTCGGTCAACCCAGATTCTGCACTAACACGGGGCCAAATTTGTTCTACTGCTATGCCACCAAAATATGGAATGCCCTACCAACAGAAATCAAAAAGTGTGACTCCTTACCCTCCTTCAAAACCGCCATAAAAGAGCACCTGTCTGCAATTTGTAACTGGTCCTCGTAAATCTAAGCTTAACACCTGATAATGACCGTTTACTGTACCGTTTTATTGCTACTAGTGTTGATGTCTTGTATATTATTGTATGTCTTTAAATGTCTCGATGAATTGAATACACAGGACCACAATGGAAACATGTCCATAGGGCCTTTTGTGTTATCCTTTTAGCACCATTGTATAATCGTACTATTGTACTATTTGCAAACTGTTAATAAAGTATTCAATCAATATTCAACCAATCATTAATCCTCATCCTTCCATCAAACAAAGGGGTGTAGATTTAGCCTGGCTACTGGATCAGTACGCCTGAGCTACCTGACTCTGAAACTATATTATCTGTCGCTCTCTTGGGTTGTTTATGTCTCGATTATCAAATTACTCACATCCTGCTTTGGGATCACACGTGTGCTTTAGCCAACGTTTGCAAAAACCTGATTTGAAGCATGAATCGATGGGACTTGCCACACACACACACACACACACACACACACACACACACACACACACACACACACACACACACACACACACACACACACACACACACACACACACACACACACACACACACACACACACACACACACACACAGATCAAGTTATTCATCCCTGTGGGACATTTTGTTAGTGATGTTCTATTCTGAAACCTATAAAGCTTTTCCTTTAGATGAGCTAATAGTAGTAGATGATGTCACTGTTTTCTTAATTTGACCAATAGTTGTGGCCCTTTACCCCTAATTTATGCCCTGACTGAGATCTTGTATGCATTTCCTATTCACATTATTGTTACGCACTTAATCCAATAATAGTGTCATTGGGTAATGCAATTCAACAGGCTATAATGCTGAGTATGGAAGATGAAACCAACAGTACACCTTCAGCATTCTGTATAGATCCATGTTCCTTAAGCAGTGAGTTAGTACGCAAAAGTAGGTCACTAGATGTCCAGACAGGGTCATAGACAAAGAAGAACTGTAATACTGTAGATGGATATTGTGTTCATTAAAAGGTACTTAAAAAGGTATGGTAAGTGATATTTTTTGCTTAAAACAAACATATTTTTGTTAAAGAGTTAAAGCTTTACATTCTGATAGTAAGTAATCATTGCTAGATTGTTTGTTCAGTAACGGGTGGTCTCCCTGTCTCTCCAGCTCTTTATTAAACAGAAAATACCTTTTCAGGTGGGTTGCCAATTTCATCCAATCACGGGAGAGTACCCATTTATCAGCTTCAAATGTATAGTGTTCCAGTTTCAATTTTGTCTGCTCATTTCTTTGTACCGCTTCCAATTGTACTCGTTTATCCTGTACTGTATCCTGTATGAGTTCTCTCTCCTGACTGGATAAAATTGGTATCACGACCTGAAAATAAATGTTCTGTTTCCTAAAGAGCTGGACAAACACTCTATAGCAATGATTGCTATCAGAGCTTTTTAACACAAATTTTATCACTGAAAAAATTCATGGCAAACATGATGTTCAGATACCAATATGAAACCAGTTAAGAAGCACTGGTGCTCACACCAGACACCCCAAAGGGAAAGGTGCCCAAGGTTTACGGGTTTCAGACTCGTCTTGATGCGTCATAACGAGTAACTCAAAGCATACTGTATCTGTGACTGGAACTGTTTCATGACACACAGTGGGTTCTCCAATCACTGTGATATTAGGCTACTACTGCTACAGCTCCACCCCAAGACTGGGAGGTCGGGGGGTTCAATCCCCGGACGAGTTATACAGGACTATAATAATGGCAACCAATGGCACCCTGCTTGGCACTCAGCATCAAGCGTTGGATTTTGGGGGGTAAGTCCCTGCGACATACTAGCGTCATCATGTCCAGGGGGTGTACTTGTACATCAAGCTGCATGTGTACACGCATCGTATACACATATATAACGCCTCCTAACACTGCATACATGTGAACGGTCTGTCCACGGCAGGACTAATGCTCTTGAAAAAGACCATGTTGACATGTCCCCAATAAGCCCCCCCCCCCAAAAAAAAAAGAAAAGAAAAAGAAAATCTCTATACTGTCCCACCCAACATATAGACCCAGAAATAATGAAAACATGTTGTGCAGAATAAAAGGAACCTTTCTACTGTAAAAGGGAAGGGTGTGGACGGATAATCTTGGGATGGACGGAGATCGAGGCAGAGATGATGAATCATAGATGAGTTGCATCCATATGTCACATAAACAGTCATAGTCTATCTGATTTTATGATTTTAACAAGGTATACATCCATAGGCTGACACGTTATTTCATAGACAGTACAGGCAAATAAAGAAATAACTTAGTCATCCTCCTGAGCAGGCACAATGAATGAAACAATACCGGGGCCAGAGAGACTGCTGCTGCAGCTACACAAGTTATCACATCACACACTGACACAGCCTGGGTGTGTCTCAACACACACACACACACACACACACACACACACACACACACACACACACACACACACACACACACACACACACACACACACACACACACACAGAGGAACAACTTATTTACACCACACTATGTTATTAATCACATCTTCTCCTGGGCTAATTGAAATATAGAATCATCGTGTTTTGCATTGCATGACAATGCCGAGAAGGTAAATGTTTTTTTTGCAACTGGAATGCGGATTAAATGCTCTTAGTTATAACTAGCCTGCATGTGGATCACAAGCGGAATAATGAGCTCTGGGTGGAATCATTAAAACTAGTTTAATCTTAGTCTTAGAACCAGGTGGAGACAATAAGCGCCGTTTTAATTTCCACTGGAAAACTTAAAACTGTATCTAACTGTGTCTATTGTGGGGAGCTTTATATCTTATGTTCAATAATGTTATTAAGAAATAATACCCCCCCCCCCCCCCATCCTGTGACACAATAAATAAAATAAAAACTTCTTGTAACAACATCTCTTTCGTCTTGTCAAAGACAAAGAAGCCATATAGTATAGATAGAGAGTAAGTTGCAGATGGAGACGACAGATGACACATGAAGATGCTGTGATGATGCAGCAGGTGCACCGGGGTTCACATCACAATCAAAAGCCTAGAAATGTGTGCTCCGTCTCGCGATGGTGTCGCGCGCCACCTTATTAGCAGATCTACACGCTCACAAGCTCACGCCCTGTGAGCTTGTAGCCAGTTGTAGGTCTGCTATTCTCGGCGCGACGAAGTAAGTATTACTCGGGGTGTGTTAACTTCTCCAGAGGATTGACTTACCACTCTGCTCCCCCAGAAAGACCAGTTTGAATTTTCTCAACGGGTTCCCAAAGTCACTTCCCACTGACATGTTGGGGGACGATGTCTGAAGGGTCTGACGACAAAGTGTGAAGATGAAAAACGTTGAGCTTCCACCAGCTTATTGTATTTTGTGGCTGTTGTAAAAACCCGTCGCCGTGATGATGGTTATGAACTGAACTAAACGCTGGCTGCCTCAGTGCCTGGCTGCTTCTGCTGTTAGTTAGAGGACAGTGTTGCCAGATTTTGTGAGAGAAACAAGCACAAAAGAAGCGAGCCCTTCGCCCTTTAAACGTAGTGTATATTATAAATATATCTACAAGCTCACATGAACTTGTAGATCTGCTATTTTTAAAAAAAATCTTGAAAAAAAAGTGCATCATTTTAAACATGATTCTAACAAGACAATCCACAAATCTGGTATGGGTGTCCCTGGAACAAAATATTTCCAGATGGGGGGTCTGCAGACAGTATTAATTTGGGGGTCCTTGACATGAATTCTTTTTGAGAACCACTGGTTTGAACCATTACATAAAAACAAGCCCAAATAAACAACTACACTTAAGAAACAACCCAAAATAAAACAATATTTACAAGCAACTTCACAGAAAAATACGCCCAAAGTCGCTTATAATAAGCGGACATGGCAACCCTGTCAGAGAAGCTCCTCGCCTTTCGTGGGGGCTTTCCGCGCATGCGCGGCCTCTCCTCGTTCTCCGATTAACTGTCAACCACCCTGAAAGCTTTCTATAATATGACGTCATGTGAAAAAGGGGGTGAGAGGAGAGAGAGGGGTACCATTGGGGAGGGGGGGTTACGTTCGTGGGGCAGCCCTACTTTTGTGGAATATACACTTTTCCCTTTGAAGGCAGTTGTCATCCCTCTGTCTAGGTTGAAAAACACACTAGGCAAGATACAATGTAAAAATCCATATTATACACCAACTGTAAAACAGCAATGGGAGTGTAGGGAGAGGGGGAGAGACGAAACAGAGGAGAGAGGGGGGACCAGACAGACAGACAGACAGACAGACAGACAGACAGACAGACAGACAGAGAGAAACAGAGACAGACAGACAGAGAAACGTAGAGAGAGAGAGATACAGGCAGAGAGACAGACAGACAGACAGACAGACATACATACTGACAGAGAAACACAGACAGACAGACAGACAGACAGACAGACAGACAGACAGACAGACAGACAGACATACTGACAGAGAAACACAGACAGACAGACAGACAGACAGACAGACAGACAGACAGAGATGGAGAGAGATGGCAGCCAGCCAGGTTCAAAAGTCAGTTTGAAAGTCTGTATCCTTTTTATTTTCACGATTCGCTTACACTCATTCTCATAAATGCAACCAGATAATTAAAATATAGACATTACAAATAAACAAAATACAAAATAAACCATGCCAGCACATATCTTATTGTGTGCAAGTAAGTTCTTTTATAACAGTGTGCTCAGGATTAAAAAATCCACCGCATAGCGATTAAACCAAGTTTCATATTAAATGTGATTACAGTTGTCTAATATATATCAAAGCGGTAATAAGGTTTTCACCTATGCCTCTGTTTGAGACAAACTTCTAAAAAAATAAACTTAAATATTAAGCTAGTTAACTATGTTGCCATTTGCAACCAAAAACCTGAATGTGTAAATTCCTGCACACCTGATTTATACATACTAGTTGCGCTGCATGTGTCATGCACCCAAAATAGCAGATCGACAAGCTATCGGTGCGTTGTGGTTGTGAGTAGGGATGGGACGATATGAAAATGACATGTCACAATTATTGTGGCAAAAATAATTGTGATTAATGATATAATCGCGATAATCAAAATATGCTTAAAACTTAAAATGCCACTGTTGTTAACCACTTGAACCCCCAGCATCCCTATTCTGGGGGAAACGTTGGCCAAATTTTTATTGAATCGCTCTTTATAGGTCCGTTTTATCAAGTATAGAGGGTTTAAGTGGTACTGAATTTGCAGCTCAACAAAAGCTAATTCATCCTAGTGTATGACGGAGGACAACCAACACGATAAATTAAAATCTCTGCAATACGATTATTGTGAGCGTTTTTCTTTATCACAATAAACGATAATAACGATTATCGTCCCATCCCTAGCTTGCAGATCGGCCACTTTTGGTGCACGACACCCACATGCAAGTAAGTATAACTCAGGCTTTAGGAACAAGCAATGAATAATGCACATCCTTCACATGATATAGTCATCAGTCACGCTCAATTCACCTTTCACTTGTCTTTCAACCGCCCTCAGCAGACACTGACACATGTACGCATAATGGTTCGATGTACCGAACAAGAATGGACAATTCACAATCCTGCCGTAAGTTGTGAAGAGAGGTTCATATGGTCAGTGTAAATTCACAGCAAAGCCTGGCGGTGATGCAATGAAACGCAACTTGAAACATATAGATATACTGTATGTTGTATATGTGTTCAGAGAATATCCAGGTGCCGTGTTGAATGGAGGTCAAAAGAGGCAGGCCTTTGCCATCCCGATGGCTTTAAAAGTCAGTGCACAGGCCATCAAAGATGTGGATTCAAAGCCCCTGCAGAGCGGAGAGCCAGGAGGAGCTGAAATCACGCAGTGGTCTCTAGATAGAGGTTTCAGTCAGTAATACACCGGGTCACAGCGGGCCTTCTGGTCTCTTCTCCAGACTGTACTGACTGGTGCGCTGTACCTTCCACCCCAGAAGCATTAAGAGGGCGATCCCCATGACTTTGTAGCCTACCTGTAGGCCCAGGTACCTGCAGGGGTGAGATAATGTTAGCATCATCGATATTCCATATAGCTTAGCAGTGAAACAGTTACTATTATTATCATTTATTACTTGAACCACCACAAAACTATTGTAATGAGGCTGTCTGTTTAGCTGTATGTCACGCTGTCTGCGTATTTGTCCACCAGAGGGTACTGCTGTACAAGTATGTTCATGGGTTGCTTTGCTTGTTGAGCCAAGAAGCTGGTGACAAGTGACTGTAGGACTGTAGTACTAGCCTGTTTATAAGAGTGAAGCCAAGAGAGGCAGTCCACTCAGTGAGTGGGGGGGGGGAGTCAGGCTAGTGTAGTACTTTATTTAACTAAAGTTTTGGGGTACTTTTTCCAATACTTTTACTCCACTACAATGATTTGACAACTTTAATCACTAGTTACTTTGGCTATTTGAAAATAGCTGACCTACAAGCTCAACGTGTGTCGTGAGCTTGTCGATCTGTTATTTTAATTGTTTTGAAAACAATGTGTGAAATGTGCCATTCATAATGAGTACTTTTACTTTGGTACTTTAAGTGTATCTTGACACCAGTATGAATTTGAATACAGGCCTTTTACTTGTAACAGAGTATTTCTACATTGTGGTATTGCTACTTTTACTTAATTAAGTAAAAAAAAAACTGAGTACCTCTTCCACCACTGCAAAGTGATCTGTGTATTATGTACGTCACTCTGGCTGCAAGCAATGACCAATGAAATCTTGAACTCACTTTATGACATATAAACACATACAATATCTGCAATTTTGTGGTCAAGGTCAATCAAATCTATTAATTGTGGCTCCGTAGCTCAACTATATGCACATGCCTACTGTAGGTTGGCCTTGTTTATTAGTTCACTTATTTCAGTATTATTATTACTATAGGTTTTCATACCGGTTCCTCAAAATGTTGTTGTCATAGTAACCACAGCTAGACCTCTTCCCGCACACCTCTTTCCACCTGATACATGAAGTGTCAATGGCCATTCCAAAGATAGCTGGGGCTGGTAGCCAGGCTGGACATGAAGAAAGAAAGAAAGAAAGAAAGAAAGACAGAAAGAAAGAAAGAAAAAAAGGGGTGTTCAGGATAAAACCATGAAAACGTGCATCCCAGTGTGGTTCAACTGAAATCACTAGAGGGCACTCTAACATTTGTTTCAAAGGAGTCCATGTAAACTTTAGAGATGTGATTGGTTTTCTCTCTAATGTGAAATCAGTTCACAAGTATGTACATAAACACATCAAAGGAGACAGTATTTGGCTTATGTGGATATTTGTGTGTTCCCTTACCGAGCAGTCTCATGAGTAAAAACTGAACCCCTATGGCGAAAGACTTCTCTTCATAGGGAACAACTCTGAAATCAAAACACATAAAAATTGTTTTTGGTAGAACGACACGCCGGTCACGCTGAGACAAGTATCGAGTGTGAGTTTGCATATTCATGTTGCTTACTTCTATTGAAAATTGCTTGCAGCCTGTTGCTTTGTCGCTGCTAGTTTGAATGCAGCAGCAGCATAAGTGGCTAATGGCTGCTGTATTGACCAAATAAAGTTTGATTTGAATGGAGTCTTATGCCTTACCTTAGCACCATCATATATAGGGGGTTGTGAGTGAGGGCGGCGATCAGTCCTGCTGCTGATAAGAGGAACATGACTGGGAGCAAGTAGTGAGGACAGCTGTTGGCACAAGGACCCGGGCGGGCGTGATGCTGGCCGTCGGATAAACACCTGCAGCTGGTATACGACTGTAACCAGCAGGAGAGATAGCACCGTTAAAAACCTATACTATTGTCTCAGAGGAATAACATACACTGACAAGAAAAATGTACACTGCATATTGTTTAACTTGGCAACATCTAGCCCACAACATGCTAATAACAGTATGGAGCATGTTGTTATATACTGTACATACTGTACCCTGTCAATCGAGCAGTGGTTCTCAAAGTGGGGTGCAGAGACCCCCAGGGGACCTTTCCAGGGGATCCCTAGCTAAATGATTGATAGTTGGGAACGAAATGGATGCTTACAGGTCTGCAACTCTGAGAGTGTACAAATGGAACCAAATGTACCCTTACGGGTCCATGGTCCGTCCATTCGCTCTAAGAGTTATGGGGGTCTGTGGTGTGAAATCCTACTGTACAAGGAGTGTGCAAAAGCATACCATGTACTCTACCAAAGTTATGAGTGCTGCTGTGTATACTTCTAAACCCTATTAATGGAAATTTAATGGAAATTTCCAAAGTACACCTACAACAAATGTCTCAGCTCACCGATCTAACCTTTAGCATTTCTCTGAGTTCCAGACAGCGTCCCACAAGCAGTGGCAGATAATTAGTCTGCGACTGCTGGGTATTAATCCATTAAGCCAGCGGCAGCCACCCCTGTCCGTGACTATGTTACAGTATCACACAGTGAGCTTATGCACCGAGTCAAATTGACTAATGCTCCATTAGCCATTAGTCTCCCAATGCCCTCACCAGTAGATTATTCACAAGCTCAAATACTAGTATTGTAGGACTGTTCCTGTGAAAATGAGTCCTTTGCTCTGTGCGGCTAATTATACATGGCTTTGGCATTGATCATGAACCACCCGTGTCGTGTTGGCACTG
Source organism: Gymnoscopelus microlampas (assembly GCF_963454915.1). Lineage (NCBI taxonomy): Eukaryota > Metazoa > Chordata > Actinopteri > Myctophiformes > Myctophidae > Gymnoscopelus > Gymnoscopelus microlampas. The sequence goes on from NC_139946.1 coordinate 28,014,055, forward strand.
TCCTGCCGTCCCACAGACAGGAAGCTGCCTGGTGTTGGGTGTATTAATGTACCTAGTCTACGTACAGTACATAGCTGAGGGTGCACCAAGACATTTGATCAGTGTTTCCGGGTTTTATCTTATTATGTATGAAGTACGGCTGAGCAATTAACCAAAAATATATCGAAACCGATTTAGAACCGATAGCCGACTTAATATTGCTTATGTAGGTTAATTGAGTAATCGAGAAGCAGGGTTTTATTTTGGATATTTCTTTCTTATATATCAACGAATCGACAATAAACAATTCTAGACAAAAAATAGACTTTTTGTAATCGACTCAATTGATTAGTCTGATGAACCACTTGAGCCTTTATTATACTTTGTTGCGCAATGGTACAATTTCTAGCTTGTAGATCTGCTATTTTCACTTCTTTAAATAATCATTCATTAATTGTAATCAATGCAAAGTTTGAAATAATCATGATATTGATTTGAAGTCATATCGCCCAGTATGAAGGCTTCTAGAAGAAAGCCACATGAATAGTCTGTGTGTCATACCATCAAACATACATGTACATGATGTAAATGGCAACTCATTTCTATGAAAAGATAAACATGAGGCAACAATTGCATTCTGTAATATTTTGAATTTGGGAAATTTGTCTTATCCATGTTAAACCACACAAGAACAATGTCCATTCCCTTTGGAGTTGAAACACATCATGGTCATAGTAAACAACACAACGTTCCCCTTCCCCCCTCCACTGTAGTTCTCAGCCACCGGGCTGAGATCTTCTAATCTGCTCTAAGACAATATATAGAGAGAGCTAACCTGTTTGAACACTGTGAAGGGGGATTGGGGCTAAATAAAGCAAAGCAAAACCTTGCTATTTTCATCTTCGTCTATCATTTCAATTTGTTCATCCATCACAAATTGAGTGAATATGGTTAATTTCAAATATGTTAGTAAATTACATCACAGATCATTTAACAGTGATCAAATTTAACAGGATTTCTATGACTCACTGTCAATGCAGTGATAGCAGTCATATAAAATGCTGGGGGAAAGGCTATTAACCACTTAAACCCTACTTATTTATACGTCAACTAGCAAAAAAAGTAGATATATAAACTCATAACACGTCACAACTCACAATGCAACGCATTGTGAGCTTCTAGATCTAGATTCTAGATCTATTTTCGCTCAACGTTCTTCTATTTTTGCCCAGTATTCTTCTATCTCTGCCGAATGTTTGGCTATTATGACATGCTAACAATGGGGATGTTTGGGTTCATTTGGTCAAAAACATTGGCTCCTCACCACACAGCCTCTCAATTCATCTCAATGGACACTGAACTGTCGGGTTGCCTATTCTACCCTATAGACAATACACATTCCACTATACTACTGGATATGAGTCCAGGGCCACATCTACAGTAGAATAAAAATCAATATCCTTTCTTAGGTGCTTTTCATTTCAATTCTCTGTCCCTGGTCGATATTGGCATTCAAATGAACCGTGGGTGGAAGAAGTTCTCAGTAAAAGTAGCAATACCATAGCCTGGGATCCAGACTGCTTCGCTACGTTCGGGGGATTTTGTTTCTCACTCGATAAGTGAAGTGAGAAAAAAAAATCAGCCGAACGCAGTGAATCAAGCTGGATCCCAGGCTAGCAATACCACAATATAAAAATAAAAATAAATCTTACTTGAGTAAAATTACAAAAGTATTGCCATCAAAATATACTTACAGTACCAAAATAAATGTACAATTTTATTTTTCAAAATGTGTCAAAACCTTTTCCAAAATAGCAGATCTACAAGCCCACAATGCGATGTGACACGTTGTAGATGGACTACTTTCGAATAGCCAAAATATAACATACTGTAGGGCTCAAGTGATCAATGTAAATTTTGAAATAATAATCTAAATCTACAAAGTAACTTGTAACTTGTAACTAAAGCTTCAAAAAATTGTAGTGAATTAAAAAGTACAATATTTGCCTCTGATATGTAGTGGAGTATAAGTATAGCGATAATGTAAATACTCAAGTAAAGTAAAAGCAACCAAAATTGTACTTAAGTACAGTGCGTACTTGAGTAAATGCACAGAGTTACTTTGCACCACTAACCTGAACCCTGTAGGTGTTGTTGGGGTCCCTGGTGAAGTTGGTGCAGCCGGCGTGGCATGGCGATATGTATTCTATACCATCAGAACCACACACCGGGTTGAAGGCACTGTCTGGGCAGGAGCAGTTGGAATAACACGCAGCCACAGACCTGCTGAGAGACAAAGCACCATAGCGGGCGTGAGACATCACAGCACAGCTGGAGGAGTGAACATAAGCAGGTACTGTAGCTCAGTGGTTCTCAACCTGTGGGTCGGGACTCCCAGGGGGGTGATTTTGGGGGGGTCCCCAGATGACAGTGAAGGGACAATTCAATTTAAGGACTTTTAAGACCTTTATAATACCTCAGCAAAAAAAAAAGAAAGAAAAGAAAAAAGACCATTACTGCATCATAAGTAATCAACAAACCATACTATAAAACCTGGTCAAACATTGGCCAAATTGTAAAGTTCAAATATGTATATAATAATATTTTGGGGGGTCGTGGCCTGAAAACCACTGCTGTTGGTGCTCAACAACACCAACCTCCTCAACACCCGCAACTTAAGGCCAATCTACTGTACCCACCAACCACCTCGAACTGTGGAACAGTGCCCTCCCTGTCCACCTGAGAGCTCCACAGTCAGTCGACTGCTTTAAGAGAGGATTAAAGACCTACCTTTTTAGCAAAGCATTTTTTTAGCTGGTTTTACCTCTAGGCTTTATGCCCCCATGTTTTAAATTGTTTTGTTTCAGTTTCTTAGTTGTTGTTTTCTTTTAATGGTGTGATGTTTCTGTTTTTATGCAACTGCCTTCTGTAAGCACTTTGACATTTCTTGTAAATGTAAAGTGCATTATAAATAAAATCCATTATTATTATTATTATTACTGCTGTAGCAAGCTGAGGCTGTTCACAGTCTGGGTTTCATTAGCTGCTGTTTGCTTTTGCACAAACAAACCAACATTCAATAGTTCCTGTCTGGTGTCTGCCACCTGGTGGCACCAAGCCAAACAAAAACATATTGCTTATGTCACTGAGAAGCAACTCCTAAAACACAATATATATTTATATGAAATATACGCATGTATAAATAAAGTATTATATGAAGTGATATAGGCCTTCATATTATACATGAATATGAATATGAATTGCCTTCCGAGACTGGTGTCAAATCTTTCAACTTGTCATAATGTAGTTTTACACAGAAAATTTGAATCAGAATCAATAATCATAATATTCATGATTATAATCAGTACTGTATGTGCTGCTTGGGTTATCAAGTCATTATCCACTGAAAATCATTCTTCTTATCAGTCTTATTGCTCTAGCGATTGGCTTTAAAGCAATAAAAAGTAGCTGTGTACTCAAATGTAAGCTCTCTATAACGGCTTGCTGGGCGTTTAAAAACGCCCAGTTTTGGGTGGAGCACTGTTACTTATGTAAAGTTTCAACTAGTCTGTCATTTAACCGCATTAGACTATCAATGGGATGCAAAGTTGGGCAATTAACCGGAAATATATATATTTTTAATATAATTTTCTTTTAATTCTTATATATCATTAAATCGACTTTTTTTTGTTGGGAATAGTGATTTTTGATCATTGACTAAATCAATTAGTCTGATTAACCACTCGTGCCCTATATTATACTGTGTTGTACAATAGTGGCGTACAAATATAGTGTAAAAAAATGCAATCTCACAATGCATTGCATCGTGACACATTGTGAGCTTGTAGATCTGCTATTTTCAGTACTCTATTTTAATAATCGTTCATTAATCGCAATCAAGGCATAAGTTTGAAATAATTATGATATTCATCTGAATTTATGTCGCCCAGCCCTAATGCAAACTTTACTTTTGTCTACTTTTAGAAAGGAGATAGACCATTCTCACTCACCCATGCTGATGATAGTTGACCTCAGCTACTTTCTGCGTGGGACAGCCCATGAAGAACAGAGGAATGATGAGGAGGGTGGAGAAGACCAGCATGACCACAGAGAAGCGCGGGATGGCCTTGAGAGAGAGGCCCACCTTCTTCATGATGACCCCACCCACCAGCATCCCCACCGCTATAGACGGCAGGTTCACAGCACCTACAATACGACGAGCCACAGACGACTCAGTTTACTACAAGCGGAGATGCACTCGTTTACAAAAGTACTACAACAGCTGCTCTCATACTTTAATTTCAAGGACCCCCATACTGTAACTCTGAGGGCGTATGCATTTTTGTACACTCTCAGGGATACAGACCTGTAAGGGTCCATTTGGAACACCCTCTAGGAACCCAGAGGGTCCCTGGACCCCACTTTGAGAACCACTGTACTACAACAAAGGCCTCTCACACTATTCTTTGAGACACACAAACAGGTATATGGGGGCGTGGCCAAATAAGCCATTGTCACAGTTATCAGAATTGTGTTTGTGAGACGTATCATTTACAGTGATATATTTTCCTGTCCTAGCGCAAAACTCAGGTTACGTAATACGTATTGTAGTCCATGGACCGGCAACAACCGCCCGACAGGACATCCAAGCCTTTGTTTGCACCTCCAACAGTCATTGATTCTCCTCTTCACACCTACTAGGGTCACTGTAGCTAAAATAACGTATTCAGCTGTAGCTTGCTCTTGTATTATAGAAGGCATAACAGAGACACATTTGTCTTTCATTCTTTGTGATAATGGTTGGTATGGTAGTTATTTATTGAGGCGCTTGTCTCATTCACTGGCCCAGTAATCAGCAAATTGCTGCACCTGCTGTGCTCCCGTGTAACTCCCAGACTACATGTTCAATGCAATCAGGCGGGTGATTGTGACAGAGACACCAAGAACTACTCACACATTATGATGCCGAACTACTGTGTTGCAAAGCAATTTAGTGCCTTTAACTGCAGTGCTTATTGCGTTTGTGAAGGCCCACGGATGAAAGAACAGACAGAAAATAACATTTGCAGCCAGTCAATAACTGTATTAAGTTATAAGTAAGTACAATTTTGCTGTCAGATTTTTTTTTTAATCAAATAAGCTACCGTCAAGCTACCACAGCAACTCAAGGTGTGCCATGACCAATCTACATACGTTGCTATTTTCATTTATTTATTATATTATATTTATCTCTAGCTACTATTTTGTATTATTTCTTGTTATTTTTGCGGCTTCAAAATGAACTTGAGTAAAAGTACAAAAGTATTGGTATCAAAATGTAGTTAAAGTACCAAAGCCTATGTATAAAATAGGGCTAAAGTGGTAAATGTGTGTTTTATAATGTAATAATTTATATCTGCAAAGTAACTAGTAACTACATTTTTCAAATAATTGTAGTGGAGTAAAAGTACAATATTTGGATCCGAGATGTAGTGGAGTAGAAGCAAAAGTATTGGAAATTGGAAATACTCAAGTAAAGTACAAATTCCTCAAAATTGTACTTAAGTACAGTACCTAAGTAAATGTACTTAGTTACTTTACACCACTGGTTATACCGTATGCTATAATGTAGTGATACCATCCACATACCCATGAGCATATTGCTGTAGGAAGCTGAGGAGCTATACTGGCGTTCCAGAAAGGCGTTCAGGAAGGTAGCGAGACCAGCGATGACCGATGAAAAACAGCACTGCGCCAGGACCAGTACGAGGAAGAGAGGGCTCAGCAGGAGGCGTACAAACAGCCTGGGGAACGCTGATCACATGCAAACACAGACGAGGGTACACCAAAAGACACACACGCACACACAAAAACATTTGTTCATTTTAATACTTGGGAAAACACTTGGGAAAACAGTATGCCTTGATCACTTATGTCTCTGCCTCCCCCCTTTCATCTCTCTCTCTCTCTTTCTCCCTCTCTGTCTGCCTGTCTGTTTCTCAAGGTCCCTTGAGAAATATGAATAATATTAGCATAAACGCTATCATCAAAATTCCAGCTAGAATACTGACTTACTGACACAAAAAAGTGTATCACCAAACACAGCATCGCCAACAATCTTAATATTAAACACAGTCTGTGTGTGCTACGGTCAGGTATACTGTAGCCAGTACATACATCTGCCAACTGGTGTACCAATGTTGTATACAACCTACCCTTCAGGAAGTCAAGCAAAGTGACATCTGATTTCTTTGGGTCTTCATTTATGTCCGTTTCAGTCACAGTCACCTAGGAAGTAATACATTACAATACATTCAGTGTTGTGGAGAGCATTCATGCACGCATAATATGGGAGATGCGCATAATAATATGCAAGAGAACTGGGTTCCGATTTCTTTCTTTATAATTGGCTGGCCAAGTCCTGTACACCGCAAGATGAGACAACCATGCCAATACAGTTTAAAAGAGAGAGGTGGAAAAATCCCCTTGAGCAACTGGGTTTTATCTTATCTCTTGTTGAACTGTTTATGCACACAAGTTTTAAATATTTTTATGAGCAGGGAGGAGACGTCAATTAATCATCTATCGATGGCAAGCTAGAATGTGACTAAAGGCATCTTCTACCTTGGCCTTGATTCAATCTGCAACATTCTGATATCTTGGCAGTCCTTATCATGTGCTGAGTGTTGAAAATAAACAAACGTAGTGCTGATATCAGGCCAGTAGATGTCAGCAAAACATGATGTGAAACAGGAATACACCCAAACAGAGCCTCCCGCTTTTACAGAAATGAATGACACTGTTACTTACAAATTCCTGAGGCATGTTCCGTGGAAAGAAGAAGTAGGGTATGGAGGTGAGAGCCAAGCTGATGGAGGAGATGAGCAGGCCCATCCACCACGCCCCAACCCAGCGTGGGTCGCTGGGGACCAGCTCCTGATGGGTCGCTGAAGACAGAGAGACAGAGAGGGAGAACATTAGTGTCTCTCCACCAATGGGTGTGATGGTTTGTAATGTTGTCTAAGAAGGTCACAAGGACTAAGGATGAAAATGATCATTCTTGATAACTCCTTCATATTTACACTGCATTCCTAACTGTACTTTACAACATTGGACTGCACAACTCCATCCACATCAGCCTACCCTGGCAGCCTGATGATGACATATTTAATGTATTCAAAACCAGTACCTGAGCCAGTTCGGTCCACATCCACGTAGATCTTCAACACGACTCCACCCAGCAGGAAACCGAAGGCGGGCCCAAATGTAGAGACCGCAAAGAGAATGGCTGCAGAGCACAGAGACAGGCTGTGAGACAGGGACTCGATAGTGGTTCTCTAACTATTTCAAGTCAAGGACCCCCAAATTAATATGTATATAGCCGCGGGCCCCCATCTGAAAAGCCTTTTTGTAAAAAGATCTACAAGCTCACAACGCGTTGCGATGTAGATCGGCTATTTTCAAGTAGTTAAACTGATTTTGATGCTATATTAACTAATGTTACTGGGGACCTCCTGGAGAATCCCCCACGACCCCTGGTCACTTTGAGAACCACTGCGATAGGGCACAGGTATGAAACAATAACATCGTCATGATGATACACCAGATATCTAATCTTTCATGCCAACTTTCTTACATACTAACATAACCTTAAAGCCCCCACATTTCAGGAAAGTTCTAATTAAAAACAAAAAAGGCTAATGCCCCTGCTTTTGAGGCCCAATCCAGTCATTCATCTATACTGAAGTTGAGTGCCCCCCTGCCCCTTGGATCCAGATGATTCTACACAGGCTGCAGAATGACCCTAGCCTGGCTCCACCCCCTGAATCCTTTGCCTCGCATTCAGGGTATAGTGACGCTGTCGAAGGCGGGTGTTTCTCGGTTGAAAATCTGTACGACGAATCGGGATCGGGATAATCCAGTATGAACCAATCGCGTTGGTTCATAGTGGAGTCCCACTTTGGCCACGCCCCCATCTCAGAAATCGGCTGCATTGAGAGGGCTTTCAGACTGAATAATGGAGTGAAACAAAATGAAAATTCAGGCTGAGTGTCAGGCTAGAATGACCCAGCATGGCACCATGGTCCTGAGATTGTGCCCAGGATTGTGTTCTATTTATCTAAACCAATAGATCTATCATTGAACCGCAGGTCACTCACCTATATAGAGGGGGGAGTTGTTCGGCCCTGCGAAATCATCAATGTAGGAGATGCCGAAAGGCTGGATGGGTACTGAACCCACGCCAAAGAGCAGCTGGGCGCTGGTCATAAGCAGCCACAGGTTGTTCTTATCAGCCAGGCGCTTCGTCTCATCGACGCCACACGACCCCACGGCGCTGGAATTCATCTGAGGGTTGCAAATATCGTGACGATCTGGGCGCCATGATTTCATACAAAACAGGGAGAGAGAGAGAGAATGAGAGAGAGAGAGAGAGAGAGAGAGAGAGAGAGAGAGAGAACAAAGAGAATGTTAATTAATTGCAACCCACTGAATGCAGACAGACTGACTAGTTTAATTTCCTGAAGTTCCTTTGACTGAGCACTGTATGAGGCCGAGGAGGGCTTAAGCTGGTTTCGGAGAGGGAATGTTGTCGAGGTAAATTAACTGCCCGGGAGATCAGTCTAATCTCTTTGGCTTCCCTCAAGAGCATGGAGATTAGGGCTATCCAGATGATTTATGCAAAGGGTTCAACTGGAGAGCACCTGCAGGCTTTCCAAAAACCTCTTCAGACATCCCTAGTGCTCCGCTCCACTCCACTCCACTCCACTCAACTCAACTCCATGGCACAAAAAGCCCAAATACCTTACATCAGTCTTACTCCTCCTTAAGGGTGATTTATACTTATTTGCGTGACGGTGTCCCACACTGAAAATAGCAGATCATCAAGCTCACAACGCGTTGCAGTGCGACACGTTGTGAGCTTGTAGATCTCCTATTGCACGCGCTACATGGCGTGCAACCAAGTCAGGCATTATGAGAGTTCTTGAGCAACTGCTGTGGACAGAGTCACCGTTCCACAACACAACGTTTATCACATGCCCCAACATAGCTGCACCTCTCCTCCTCCGAATCATATTCCTTTTAGCTTATTTTGCAATTCCTCTCTCTCTAAATAACCGTTTGGCTTCCCTGTGCTAACTGTAATAACCGTGTAAGCAAGTTACTAGGTGTGCAGTTTGTTAACGAAGCAGCAAAGATGTATCAGTGTGCCAAAGTCAACTTTGCAGCTTGAGGTGAAGTGTAGTTTGCTGTGATTGGTCTACTTTTGTTTGGACATCCTGATGGTCTACTCAGGGGACATACGTACATAAATGGTTGGCGCCTTTGTTGCCACGTCGTAAAAAAGGCTTGTAGGATTTCTCTCTATATCCCTACATCGGTATTTCCCCCCTTTTCTTAAGGACTTAGGGTCACAAGAAAATTGTCTGACACAGTATAGCTCTCTGAGATTTGTAATCCTCACTCCAATATGCTTATAATTAATGTGGTTGAACTAGGAAGCGCAGCTTGTGCTAAAATTGCACATCGTAAATTGTTCTGGATAGTGACATCAGCGAAATGTCTCAATACTCAAGTGTAAATACAAGGTCTCATAAATTGCAATGTGGTGGCATATTTGTGCATTCTCTGGTCTGGACTGTCTCTGTCTGTGTACAAAGAGACAGCATTGCTGCCTTATATGCTGATTTGTGTCACTCTTACCATGTAAAACAGAATTAAACTCATAGGGTTCGGACAAGAAGTGAGGTAGCGTCAGCATCATGGCGCTGATGGACATCAGCAGCCCTCCTATCCCGATGAATCTGGGTCGGTGAACCCGGCTCCCAAAGTAACTGACAAACACTATCAGCACTGTGTTACCGACCTGAAAACAGACACAGAATTACAATATGTTCCAGAAGGAAAAACAATCGAAATCTTGTGTAAAAGCTCACAAGATAGAACTTGTAGGTCTGCTATCTTTTTGTGCGCGACACTGTCGTGCTATAGAGCATAAATTAGACTTGAGGGATGGAGAGCTTGAGCAGTGTGGTAACTGGTAATTGACGAGTGACGGATGGAAGATGTCAGCAAAAGCTTTATTCCGAAACCATGGATCATATCCAGATGAAAACTAAAAAAAACAAATACTGGGAAATTCAGTATCAGTGTTAACCATTTAGATAAGCATACAACCTATTCTTTCATGGTGTTCTGCAGCCCTTCTTTGCCCGCCTGCTAGAGAGAAAAGATTGTTCCAAAATGTGCAGGTCCCCGTGGAGTTGTCAGGATGTGTGATTGCGATAGCGCGCTTGTTCGTGCAATCCTTTTTTTTTCTTCTTGTCAGCATCCGCAAGATAAATCTCTCACTAGCCTAACTTGTGCAGGAGTGTTGTGCTTGGCTCCTACCTCGTGCAGGGAGGAAATAGTTCCTGAAGAGTAGCTGCTGAGGCCGAAGCGTCTCTCGATGGTGGTGATGGTGCTTTTGAAGTAGGAGCTGTACAGGAGCTGTGTGAGCTGCAGCAGGCCATGGCACAGGACAAACAGCTGCAAGACGGGGACAAGGACAATCCATTCAATCCAGGCACAAATTGTGGTTTTGTGGACCCCGGGGGGTCCTTGTGGGTGTTGATAGTTAGGAACTCTGAGAATGTACAAATGGAACCAAATGGTTCCACTTATTTTAAAGGAGCGCATCACCCATCTTCAACCTTATCTTCATATAATTGGTCCTCACTAAAGTTCCTTATAAGATGGCACAATTTCCTTCTACTCACTCTGCATTTTGAGGAAGAATTGTGGTAGAATTACATATTATTATCATGTTTGCCTTTATCCGACCTTCTCTTTTGCCTTATGATATGATCTGATATTTTGCATGTTATAAGAGTCAGATTGCTTAGGCCAGATAGCTATTGTTTTGGTACAGTTTGACCTTGTGACACTGGAGTATAACTATGGTCTGATACCTGTGTTGGTTGGCAGAACTACCTTACCACTGATCTGTGTGTCTAATGTACTTCTCCCTGTGAATTCATGTAATTAAAGCACAACCACCGTTACCTTTATAAGTGTACCTGATTCGTCTTGCCTCATCAATCACTGATTGATCCAGAACTCCATGACAATCTTATTGGTGGGCTATGAACAGTTCAGAAACCTGCCACTGACATCTTCAATGGGGATAGCAAGCTAATATAAACGACGTTGAAGTAGAAGCCATTGTTCTTGCATTAATAAAAATAAAAAATAAAAACCTGCGTAACGATGATGACGTCATTGGTAGGCAGGTTTCTGAATTGTCCCCAGACTACCCCCGAGACACAAAGTGGAGTAGACAGAAATGGTGCCATTTTATAAAGAGCATTAGTGAGGACCAATTACATGAAGATAGGTTGCAAATTGGTGAAGTGGTCCTTTAACGCTGAGAGGATTTTACAGTGTAGATTGGGGTCCCAGACATAAAGTATAGAATTAAATGGGTCTCTGTCGCCTAACGCAAATCAAACTGGGAGTGCTTGAAATTAAAACGGTTGAGAATCACTGGTCTAAAAACATCCCCCCGCCCTTGCATTTGAGAAAGAATGAAATCACATTGAGAATGCAGGCAGAGACAGTGGATGGAAACTAAATCTCTGGCGCAGCTGCAATATTTCGCAGTGAGGACAAGATATGAAGATAGAATAAGTAATTAGAGTAAGTAGATTTAGATAAGGATTTCTTAAGTAATAGACTGGAAAGTGAATGATGATATTGTGCAATGTGTTTTAAATCTTCTACCTCAAAACAAATACAGTACTCCCCCCCCCCCCCCCCCGGACCCCTGCTTGTGAAAAACTGATCTAGCTTGTTTCATACAAGGATGAACATGCATCATAATAATAAAAAACAAGATGAGTACAACATATATAAAACACTGAAAATTTCCGTTGTGAAATTAAATAACCCATATTGAAAAGAACAAGTGCAAAACTATGTATAACAAATACATACAAAAGGTGTGTGCGTGCGTGCGTGCGTGCGTGCGTGCGTGCGTGCGTGCGTGCGTGCGTGCGTGCATGCAAGCTCACAACACGTCGCAATGCAATACGTTGTGAGCTTGTAGCTTAGATATTTTCACTGTTTGTTATGCGATGAAGTACAGGCTTAAATAGTTATTGGCTGCTGCGTACTGACGTTTGCTTTAGTACCATAGTAAACATCTACTGTCATAACACAGCATTCCAAAACATTACCCTCCCTGTTGGTCCAATGTGTATATTACACAGGGTGTTGCAGAAAATAATGCTTTTCCACTGGATCCTCACCCATTAATATAATGTGTCAACTTTGTGCACTCACTGTTAAAAAACCTGTCACAGGTGATGGATACTGTGGTACCATACTGTAGGTGGAGGTCCAAAAATGGAAGTGGTTTGTGTCTGTCCTGCTGTTTTCAATTAACAGCGTAGAAGGGTTTTGTCTTCATTCACAAGTACAGACAGATTTGGATCAAAGCCTAAAACATCTTCTCCCCGAGAGGCCATTTGTTTAACTATTTCCTAAATACAATTTGGAAGGGCCATCATCTTCAGTTGGAGGATGATGTTATCGCAAAAACTATTTGTTATTATCAACAGTTGATCTGTTTTTCTCAAGCTGAAGCAACACAGGGGTCTTGGGAGTACCTCTCTGTATTTGAAAGTTGTAGAGGTTTTTGCTTATATTGTACATTATATCATTATAGTTCTGTTTCTGGGACATTTCTAGGACACAAAGTCACGCATTGGAAGCATTCCCAGTGATCTGGAAGAGCCACTGGCCTCTCTGTGTGCTGGGCGCTGAAGGGACCTGACAAGTTGGCATTTGGAGTGAATTTGTTATCAAAACAAGAGTTGTAAATCCATGTCTGTTGTTATTTGCCGCCTGCAGAAGAGTCATTAAAAGTTACAGAGTGAGTGCAAAATCACGAGCACATCACTCCCGTCCATCTTTCACTACACTGGCTCCCCATCTCCTCCAGGGCTGAATACAAAATTTCCCTTGTGACCCATCAGTGCATCCATGGCAATGCTCCCTCCTACCTCAAAGAACTCCTCACCCCACAATCCTCTGTTCAAATTCCTCCTCTCTGCCAACACCAACCTTCACCATCGCCCCGCCAGGACCAACTCTCCGCACCATGGGCGACCGGACCTTTTGCTCGGCTGCTCCTTGTCTCTGGAATGCTCTCCCTGACCCCCTGAGATGACACTACGTCTACTGGCGTCATTACCCTTTTAACAACGTTTTTTCTTAGTTTCATCCTTAGGGTTCTATGCCTTTGTGTGATTTTATTAATTATTTTAAGTACTTTTTTTTTCCTTAGTTGGGTTTTATGCTGTTTTACTTTTTATGCCAATGTTTTTTTCTTTTTCTTTTTTACTCTGTACCACTATGAGATTTTTGTCCAAAAATGTAAAGTGCATTACACATTATTATACATCACTGATACATCACTGGTGTCTAAGTTGCACCTGCACAACTAAGGTTCTATGAATTAGACTCAGGAACAGTCAATTCTCGTTCGTAAGCATACACAATAGACACGCTTGTGCGGTTGCTAATATTTCATACGCGTTTTGTGAAATTGAGGGATGTTTCTATGAGACCTATTTGTTGGGCAGCTAAAGCGTCTTTTGTCTCTCATTCAGGTTATAACAATGGGGTCATTGCAATGATGGTTACTATGGCAATCTCTTTTCTGCTGCACCATTAGAACAAGCTGAAATCCACCATAATAATTTATGGCACAGCATACAGGACTGTCTTTAATTTTGTAAATCTGAGTAAAGCTAAATCATGTGCCATGTTGTGGAATAGATACATGTATATGATCTTCGCCTCTGTGGGGGTCTAGATTGATGACCCAAGTAAGTGCAAAAAAAGTTTGTGATTGGGAAATGGACGAATTAATGTTCTCTCTCACACACACGCGCGCACACGCACGCACGCACACAGATTTTTATTGCTGTACTTTATTCTAAACGACTAAAGAAATGTTCCATTCTTTCCCCACCACTAAATCCTAAACCACCTTGACCTTTAATCTCAAATTAATTGTAAGCCTAACATTAAAAGACCTTGTTGAAACACTTAATTTCCTTCCTTTTATAGGACTTAGCTCATCCATCTATCCTTGTGAGAACCAAAGGTACAAAAAGTGCAAGTGTGCAAACCTAACTCGCATTCAGACACGCACACACGCACCCGAGTTTGCATAGTAAACACACAATTGTTCAAAATCAAGACCAACGGGCAGGAGGTCAAAGATTCCGCAGACAGGAATGTTACATAATGAGCTTGGCTAGGATGTGAGCCACATTCACATGAATGACCCGATTCTGTCCATGACTCAATCCAGTCAGTCATACTGTGTCACAAACACAATCACAGGGGTTGACCTACTGTAAGGGGCGTCATCAGAACCTGTACGGTGCCATGGTGGAAAGCTTGAAATGTTTCTCAACAAAATGTGAGGTGTGGCAGCACGCACTGTTTACTCACGCTGTTGATATGAATGATTTAAACACAACTGATGCCTGTAATTGCAGTCAAGTCCATCATTGTGGCATCACCTTTTTAAACTGTAAAGTTGCCCCAGCCACCAGGTTATTTTGGCTGTGGGTTGTGGATGTCCTCGGCAGTCTCTATAACACTCTCACCACGGTCTCCCTGGATGTCATTGTCTGAGCCCTCATCCCCGCTGCTGCGGAAGAATCAAAGGAAGCTCCAACCTAAATATTTCAAACGCTTTTATGTCGCAGACACGTGTTGGGAGTCGTTGGCTAGGACATTCTTGGATTTCCAGGAGGAAGTCGTTTTTAGCAACAAGCGGGTAAAATATCTGACCTTACTATGGGGGAAAATGAGAAGGAAAAGCTTGGTGACAGGACCTCCTGATACACTTGAAAGCAACCATTCATATCCCCAGAATAACTTCCCCTTCTATTGTGAAACAAGCTCCAAACAGCTTTCTGCACAATAGCATCATGATCAAAGGTTTATTAAACGACCCACCGGTGGCCAAATATCCCTTTCATTATGTCCATGAGCACTGTCACAAAAAGGAAAGGGGACAAATAATGATTGCAAAGAGCAACGGGAAAGGCTAAAATGCTCCCATAAAATGACCCACAATGAGCTCATGGTGCTTTAATTAACTGCACTGAACTGAGATAAAAGGAAACATCTTGACAGGGGCTTAAGCCAGGTCACAGAGGAATGCTGTGGAAGCCTTCCTTAGAACATGCACAAACCATCTTTTTGGTGCTGTTCAATTAGCTCAAATGCCTATGTTGTGGAAACCTGACTTTGAAGTTAGAGTAAAGAAGGTGGAGGTGGTTTGGGTGTGTGGGGGGTTAATGCTCGGGGCTTTAAGTGTGGTCTAGATGTAGCCCTCAGCAAACAGGTTCAAGGCCTCTCTAAAAAAGGACCAACAGAGAGTGTCCTCATGAAACTTTTAAACACAAAGCCAGGGCCCGTACAGTTTGTTCTTGTGTCAAGAAAAGATGGATGAGATGGACTTTGATACTGTAGGTCCCATTGAAACCTTTGTTGACCTGCTGGCACTGATTTTTCATGAAACAGAAACAGGGCCAATTTTCATTGCTGTAATTTCTAGACGGTCATAAGGTTAAACCAAGTTCTTGCATTACTGACAGAACAGATCAAATAAATCCCCATAAGCCAGTTTTAGACAAATGTGAACATAACTTCCTGCCAGACTGTAGTTGTGATAGCCCACTATTTTCTCAGATATTTTATTATGAATTACAATTTGTTGTGCATTTCAATTGCATCTTTGCCCATTGCCTTTTTTGTTACTTTACGGCGATGCACAGATTTGCAATTTCATTGGGTTTTTCTTTCACCTGCATGAACTAGTAATACAATCTTTCTGTTTTACCACTTCAATTAACTAAGCTAAGCTTCATTCACCAATATAATTATATCACTTATTTCCAGTGGTGTAACACTAACCACTTCAGCCCTATATATATTTCGGCTATTTGAAGACAGCAGATCTACAATGCGTCGCGATACGGAATTGTGAGCTTGTAGATCGGCTATTTTCATAAGATTCTTTATACATTTTGAACTTGTGAAATGGGACATTCTGCACAATGAGTAGCCTACTTTTACTTTTGGTACTTTAAGCGATACTTTAATTTATACTTTCACTCAAGTACATTTTGAATACGGGACTTCTACTTGTAACAGAGTATTTCTACATTGCAGTTGACACTTTTACTTATTATGTAATATGTGAGTACTTCTTCCATCACTGCTTCTTTCTGCAGGCATAATATTATTGCTCCCATGACTCAGTGTCTTTCAGTTGTAGTGAAGTATTTACGTCAGTGATAGCACCCAAACAAGCACACTGAAGTTGAACGGCATGTTCTTACATTACTAGAGTTCGTCATGAATCTCATGATGCAGTTAGTCATACCTGCTACTCCTCTGTTGACACATGTACTCACAGATAGGGATAATGATGCACATGCACGCTAATAATGGTTATTTAACCACTTAAACCCCATGGGTGGTGACCGGAGTCCCTCAGGGTTCTATACTAGTGTCTTTCCTGTTTTCTGTTATTGAGGGTAAAGCTTTCACAGAAAATAGCTGATCGGCAAGTTGCTATTTTCTGTGAAAGCTTTCCCCACAATAAGGATGCTGGGGTTGAAGTGGTTAAAAGGCTATACTACAGTACGTTCCACAAAGAACCATTACCTACTAAAAAACATTTTATTTTGTGAACTCTTTAGAGAACCTCCCCCCTCCCATGAATGGTTATTCATGTTCCTCATATGCCCCCCCCCCCCCCAAAAAAAAATCTTTGGTGTTTTTTCTTTGGATGTTTTTTTTAGGCACCTTTAACCACTTAAACCCTAGCATCCCAATCTTTATCTAGGCTATTTTCAATGAAGAGATTTGGTGTAGAGGGAAAAAAGGAGCGGACCAAATATAGACCTCTGAGAGACACCAGTCGATGAAGTATATATAGGGTTTAAGTGGTTAAGTTTGGCATCACTCTGAGGAAACCGTACAAAAACACCTTTGTGTTTTTGTACTGTACACTCATACACACAGAGAAAAATGCAGATCTTCATTTTGAGAAAGACCACCTGCTACATGTTGTTATGGGGGACTTTGGAAGTGATCATGTTCTATCAGATAGGATGGAGATTGCAATAACCTCCAATCTCCACATCAAATGTGGACCTAACAGGACCTACCGCAGCGTGTGAGAAGAACCCTCAGGATAAACACTACAGCTCTTCTCCTGGATGTATATTGATGAAGTGCCCTAGGAAGGTTAGCTCCAGCTTCTTGAAGTTAATTCTTCAAACTTAAACACACTTCTACCAGATTTTTCTCTCATTAGGCCTATGTCATTATCATTTTAAAACTTTCATTTGCTATACAAATACCATTATATTGTATTTCTAGCTAGGCTTTAAATAATCTCTCATGTATCCCACATTTACACAGTAGGCTATGGTGGTCTGAGTTACAAATGGAGAAAATTCTTCATTGGTTAATCTCAGTCCTGAGCACTGACTTTTATCAGGATAATGTGGTATTGACCAATGATCCCTGTCTGTTCAAGACTCCCCTCACACCTAAAATAGCTTAAATCTACTACCAGGTACCACACCCACAATGTCACAATAATAATAATAAAAATGAATTGCTCATGTTTCCTAATGCAGCACAACAATTGAAAATACATGTTCACATATGTGACTTTATGGCCATAATTCCAAAGCAATGACAATTTGTCCTATGCAAGCTTCAGAACCAAATCTGATTTTGCACTTGTTAAGTTAAAATTATAAATTAAGTTTAGGATTAAATAGGATTGGCACACTAAATGGAAGTTTAATAATGTGAATAATTGTTAAAATATGATCCAATCATCAACGCCTCTATGATTGACACCTGTAGCATGAGGTGCATTCACAGTAAACAGGTCTGAAGCACCAACTTCATGTAGTTAATCCTGTCAGCTTTCAAAACAGACAGGGAATTCAGATGCCAAAGCAAACACTTGTCAGCAGATGGTTCAAAGGTAGTAGTAGGCCTAATCACTTTATAGTATCATCACACAACTTCGGTCACAAACAAATCATAATTACATTCCTTTTCATTCAAATGCGTTACGAATCAAAATGACAAGTCTGTATGCATCATTCACCATCTGCAGATGTTGTCTTAAAAAGTTTGCGTCATTTAATTGTGAATTATTATATGGGGTTGTATTATATTATATTATATTATGTAATTTCACTCATAACTGAAGCCTACCTTTACGTTGTTAAGTATTGATGTTGGTTTCTTCATTTTCTTTGAATATATCTCCATGTCTTTGAGTGTAGTCCGGTCCATGCGTCCTGTAGCCTATAGAACAGTGTGTGAGTGGAGCTGGCGTCAGTGTTGGTTTCTCTACTCCGGTCAGACTCAGGCTTTTATGACCGACTGACTGTCAGTGATGTAATGGATGGGACTCAGTAACTCAGCCCACAAACTACACGCGTAAATGTTTTGAAACTACGTGCAAACTTCGTAGTTGGCATCATAGCCTACGACGCGACTGTGCCCACCCCCCACCCACCAATACGTCCCCGAAATAGGGGACTATGCATTTAATACATAATTGGAAAAAAGTTTATTTTGTGTATACTATTCTCGTACCAGGTGCATCATTTCCATGTAAACATTACATGTCTATATAGCCTTTGTCGAGTAATATTTGATGTTCCTAATTTATCGCAGCAGAAAATATTACATTTTACCTATAAGAAACGGTTGGTTTACTTTAGGCTATTCCGTGTCAAATTAACTTTGAAAAAGATCGCGGACGCATTAGTTCCATAAACTACATTACATTATGTTTATAGCCTTTTACATTCACCACTGTAAAAGGCTGTAGGCTGATGAGCAAATATTGGTTCAAATTAGGCCTAGTACTTGACCACTAGTCAAAAACACCATAAACATAAATGAACGTTTAGGCCCAAATGTTTTCACCAAATGTTTAACCTGTTCAGTTATGCATATTCAATTCAACATATAATGATAATATAATGTAGTTGTTGAGGTATTTGTGTGTATATTTGCATATAGCCCGCATGTGGAAATCCTGTGCATTTACCCATAAGCATCTTTCCAAAAGTGACATTTCAAAATTACAATCAGGAACCCAATGCTTCTATGAATAACAGTCTTGATTAAAACAATACCACAATAATTTCAGTTTCATCATATACTGTAATTAACATAATAAATCTGTTCTGAGTGAGAAGACCACTTCAAGTAGAGCTTTTTCTTCCACTGAACATAGTATAATGGACGGATCTAGTTAAACGTGGTGGTTTTAACAGGGTTTCATCACAGACTGTTTTTTAGGGAACATTTCCATGACGCCATCATGAAGTGCAGACCTCCTGTGACTTCACCCTAAAGCTTAAAACAAAACAATAAAACAGCCTTTGACAATGGCCACCGCAAACAAATGCAAAGGAGTCAGTCTGTCCCACCAGATATGAAAGTGGCAACACCCATTACACCCAGGTTTCAACCCATACTAAACAGCTAAATCTGTGGCTTACCTCCAATACTTTCAGTTATAATGAAGCTCATGTACCCATGTAGGAGATGAGGATTTAAACATCTGCAATGTGCTGATACATTGAATGGGGTTGAAAAATGACCGTTCTATATTTAACAGGTCCCGTTTAATTTGTGGATATGAATTCACAAAGCAATTTACAAGATATCCTTAATTCAACATGCAGTGACCATAGAGACACATCAAAGATGTTAAGGTGAGAGATTAAGATTAGATGAGCCAGATCGGCAACTTTGTGTTTCACAGTGATTATTAGTGTTCTAGTTATTCACAAAATCATTCTAAAAATCCTGTGATAGGCTGTGTTCTGACGCAGAACAATTGAACATAAAATACAAAAATAATGACGACCCTGTTTTGGAAGATGGGGATTTGCTGGTATACAATACAAAAAAAGGGCAAAGGGCAACTTTCCCCCAAAAATTGGCAACATTGATAAACCACTCCAGATATAATATCAAATGAAGTTCATGCGGGAGTGTGCTTTAGGCATCCGTAGTCCCATGGCGTCCGAGTTCTGATCCACGCTGCTGGTTGAACACATTCTTTGCAGACTGTGACGGCGCCAGTGTGTGTCCTCCAGAGGAAAACAAAGGGCCACTGAGAAAAGGCTCGAGCAGGTCGTCATTACCACACATCCAAAACATCCAACACAAACGCACACCTGAAGAGGGTTCCAGTACCAGTCTAGAGTTTACCATTAGCAGAATAAAGCCTGAATCATACTTAGTTGCAAGTCGGTGTTGCACACTGAAAATAGCATACGTATTTGCAATTATTTGTGCGTGAGACCTGCAAGCAACCAAGTATAACTCAGACTTAAAGCAGCATGTTGAGAATATAGGAAGGAACATACAGGAGAAGCCCTCAAGTCTACTTTGGTACCCATAGTATATCATTGTGGATTTGCTCTCCACAAAGCATTTCTATCATAATAACAAATGTACACCTTTTCTCTCTTAAGATACAAAACTGTAGAAAATATGTTGTCTTTTAAATCAGGCTTTCAGAGGTTTCAAATTGAAAAAAAAGCAATATGCTGTAAGATGGCACAACAGCTTCTCTGGGAACAGTCTCCCTATACAGTGATGAGCTGAGAAGAGAATGTCTTTCCATTCTTTAGGTCCTCTTGGCAAAATGAGTACACCACTACATTTTCAAAGAGTATGAAATAATATCACTTCAACAAAGAATCCTTATTCAGCTCTGAAAACAAACGGTTTAAAATCGACTATGGAGTAAAAATTTAATTAAACTAAGACCCACCCCACCCGCCCAAAACACTGTACATAGTAGAAATGTCAGAGTTGAAAGTCTGTTCTTTCTTTTGATAAGGCACAATTTCATTCATGTTGCTCCTCAAGATTAGTGCTGTTCACAAACTTCCGGTTTGGCTGTTCTTCGAAAAACAAAGAAGAAAATCGAGGCTCGTCCCTCACACGTAGGCCCCCAACGCTGCGTGGAACTCGGTGAGACACTGAACAAGCTGCTGAAACTTTGGCCTTTCCTCCAGGTCCAGAGCCCAGCAACAAGCCATTACAGCAAACCTATGAAGCATAGCACAGGTTAGACAAATGAGATGGCTCAGCAAATTATGAGTTGCTTTCAATAGCAATTCTGACTAAGGGCTGCTTTCAATAAGAAAGTAATGTTGTTAAGGATAAATGCATAATTATTGACTTCATAAAGATCACATCAAATCACTTTAATGGGTCTATCTGTTGAAGGTTGTAGATTTCTCTGTTTAAACATCTCAATCACCCTCACATGCAGTCTCAACACTAAATGCATCCTCAAGAAAGCACAGCAGAGATGGTACTTTCTGGGGCGTCTCTAGACTTTATGGGAGTACCAAAGCTCTTGTGAACTTTTACCGATGTACCACAGAGTGTTCCGACAGGCTGCATCAAAGTGTGGTTTGGCAACCTGACTGCTCAGGGCTGAGGACTGCTACAAAGGAGTGTGAAAACGGCAGGAGAAATCATTGGCACAGAACTACCACAATTTCATAACATTTACATCACTCGCTGCAAAAGGGGGTACATTCCGCGTGCTCGATGACGCGAAACAATGCATTTGAGGTCATCGTTTGACAACGTCAACATTTCACAGATAAATAGGAACGTTTTTTTCCCACACTATATCATTGATCTCCTCAGATCAGAACAATGAGATACAAGATGAAAATCTGTAAAGTTTCCCTTTTAGGACACTACCCGCCCTGCTCATGTTCTGTTCCGTTCTGGCTTCTTCCATCTAAAATACGCTACTGGAGCATCAAATCACCCACCACCCATCTCAGTAACAGTTTCTTTCCACAGCCTGTCATGGTTTCTGAACAGCTGACGCACCCATATGTGCCGCACATTGTTGGTGTATAATCTGTACTGTAATTATATCCTGTACTATGTATATATAATGTATACATATAAGTGCATTGTGTATACAGTCTATGTAGGTCTGAAGTAGGTCTTTTTTGGCAATGGGATGGTGTGTCCTTTGTGCTGAGGCAGAGAGAACCATTGTATTAAAAAACACAATGAAGTTGAACTGAACAGAAAATGAAGAGGAATGAACATTTTACAAATCTGAAATTGTGTTGATCTGATGTATGTTGAAGGCAGTGAAGTGGACCTGCCTGTACAGCACTGATAAAGACATGAGATTTAATTTCATTCTGTTATCAGTACTGAATCTTCTGATTCTTCCCAGCGGCTTCTTTTCCTTTAGGGAAATCAACTCAACACCTATTCTGTTCAGGAGGAAACAGATTCAACTACACAAGAGCCTGATACTTATCTACAACAAGGAGTTCCTTCAGTAGGAATGTTACTTTTTCCAAAAGTTGAGTTTAAACAAAGTCATTGTCAGGAAAATGACATTTTAATTACTTTGAACACCCTGACACTGTTGACAGGAGCCACACTGAGCTGTTATGTGCTGCCATGTGATGTACAAGGTCCAATGTTGTTGACAACGGAGTAGTTATGAAAGCATTGTTGTTACAAATTCCTGATAGTAAATTTTATTAATTATGTTGCCTATCTGGGAGAAACAAGCTTCTGAACAAGCATTCCATTGAGCAATGCCATCGTGTGTGCACAGGTGAAAATGTAAACTATTTGGATGTGTGTCAAAGTCATGGCATAATGCTAGGAGATTTGGATCGCTTGTAATGTTTTTGTACAAATCATACTGGCAAACCAGCTGTGCAAGTGTTTTTAGAGAATGTGCTAATGCAAGGGTAAAGGAAGGGTTATAGTATACAATCAAATGTTCCGTCAATTAACTTTGCTCTGTCTCGGAAGATTTGAAAACTTTCCAACCACGGATAAAAAAAAAGTGAAAGAGAAGTGACAGCCCAAAATTGGAAGTTTGATCATGGGCATGATAATTACACTGTGTTGTGCTAATGTTGAGTCTGGCCTTTCTCTCCTGGCCAGCTTCACCATGGCCTTTTCAGTACCCTGACAATTGCAAGATTTTGATAAGCAACGCGGGTGGCTGCTGGACATGTACGGGATTCAGCAACCCTGGTGGGCTTCATTTGTAGGGGGTCTGCATTAAGAGGCATTCCTGTAGAACTGAACCCTCACACACTTGGCTCACTAGAGAGGTCTGCAAATTTACATTAGGAGTGTGTATGTTGATAACAACTAAAAACATGGCCACGGGTGCAGGCAAGGGGCACATAATGTTTTCTTTTCTTCTCGAACAATTAGAACTGCTGTTTATCATTCTTGCGGGTTAACTGTAGCTAATGAACATCTGGCGAATTCCATCTTCCATCAGTAAAAAATAATCCTGGGAGACATGGTACGCATGGGAAGCAAGACAGCACCGGAAGGCCAATAAAACCAGCGTTATGTTGTTGTCAATCAAAATTCTGAGCGTCATCCTAAATCAGCACAAATAAACACATTATGTCTCAATCAGGCCTCAGAAAGTGGGAGTGCATTCAAATTTCCTTCTGGTCCATACAGACTTGCATAACCACGTGGGGTTAAAAGGCTAAATGACGTACAGTTCATCCGGACAGTTGATAGGCTGCGCTATTCTGTAGCCGTCCTTCAGGTAGGCAGACATCTCAAAGGGGTCGATGTCGACGTAGGGGGTCTGGCCGAGAGTCATCAGCTCCCACAGCGTTACTCCAAAGGCCCACTGTGGAAACATTGACACAACACAGGGCACGTGAACGTTGACACTAACATACCAGTCTCGCACCAGTGTGTTCATCTGCGATGCTTCCTGGAAACAAACGACAGACCAACGCCATATATACAGAACATAGTGATGATGCTTCCCAAATATTTGAACTGATTTTAAGAGGTTGGTCATTACGCGTGTGCTGCCTTTGAGAGTTTTGTCCGGGGAGTTACAGTAGGCAATACTTAACTCCTATACTTCGTTGTATGACAAATTGTGACGGCAGGGTTAATGTGGTTGAGAACTAGGTTGCATAGTAACTGCTATATACATGTCCCTTCCACTCATTCCATTCCACTTTAGGAATCAAGCCATTAGAATAATTATCTGACAATTATCCAAGCTAAAATCGTCCAGTGTTTACATACCTGACGATGACTGATCTGTAGAACACAGTTCATTGTTCCCGAGAGAGTCCAACTTTGCGGTAAGCTAGCGTGTTAGCGTGACCTTTGCCGAATTGAGCCCTGACCTTTAAAGGAAGTGAAAGTGAGCGTTGGAGAGGACAATAGGTCGCAGAGATGACCAATAAGGGTTTGTCCAGAGGAAATCCACCCCGTTTCAGTAAATGCTTCAATGATGCTGCCAACGTTTCCAGGTAAGCCTCATCATTCTATTCCACTGGCGTGTCTGGTATGTTACAACTGTGATACACTAATGGCATGTTTAAATCTATACACACTGCGACTCATAATGCACTGATGACGTTCAGTGGCTCGGAGTTTAGCGTAGTCTCTAGGCTTCTGTATTAAGTTTAATTTGTCTTTACTGTCGGTACAGAGAAGTGTTGACCGACGATGGTTTCACAGCAGGAATGCAGGGGGTGGGGTGACATGTCTGGCTGGGACACGTCTGTCTGTGAGAGGGGCGTCTCTGAGGACCAACCAAGCTTCCTGCTCATCTATAGCAGCGCTCCCTCCGCTACCCTCATACCGGACCCTCATACTGGAAACACCGTTTGTCACTGCCAGAGGCACATTGTCCCCAATGGCGCACCTCCCTTCCCCTGCACACCCCGAGAGCAGGGTTTCTAAAAAGGATGGCTCCCATATCACTAGTCGCTATTTCCTGTATGGCACTCCCTCCCTCTGTGTCACGCGTCCAGAAACCGTATTTAACTATAAAAAAAAAAAAAGGGTCCTAGAATAACCATCTTAGTCGTATACTATTTTGACAGCAGTGACGGGTGTCAGGTGATTATGTAAATATATACAACTGGAAGAGAGCGAGATCATGGCTGGGAAGTAAGCAGTATATTTAGAGCTGGCATTCTCACCACGTCACTGGCGCTGGAGAAGTCATTGTTGAGCAGACTCTCCAGGGCCATCCAGCGGACGGGGCGGTTCTCGTTGTCCCCCAGACAGTGGTAATCCATGGGGAACAGGTCCCGGGACAGAGCGTTGTCTGTGATTTTCACCTGCATGTTGTCATCAATGCTGTTGTGGGACAAGAGAAATGGACACTCTTTTGAAGGCTAATTTACACTTCCATGCAATGTAGTGTCAACACTTTGTTCTGTTAACACAGCCATACACCAAAGTATAATGTATATTGATGCTTACTTTCAAACACAAGCTGCACATTTCTGTCTCTTTTTTGGGCAAAAAATTGCCTGATAAAGGCTTGTTTTGTTATGTGATATTAGGTTGTACAAGGAACCAACAGCAGATGGAAGCTGGGTCATGGACACTCACACACAGTTCCTAGCAGCCAGGTCTTTGTGGATGACCTCCCTGCGGGCTAGGTAGCTCATACCACATGCAATCTGGATGGCCATGTACACCAAGTCCTGTTGAGAGACGGCCTGGAAGGAAACCAAAGGCAGACAGACAATAGTCAGCTGAAGCAGAGAGATGGTGAATTACACAAATATGAATTGTGTTCCTTACAAAAATAAAATCGGGACATGGATAAGCTGACAATTTTACAGCTCCCATGGGCAAAAGACTTGAACAATGAAATAGTACTGTAGAAAGGCCACTACAAATGTTTTAAGCTAGCGTCGGAAGTCACACTAGGATTTTAAACTGTCGGCCAGAATGTTCAGACATTTTACTGGAGATGTGTCAATTCCTCACCATATGCATTTTCAATACATATATACATGAACACTGTCATGACATCATAACTTACGTTGTGGTGCTAAATAACCCAATTAGAGCTTGACCTTACATTGATTAACATGCCCGCATACTGAACTGCAGGGCTTACAAGCATTGATACTGTACATTCACATGAATTCAAATAATTTAAGAAATAATCACAAAACCTGCAGACAAACAACCCTACAGTGCATGCCTGAACTGTACAACACAAAAATAGGCACTTCTGAATAATCCTTCATAATGTTGATTGGCTCAGCTGGCCACAATATATCAAAATATAGGCTACATACAGGACATCATGGTGACATAATATTAAGTGGTACTGTCCATGCAGCCATCTATCTATCTATCTATCTATCTATCTATCTATATATATATATAAGATTATATACATGAAACAATAAGCCAAGTCAGGCAGGCCCCAAAGTGCTTCTCTCTCATTAACCACCTAATTGGCCGGTATTGCCTGATGTCTCAGTGGCAATTTTGAGACCAATTACTGGAACTTGGATGTATTTCTATAAACATCCTGTACGAGTTAAAAAGGAACACACAGGCATTGATGTGGTAATACCCTGTAAGGGCAGCTCCCGAAGGAGCAGGCATTTGCTTTATGTACACCATCTTCTCTTCATGTAATGCTGCCCCGGCCAGACGCGCTCAACTGCATGATGAGTACTGGCTCAGAAGCACACAGCGCAGATTTACAACTGTTAAACATGGCCCCCTTTATCTGATAGTGTGACTCAACTCATATCAACTGGACCCGTTGAGGGGAAACAAACTCTTGGCAACCAGTGAATAAAGCTTCAAGAAGGCACCGGCCTAGGTATCATTCATTCTGGGATTTACAGATCCTGGTGAAGTGGCCAGAGATCTCTGGGTTCGCTATGCACAATTAAGCGATGGAGTGGCTCACATTGCCAGGGAGAAAATGACAGCTGTTCAAAACTGAGCGATGTGCACAACGCTGTTACTTCAAAACCAGATGTTCACTCTCGGAATGAGAGCCAAACTTTAATGCTATGCTACCTCGGTGCGTTCCAGACAGTTTGATCTAACCCTCGACTGTTTACACTGTTGATATTTTTTTGGATTGATGTTTATTGCAACAGCACGAGGAAGAAGTTAATGACTATGTCTTTGTCAGCCTCTACACCTGCCAAAAGTATATAATGACACAGCTGAGAATTAAGGTGTTGACGTTAACCTGAAGCTTTACAAAAGGGTTTTCTTTAATGTAAATGGGTGGCAAGCTTCATCTTGTGGATAGGTGGGGGGGCATTTGCTATGCCAAAGTGTACCTCTTAAAGTGAATGTTGCGCTTTGTGGCTGAGTGATTGGTTGGATCGACAGTATGCCTATGCCAAGTAGATCAAACCCTCCCTGGGGTTAACGAGAACAAAAGCCTGACTGTCTTTTCTTAGAAAACAAAAATCTGTGCCCTGAGCATGAGCTCTTAAGACCGCATAGAAAATCCTCCTAATAACACTGGAAACGTGCCATTATTGCTTGGTGTCAATTGCAGTCGACAATTGCAAATCAAACAGAGAAGGTTCTGTGTGAAGCTCTGTGGCAAAGGGAGAAACCGTTTTCCTGATCTTGTTTCAGCCATAGGGTTAGTTCATGCCTTGATCTGTAATTCAACATAATGGGGACATGGGCATCTTAAACTGCAGAGACTCCGGCAGGCAGCCGCATGGCGTTCCAGCATCTCACCTGTGGGTTGTTGGCCTCAGCCAGCTTACACTGCCGCAGGAACAGCTTGAGGTTGCCCCAGGCCATGAAGGGCAGCATCACCATGGGCTTCTCTCCATCCTCTGTACATACTTGACTTATGGGCAACAGATTTCTGGAAACAGAGAGAGCCAACATGTCAGCACTTGATTTATGACAGTAGTTGTGTGGGCACTTGAGTGTGTATAACGCACACTCATCTCATTGCATGACAATGTGTGTCAGAGGGGTTATGGGAAGGGATAAAAGTATGAGAGTTGATGTGTGTGTGTGTGTGTGTGTGTGTGTGTGTGTGTGTGTCTCTGTCTGTCTGTCTGATTGGGGGTCACTATTTCCCAACCATAGCGGAAGGAGTAGCTCTGAAACACTTCCCACATTGACACGCTGCCCCCAGCAACAGAAAGAGGAAGGTGTGGGCCGATTTCATGATGCTCACATCTTCCACAGACACAAAGCTGAAAGTACACTCGATGTCTCAACCTCATGAGAAATACCACTGAATTGGACCTAAATCCACCATCTTCGGTGGACCAATCCCACTGTTGTGGTGTCGGTCCACCAAAGACTAATTTCACATTGAGGACATGAATATCAGCACGACGGCACGATGAAGAAACCAATACGATACCCACTCGGGGTTTTGTTTCTTTCGGTGTCTCAGAAATGCTGAAATGATGTCAGTAAAGTACACGGAAGTCTGTGGGAGCATGACTCATTCATTAGCCCTTGATTGTAGCCATTCGGATGGAGACCGCACAGACGCAGCGCTTGGGTGACGCACCTGTGATGGAGGCCGCGAAGCTTGCAGCTTTCTGTGAGCATCATCGTCACCTGCACTTCCGATGCGTGATCTGGAAAATAAAGTCATATGAGAGAGAACAATATTATTGTGAACCAGCATAGAAGCACTGAAGCAATGCAAGTTTTATCTACAGAGAAAACCCTCTTTCTGTCATTTCAGTCATTTTGCTTGTAGTTCTTTCAGTGAGTCAACACTCCAACTTAAGTTAAACAAACTACACACCGGGAACGTGGCACTCCTGCAGTCTCTGTCCACAGCCCCGCAAGACAACATGGGAAATGGACGTGTCTGAAATCTCAGCAACACGTATGAAGCGCATGTGTGACTGGGCCCTAAATCTTTTCCAAACCATGAATACTAGGCCTTTAAAGTAGCACTTCACCCATTTTCAACCTTGTCTTCATATAATTAGTCTTCACTAATGCTCATTATAAGATGCCACTATTGCCATCTACTCGCTCTGTGTCTCAGAGGTGGGCTATGGACAGTTCAGAAACCTGCCTACCAATGACATTATCCATGAGGATTCCAAGCTAATA
This sequence comes from Gymnoscopelus microlampas, assembly GCF_963454915.1. Classification (NCBI taxonomy): domain Eukaryota; kingdom Metazoa; phylum Chordata; class Actinopteri; order Myctophiformes; family Myctophidae; genus Gymnoscopelus; species Gymnoscopelus microlampas. Next base: position 28,043,041 of record NC_139946.1, read on the forward strand.
GGAACTACAGCCTTTCTCTTACTGGGAGGATAGAAATAATTGTCTTGCATCAAGATTTTTCTTTAAAAGAAGTTTGAAATCTTTGAATTTACCAAGCCTTCCTACCGACAATGTCACAGGTAGGAAGGTTTCTGAACTGTCCATAGCCCAAATCTGAGACACAGAGCGAGTGTGTGTGTAGCAGAAATGGTACCGTCTTATACTAACGAACACAAGTGAGGACCAATTAAATGAAGACAAGGTTGAAAATGGGTGAATTGCTCTTTAAAAGGGGTCACTCTGTGACCCACCGTGGGCACTCTGTCAACACTTATGTCAACTGGAGTGGGAACCCTGGGACTGAGGACCAACTACTGCCAAGCTCGCAGAGGTTCACGTTTTAATCTCTATGTGCAGCTTTCACTGTCGCTCTCTACTTAAGGGAAGCTGTATTGTTTCCTGCCCAAGGGGCATAGTGGAGGAAGTCGTGTGTTTAATCAAAACAAGAGTGGCATGAGCATATTGTTCGCCGACTGGTATCCACCCTGCCCTGAGTAAACAAAGGAGAATGGAGAGGGCAAAGGTCAGCTGGCAGTTGAACATGCAAGAGCCTACAAATATGTCTGAAAGACTCGCCTACTAAAGCCCAAATTCATACGCCGAAAACAGGCGAACCACAAGCTCACAATGCGGCCATTTGCCATTTTCAGCGTGCCACCTCGCCATGCGATGGTGCATAAATTAGGTGTCCACAATACTCAACTATGTGTGGATCTTCAAGCTCTTTATTTTCCAATTTCACTGCTTGTCTACTGGGTTAAAACTTTAATAGTTTGCGAGAAAGTTCACATCGCGCTTCATATGCATAGCGGAAAGTTTCAGCCAGCCACGATATTTGTCATCCTCCAACCACTTCTTGTTAAATTTGCAATTCCCCACTGCTGAGTGATTGCACCATGATTGCATGGTTTGCTTGCAGTGTTGTGTTCTATTTGTTTTTCCTTCTCTGCGCTGCAGCCATTAGATCAGAAGCTTTGTCTGGGTGAAAATGCGGATCACAGCCACATAAGGCATACCGCCACCTACCGAAGCAGAGTGTTCTCTGTAATGTACTCATGTCAAATCGTCTTCCGTATCTCCGTAATTTGTTTTAAGACATTTTTAGACTTTTTAAGGATCCACAGCGTACTATGATGATCTTAGTGCACTAAGCCAGGGGTTCCATTCAAAGGACCCCCAATAGCCACAGCGTCCTGTGGCCCCACTATTGCAAAATAGAAACAACAAAAAATATGCAATAACTGATCTATAAGTTTAAACACACTGCAACATGTAGTGAGCTTGTAGATCAGCTGTTTTTGAATAATGAAATTTGCAAATAATGACATGCTCAAAATAGGGATGCCAGGTTCAAAATTGTCAAACTGGCACAATAGTCTTGTGAACTGAATTAGAATATATATATATATATATATATATATATATATATATATATGTTTTAAATCATTTCTTTCTTTCTTTATTTTCTTCTCCTTCCAGATTGCTCCCCCTGGGCCCCCCCTAGGGGCCGTGGCCCCAACATTGAAAACTACTGCCCCAAGCGACCCAGCATGTACGCTTACTGTCACTGACGACCCCTTCATTATTGTACCTTCCCGGAAAGTTGCACATTAAAAGGTGGCGATGGGGATTAAGTCATAAAAACATTTAAAAAAAAAGACACCAATGTTTTCTCTAAGGGAGCCAAGCGTGTTACCTTTCACTGTCTTCACAAAGACTTGCTTCTCCTTACTGGGGTCCTTCTCATCCAAAAGCACGCCGTGGAAGATGCGACCAAAAGTCCCTGTGAAAGACAAACGGTAGATTTAATGTGAGCGAAAAGGGCATGAGGGTAAAGAAGGGCAGACCCCTTTCATGGAGGGAAATGTCAGCCGGCTTGCTGGCTGCCATGTTTGGCTCGTCTGTAAGCAGAGGTGGAGTCCAACTGATTGTTGTGTCTCACACGGGAGAAAATCCTATTGACATGAGCCAAAGTGAGGGCATTTCACTTGACCTTAGCGGGCCTCTGCGATGTGGACTTACTCCGACCTATATATCGTCTCTGTCGGGTGGAAACCTCATATGTCCAAAACTGTTACTTTTCAGTATTCAAATTAAGTACCGTAAGTTTCAAGCTTGCAGATCTGCTATTTTTGAGTGACGTTGTAGTACAATCAAGTAGGGCATTAATTTACAAAGAAAAACACAAAAAGTTAGAATACGGAGATAGGCGGTTTCTGCCCGACAGCACCAATATTGTTTGGGGTAAAAAAAGATATAATAAAAAAACAACAGCTAAAGGATAGCGAGTGCATTCATTGGCTCTTTTGTCTAAACTGCCGTTGCTTCAGGGGTGGTGGAATCAGTGCTGGCTTTGTTGAGGTGAAACACCATTTAAAAAAACATAAACCATCAACGCAAAAAAATCTGCAGCCCCGGGGCCACCGTGGCCCTGTGTTCCAACAGGAACAGTGACGACAAATAACAACAGGGTTAGTGTTTAACAACCCCCCTACCCCCCATACCTGTAGGCCTGTCTGGACGCGCTGCCTCTCAACAGCACAACCACACACACACACTGAGCTATCACAACCTCCCATGTCTCACCCTCCTTCACCAGCTAACAAACATTACAACAACTACGCTGAGAGATGTTTATTTTTGGTGGTGGCAAATGAAAATCATTTAACCACTTGAACCATAGCATCCCTAATCTGCGTATGTAATAATTGACGAACATTTGGCGAAAACAGGTGAACCTTTGACAGATTGTGAGCTTGTAGATCGGCTATTTACGGCAAAGAGATTTGGTGTAGACGGAAAAGGAGGGGACCAAGTATAGGGTTTAAGTAGTTAAGGCCTATGTAATTGTGCATTCTTTTTATCCTGTAGGACAAAAGCTAATCTGATGCATACCAATCATGAACAACCTAATTATATTGTTTTGGCTTACTTCCTTTTTATTTGTTGCAGCCCAGGACGCGCACGCACACGCACACACACACACACACACACACACACACACACACACACACAGTCTTCATATTAGCAAAGTTGAATTGGTTTGGAACTACAAAAAAAAACTAAAGACAGTTGCAAGAGGGGAAAAACGTTAAAGTAAAAAAGAAATTTAACATTTTATTCAAAGGCAGAGATTAACATTTGGGTTTATTGCCAAAACGAACTATTATACAGTTCAGAAATATTATAACTGTCATTATACTGTTGTAGTTGTTATTCTGAGATGACCACATGGTTCCAGCTGCTTTGGCCAAAACAAGTGTGGTTGCACAAGGCAAGAAAGGTGAGGACTTTGGAGTATAGAACTGGTCAGCAAAATTGTCCAACAACATAAAACAAATTTGATTAAGACACCAGCCCAGGGGGCACGGTGACGCAGTCAGTAGCGCTGTCGCCTCACAGCTAGAAGGTCCTGGGTTCGATTCCCGGCGGGGACGCTGTGGGCGTGTTGGATAAAAATGAATAAATAAATAAAAAGACACCCGCCCAATAATACACACACACTGGGACTTCTTGACGAGGGCGCAATCTGCAGCGTTAACTACGTTTTGACTGGGTTTACTCAGTTAGAATTAAATATCATAATTGAGTGCTAAGTAAGCACATGGATAAACACATGCGCTGACAGACAGACCCACAATACTATAAAAGAAGGCAAATAGCAGTGTCAGGACCGAGCCCGTGTTTGTTCAGGACTGGAAGCCTGGGAATGTATTGCTGCTCGTTGTGTCAACACATCATCTGCAAACACCATGTAGCCAAGTCACAGCATGGCCTGGCGTTACTTGCAGGCAGCCCCTAGGTGATATTATGAACTATCCATCTACCCCATTCTGCAGAGGTCCTTCCCTTTTACCACGAATTCTGTTACACAAATATGTGTGACATCTGAATTCATTGTATATCCATATGACCTTTCTGTGACACTCTAGTCAAGTGTGTGAGTGTGTTGTAATACATATTTTTTACCATTTGCTTGGGTGTGTATAACAGCAAAACAATGAATGTGCATTTCTTGAATCGGTCTGTGTATTCAATCGATTGATCGATCAATAGATGGATAGATATGTTTTTGAGTGTAGAGGTACAGTACATACACTAGAACTGCACAATGGTGTGAGATGGGAGAGGTGTGACAGACAGGATAGACGAGCTGGAGATCTCAGGGCAATTTCAGGTTGAATAATGTACTGTAGAGGCACAAACATGCTGTATGACCATAATCTGTTTTGGAAAAACAAAATGTATACTGATCTCCATGTTAAATGGATCTCACCTAAACAAATCAAACTTCCAAACTGTGGGTATGGGAATGGCACCCAATTGTTGACTCAGAAAATTGTAGACCTCAGAATGCCATCAAGCTCTGTAATTGCCAAACTGTGATTGACGGCTTGTGATCTTCCCAAACCGTTTGATCACAATATAGACTGACATATTATAAACTGTCCTAGATGCTTCACATGTCATGCTTAATGGTATATACAGTATAAACATTTGTAGACAGTTTTCTTTTTATCTCAGATGCCCAAGTTGAGCAGCTTTACAACAATTATGTTCACGTTTTAATGATTTAATTCATCAGAGTCATGACTGATGAGAGAAATGACTGCTGAATATGTACTGAACATCAAAACGTTGAACTTTGCACCTAATGAAAAATGCATTGAACCGCCCGAGCTGCTCTGGTGCATTCTCTTCACCTGCTGCTGTGATGCCCTGTACCTACCTATCCTACCAAGCTGATGTGTGGTGGAACTCCCTCTCTTCTTAAAAATAAGCAATTGTTTGGTTGCAGAATTAAACGTTGATCTTATTTAGGACAAGTATTTTCACACATTTCTTTTTGTAAATATTTTCTTTCTCATTTGGTCAATTCCATTGACTTCAGTTCCAATATAGTTTCCCTCAATACCTAGCAATTAACACATCGGGTGCCAGAGGTTTATTAAAATATTATACGTTCAGTGCCTGCTATTCTTCCATCCACTTACGTTGATATGTTTCGTGCTGTAGAAGCCCTGACACGGAAGTGCATGTAAACAGAGCGTGCGTGCGAGACGGCGGAGGGTCCCGACTAACGCCTGGAACAATAATATTTCTAACGCGATCCTCCATTGCAGAGTGATCGCCGATGGAAAACGGCTCGCTTCCACCATGTTAAAAAGAAATGGAGATATTAAGCTTTTAGTCAAGGAGTTAACATTGGAGAGGCCGACCGGAAGGATTTTTGACTTTTATCCACATCCGGCCTCTCCTTCTCAGAAACTCCTTGGATGATCCCAAAGTTTCGTTAGAGCGCCCCACGTGGGCCCCACGTATAAAAATAAAATTGGGTCAAAAGCGGTCCGGACCGTTTTCGGCACTCCTCGTTTGGAATATGAACAACGGTGTATACCCGATAACGTAAACAACGCATTTGATGTCACTTCCACATTTTGTGGAGAAATACAAATAAGACATAAGCTTGTAGAAACATTTTACAAAAACCATAGGAAAGTCTACTTTCCATCAGTGTGCAATTTAATTCCCTCCTTAACCACTTAAGATATTGGAATAAACAAACAAAAATGTATTTTACAGACTTGCTTTTTATACGATACCTTTTAAATTATTATTTTTCCTTTTATATAATTGAAATGACTGTTCCTAACTTTTACTAGTCTCATTTATTGTATTATTATTATCATCAAAAAATCAAAAAAACGTGTAAACCATGTTTAAAGTCTTTTATACAAATAACGTTCTAATTTGCGTGGTATGGGTTCAAATTTGATTTGATGTAACGGTTGTTGCTTTACACTTGTGCCCAGACTTGTTGCAGAAGGTTGTGATAGCAGACACGAGAGACATCAGAGCACATCAATCTTTTTAGAGCAGCCTGCCTAAAAATAAACTATGACTTGTATTAATAACTGAGCCAACATCATTCTGGCCTGGTCTCACTGTCAGATCATGGCCATCATTCTGTTCAAACTTGCACACACCAATCAAAGTCAGATGCATGAAGCTAAAATAAAAATGTTTTCACGAGCAAACCTTTTTCTCTCTTGGGTAACCCTCAAGCTGCCTTCACAAACGCAGTGCATTTGTCATAAATGTATGTATGCCTGAAGAACATTACAAGAGATGTACAAAATGCGTATATGTCATGAATGTTCACCTGGTCTGAAGAAAATTGCTAAATATGTACACCATGTATATGTCAGGAATGTGTGTACGCTTGTTCTGAAGAATGCCTGTTCTGAAGAAAATTGCAAGATACAAGACGACACAAGGTGGGAATGCATGCCATATCTGGTTATGTAATGCCTGTGTTGTCAGAGAAGCCGCTGTACGCGGTGTCCGAGAATCCAGTGTGGTGCCATTATCATAGTACTCAGAGGCTAGTTTATGATGCCAGCACAGGCATCATAATTGGGTCATAGAACCGCAGTCGGTACAGTGGCACAAAGGTGATGCAAAGCTTGGCTGATCCGTGAAGCCATTGGGTTGTTTGAGCCATCAGGGAAGCTGATGCCTATGGACACAGACAGACTGACGTGCACACAGACGGACAAATACATATATTTGTGGATATTCGATTCTGAACAATACTTGGTCCCGCGGGGAAATGAAATTCTCACCCAGCTTACTCAGGGACACTTGGCCCGGAATCGTACCTGGGACAACAAGGGTCTCTGGCTCCCCAGGCGGGCTCACTAGCCATTCAGACTGAATTCCCACTCAGCACAACACATCTTTGGGTCATTGACAACACACACACACACACCAAGTATGAAGTTAATCGGTCAGATGGTGCCCAAGTTACGTATGCCCGGGGCAGATACACATAGACAGACAGAGGTTCCGTGAATATATGTAGATGTACCCGTGTAGCTGAAGACAACCACAGAGTGGCTAGAGGAATACAACCACAGAGCTGCTAGGGGAATTCCCTATTGGATGCCTTGACGTGTGTGCGCGTGTCTGTGTGTACTTATATCACTATACTTGTGAGGACCAAACTTGTGTCCTCACAAGTATAGTATGAAAAATAGACATTGTGATTTGTGATGAGGGCAATTCCTTCAAGTTCCTTGTCACCTCAAGAGAAATGGTTGCTTTTATAGTTTAAAAAAATAGGTTTGAGTTTTTAGGGTTACAACACAACTAGGAAAAGATTCAGGTTGGGGTTAGTGTTAGGCATTTAGAATTTTGGTTTAGGGTTATGCCTGATGTTTACTTAGCGGAGAGGCACAAAACCAAGTATAAAATCAGGTTACAAATGCTGAAAAAAGGTAAAATGGCATACAGTACATCTATCTACTGTACAAATTCACAAAATCTCTGTCCATCCCGGGTATAACTCATGAACCGCCCGACTGATTGAACTCAAACTCCCGACTGATTGAACTCAAACTTGGCATATGTACCCGATGACCGGGGCAGTGCCGAGTGAGTGGGAATAACGGTCGGATCAAGGGTTGTCGAGAACCGAAAAAACATGAATATCTGTATGTCTGTCTGTGTGTTTGTAGGGTTTAAGCACATAGTTCCCTGATTGGCTAATTTGACCCATCGGCTTCATGGTTTGCTGTGTACACAATAAAACTCCATTCGCGTATGCCCGTATGTCATCAACACAACATCATCAGTTTCTGACAACATCAGGGATCAGCATATCTCCATTCTGTATGTACCACAACGGTACAACAAGTACAATGGGTGGAGCATGCATACCCAAGCATCGTTCCCGACTTGCATCATTCCCTAGTAGGCGGTTGCCTGTTTATAACTGTGGTGACGGGTACCGCACTGGGTACTTTGACAACAGGTACAACGGGTATTGCATAACCGGGTGGGGCATGCATTCCCAACATCCGTTGTTCCCCGTTTAAAATCGTTCACAACCTGTGTGGTCCTCGAATAGATCATAAAATTGCTCTCTTATAATGTTTATGCCCTCACAAGTATAGTGATACAAACATGCATGAGTGTGTCTGTCAGTGAGATACTTTTATAGTTAGCGATAGAGAGAGAGTTCTACCTTCATGCAAGACGTCCCGTAGTGTGACTCTCTCCCTGGAGATGGCGATGTCCTTCACCTTGGCTTTGGCTTCCATGAGGGTCACACTTCGCAGGTCGTTCTTCTCTATGCGCAAGGATGGATAGCCTGGGAGGGAACATGCATACAATGATTAACTCTGACATCATCTGTATGGAAGGTTGAGAAGGATTGGCCAACTCTGAATCTGAAACCGCTTATTGAATCTTTTGGGTCATTTGGTGGTGGACAAAGTGAGAAAAACTATTGTCTGCGCAGCTTTTAGTGCCCTTTGTGACAATACCCTTTCAGCCCTCTAAAACAACAGAAATGAATTCCACTCAAAGACTTCAAACATGTGTTAGACTTCAGATTTGGGGTGAAAAGATACAATAAGAGAATGTTTGACTTGGAGCTTATCAAATCTGAATAATTTGCCCACACGGCACCAGTTGCGAAACGGAACTGGTCTTCAAACTCCAACACAATATGTATATGAACTCCTCAAAAAAGGTTTGGAAGTTTGGTCGTTTATTTCTCCCCTTCAATAACACCAATTGGTATTGCATTTCATATCGTTGTTATCCTTAATTAGTCACCTTTACAATGAGGTATAACTTGTAAGGATTGTGCAATCGTGGAATGAGCAACACAGCTGAACGTGTGAGTAGCGCCCCCAAACATTTGCCAAAATCCCCCATTATGCTACTGTTGGTATTCGCTCTCGTTTTGAGCGAACTGCCAGCACTGCATTTTGACAGAGATCTGTCTGTGGTATCGCTGTGTAAATCTTGCCTGTAAATCTCTGGAAGAAAGCCTATGGTTCCTCAGTGAAGCAAGGGTGAGGAACCGTTCTTCTTAGGGTTTTGTCTTTGACTTCACCAGTCTCACGGAATTCCTAAGTTTGGAAATGGTACCAGGGCTGACAGCAAATAATGCTGCCACTCTGTGTAATGGAACACCAGCTTCCACTTGTCCTATTGCACAGGCCTTATCCTGAAGGGACAAACTTGTCATCTTTCCATGGGGCAGTGTTTAAAATTACAAGGAAAGAAGTGGGCCAGACTTGGTGCACCGCAGGCATTGCATCAAAGCAGCTGTATTCCATGGTTACAGCAATGCATTTCATAAGCTCTCTGCGTACTGACAGACGCTAGCTGTCATCTTTCTACAGTGCAGTGAGGGCAGTTCTTCAAGGTCAAGATCAGTTCAAGCGTATTCAAGATGCGTAGTCAGAGGTTTTCAAGCACCTCAGCTACAGAAAATGACCATCAATCAGAAGCCACAACTTCCTTAGTTTGTTTCAATTTGAAATGTTTTAGTTGCAATAAGCAATAATTGCACAACGCAAACAATGCAATGAAATGCCTAGTGCATGTTGATGCAGTAAAATTCAAGGCACATATACAATGAAATAAAATGCATTACATGTTAATGACATGGTAGATATTACTGTACTATGCAATAAGCATTGCCGTTTGTAATGTACTATGCAAATAAATGCATGGTAATACTGTACTATGCAATAGCAGGGTATGTTATTACTATACTATACAATTGAATATTACATTACTATACAGTGAAATACAAGGTACATAATACTGTACTATGTACTAGAAAGAATGCATAGTACATATTACTGCACTATGTGATAAAATGCATGGTACATATTCAAAATCTAAGCTCATTCCTGAACCACCCAAAAACAATGCTCTAATTTAAGCATATTCAAGGATTCGAACACCTGTACTAACCCTGTTCTTAAAGTGCACACGAAACAACGTAAGCTTGCTCCATACAGTGTCTTTCCACAGATAAGCGTACAACCTAAACATGACCGTCTTGTATATAAACACATCTTGTGTGTACACAATATTCTAACGATGAGCGATAACACTTTCGAACATCATGCGTCTCCAAGGCTCATGGCTAATAAGGAGCACTGTGACAGCACTAAGTTATGTGCAGCTGATCACACATGGATAAGTGAGGTTAACCGCCGCTAGAGGGTATAGCGTCACCCAAGCGAACTCAAAACAAAGCTGTGAGACACACTCGGTATCATGACTGATTGTAAGCACTGGCTGACACCTTGGCCCAGTTTGAGTCAGGCGCCAAGGCAGACAATGTGCCCCTGGGACATCCAGGAAACTCTGACTTGTCTCGTACATTCGTGCCACATGCTTTGTCTTTACAGCTCACCATGTTCTCAACTCCACATCAGTTTGAAGAAGTAGGGGTCAAAGTGAGGGCATTTTCAACCTCATCTCAAGAAAAGTATTTTGTGTCTCTCTGAAACTCCCAACATCAACGTCGTGCTGAAACGTTTACTCCAGTGATGTCAATGGGCTGAAATCTGTGATGTGAAAACTACAACCCTTACTTTTTTTTAGCCGCTACCCTTGGTGGTCGTGACATTGTAGTCGTTTGCAGTGTTTATGGCAAAACAGTGATCTTGACTTAAGAAAATATGAATCAGGTTGATGCAACGGTACATGGGCTGACTAGGCCCAGTGCTTTCACAAAATGCATCATCGAACACCGAAAATGGACTAAACTGGGAGAAACTTGGGTCAATATGGGCTATGGGTAAATAATGCTGTTGTTTTTTGTAGACTATGACAATCATCAACAGTGAACTGAAATGCACATCAGCATGTGAGTTTACATTTCATATTACGATAATGGTTTAGGAAAAGACAGAGGATAGGGTTATGTTGGTTGAATAGATGGTGAGTGAGTGTGCACTGTGTCTGACAGCTTACTGCTGCCACCTAGCGGTCAAACTAAGCGCATTATTCATAGGCAACACAATCAACGAGAGCATGTAAAAGAAAATATAGAGGATCAAACACAATATAAAAACATACATGAATTCTACAACATTTAAAAAATCTTAGTGACAACACAATATAAGTTCTTATTTTTGGCTCATCTGTACCAACACTGTCAAACTGTTTGATGGACATAACAAATGAATGAGTTGGCTATGAACACACAAGACAATACACACAATGAAGACACAAATTATGTAATGGTTAATACACTTCCATAACAGATTAACTGGATGGGCTCGACTTTAGGCCATCTGTACTGGAGCTCCTATTAAAAAGGCCCAATCTGGGATAGTTTTATATAAATTAGGATAATATTCACATATATTTGTAGGTGAAAAAATGCCATGCTTCCCTACCCCAGCATGAATCAAAATATAGTTTTTTTTATTCCCTGGTTTACAGTCATTACCAATGTAATCAAACCCACTGAAGCCCCAAAATATAGCAAATACAGTTTAAAAAATGATTTCTCTGAGTGAATCACCTAGAGAATAAATACATGTTTCAACTACTATTGGTTTGTTAGTTTTTGGTGGAGAGGGTATGCACATTTGTTTCATTTGTATCACTGATTGGGCCATTAATTGAGATGTTTACATTATGTACTGTACAGAGCAAATAATTTAACTCATTTACTGCCAAGAATGTAAAAAACTTAATTATTTCCAATTACCAATACTGCCAAGAATGTAAAAAACGTAATTTTATTTTTTCCCCAAAAGAAAAAAAATAGATATTTTAAAATTTGACCCACAGACCCAGGAGATATCATTTTTCGAAGCTCTAGACTCCAATCCACTTCCTGGTTAACTTATTACTTAACAATTCTGTATCTCGGCTCCTGTGTACTTTTATTTTTACTATGAAAAATCTCTGGCAGTGGGCAAACGCAGCCAGAAATAAGTCTAGCAGTGAATGAGTTAAGATACTGGAACACCCTGCTCTCTGCAGATGTAAAGAGAAGGAAAAGCAGAGAAGTAACCAATCAAACAACATACCATTAGGGGCTGAAATACTGTCCGTGTGGGACAGTATTCCAAGTCGTTTTTCCAACAAGACACAAATGGCTTCAGAAGAGTATTTCCGTGAGGGTTCTATACTCCTGGGGTTCATGTTAATTTTAATGATCAATTGATTGTGTTCCGGCTTGGATCCATGGAACTAACATGGTATATATTTAAATTTCCAATTTATCGGTATCACATTGAAAACACATTTTTCAAGGTTTTAATGAAAGAATACCATCACATTTTGTTGTCATCATTTATTTTATATTAATGTTATATTATCATTTAACTCTATGAGTGTTTTGCCAGTTATTTGAGGGCCCACTTGCAATAACCACCTCATGGCCCACAGGTCGGGAATCGCTGCTGTACTCTATATAAATGGAACTTACTTTTGGTTTCGTGTGAGGGGGCACCAGGGTTTGGGAAGGAGGCGGCAGCAAGCTGGAGTATGGGTGCGGTACCAGGGTGATTGTCTGATGACAAGAAGAGGTAGAAGAAGGGGAGGGAATGGAGAGGGTGGGGGAGAGAGAGACAGACAGACACACACACACAGACAGCAAGAGATGTGGTTTTAATGGAGAGCTCACTCAAATTGCTGACCTTATGTGATGGACGCGAGGTACAGTACACAGCAAATTTCTCAGTGCTAATTTTAGGCTCCAATTTGACATTCTCAGAGTTAAATTAGCACTGAGGATTTTGCTGTGTAGGACAAATATATTTTTTCTTTCCCAGTAGGGCTGGGCGATATGACATCAGATCAATGTCACTAGTATTTCAAACTTTTGCCCCGATTATGATGAATGAATGATTATATATTTTGTGAGTTTGCAGATCAGCTATTGTCACTATTTTTGTGTGCCATCGTTGTACAACAAAGTATATTACAGGGTCTTCCTGACGTTTCTTCCAGTTAAGAGGGAGTTTTTCGTTGCCACTGTCGCAAAAATTGCTTGTTCAGGGTGGGATTGTCGGGTCTCTTCTCTACATGTAAAGTGTCTTGAGACAACTTGTTGTGATTTGACACTTTAATAAAATTGAATTGAAATTGAATAAAGGAGTAGTTCACCCCCCCAAAAAAATCGTATTTTCTATCAATTACACACCCCATGAAGCCTTGAATTCATGGAGATTATTTTGTTTTTGTCGCATTCCTGAGCCAATAATTTGACCGGGTCATCGGTCAGTAGGACTCAGAAGTCTCCTACGGTAGGAGTCTCAAAAGACTCAAAGACATCAAATTATTGGCCAATTAGACAATTGATTTAGTTGATTATTTTTTTTAAATATATATTTTTTTCATGTAGATTTGTTAAAGAAATTAAAAAATATATACATTAAAAAAAACCTGCTTCTCGATTAATCAACTATCCTACATGAGCAAGATTAAGCCAGTTATTGGTTCTAAATATTGGTTTGGATATATTTTCTATTAATTGCCCAGCCCTATTTCCGTGTCAGTAAAAGATGCATCCATCATATAAGGCATTCATGCAAGTTGGGTAAACTTACCCATTGTGGGTTGGGTTGAAAAACAAAACAAGGTGAGGTAGGTGGATGGTTGTGCCAATCAAGACATTCAGCAAAGCAAATGAGACAAAGAGGGATGTGTGGGTGGAACAAAATGCATGGAGTCTGAGGTGGAATGTAGCCACTAGGTGGCAGTGATGTCAAACACACAGAGAAGGGAGACATACAACTCTGTGATAAGAGCTCGGTGTGCTATTCAATGTAAAGACAACAGCTAGGCCTCTACGGAATGTAATGAGAAAACACTGAAAGAATGAAGGTAAGAAGTGCTTAACAAGTACGAGGCTGCTAGCCCGTGCCTACCAGCCTATGAGCCAAACTGCTGTCGATGACGCACTTTCCCCACAATGAGAAACAGGCAAGTTGAGTGTCATGTTCTCTTTACATTGCACTCTGCAGAATGTTTTGGTCACATACCATGCGGTGCAACATCGCCCATAATTAATGGTTGGCTGTGCCAGCAGCGGGACGGGCTGGCAGGATGGGCTGGTACCCTCTATGGTTGTGCCACCTCCCAACAATAACAGTAAAGGACCTCTGCTGGAGGATATGTGCTATTAGGCCGACTACTATTTACAGTTGGTGGATGAAGCTCTGGCACTGAAGTCCTGGGGTAGCAGAGAGTCTTTCATTTCTGACATAACAAAAGGTGCAGTTAAGTGGCAGGACAAACGCTCAGTATAGGAAGGTGGTCTCTTTGACCAGAAAACATTTGTTGCACTATACTTTCCATTTGTGCGTTGGAACTTTATACATACTGTAGATGTATATCATATTTAGAAGTAGGACCCAAGCACACAGCTCCTTCAAAAGCACATCAAAGTGTGCTATGATCATTGTATAATCATTGATAGTTAGTCATTTCTTTACCTCACTAGCACTACTACATGTTATTCTTAATTCCTTTCCTTCTTTTGTTATTGTTGCTAGAGACGTACCATTACTTACTATTCTCATATTAACTGGGACATATTGTAATGAGACTATTCAGCCTTCACTGAACTTACAAACACACTACCTTGCAGACAGTTCTACAGTTCTACACATAAACGGACAGTCATACCGCCCTCAGTGGAAGCCAAGACAGTGATCGAGTACAGCGATTTAAGTGACAAGGGGGAAAAAACGCAAGTGCAAGAGGAACTGTCTTGTTTATTACAACCTTATGATTCCAGTTAAACTAAGTGGATCATTCGCAGCCCATTATCTAATTTGAAAAAGAATGCACATTTGGAGATGAGAGTGGGGAGGGGCTCAACATGACTCAAGACTTCTGAAGCACTTGTCCTAGTCAATTCAAATGAATTCTCACTCGCCGTCAACAGTTTAGCCTGATTTATACTTTGTTGCATGCTGTATGCTGGGAGTATAAATTAAGTATTTACCTGTTAGCGTTTAAAGTAAACTGTGTTTAACTCATTCCCTGCCTAGAACGACTAAAACGACTTCTGTCCATAAGCCATGCCTGCCTAGAACGACTAAAACGACTTTTTAAAAAATAAAAAAAATAAAAAATATTTTTTTTTTTTAATTTTTTTTTTTAGATTTTTTTTTTTTTTTTTTACCCAAAGCAAGGAGATATGATTTTTCGAAGATATAGACTCCCATCCACTTCCTTGTTAACTTAAAACTTAAAAATTCTGTATCTCGGCTCCTGAGTACTTTTTTTTTTTCAATGAAAAATATGGCAGTGTTCAAACGCGCCAGAAATAATTCTGGCAGTGAATGAGTTAATATCTTGCATTTAACACATTAGGGCTATAAATATTTATCCTGCAATTTGGGCCAGAGAGAGTATTACAAATGCACACCAACACCGTTAAGTCTGGAGCCAAATTCAGTTTGTCACATTTAGTATGCAGCCGTTTCCTCAGGTGTTATAGGGACTGATATATCTTGTCTTCAATGCAGTATTTTTTAATTACTTGAAAAGATACTGTTTTCAGTAAAATGTCAGTAAAATCGTGTTCCAACATCCAATATCAGAACAGGACAGGGACAATAACATGAATTTAGCCTTGCATTGACAACCCGTTTAGAACAGAATAATGTCCAGTTTAAAATAAACGTATTATGGACATAATAATTATTTCCCTACCTGTATGCAAATGATTAATGATGCCACTTAATCATTGCCTGGCAGGTTTCTGTCATCTGAAAGTGAGACGTCTAAGCAGGTATTTAGACTGGTTCAGCACGTAATGTATGACTGGTGTTAATTAGCTGTAGTGCTGTAAGTCAACTGCTGGTGTTGTGTGAGTTGCTGTGAATGCTTCCCAGCACATTGCCAAGTCTGGACCAAAATAAATGCTTCACCTACTTTATCTGACCAGCGTATATTTAGAATTTGAAGCAGCAGACTGCACAAATGCACTGAATGGGGCAGTTGATTCCATGCCTGTTTTTCTTTAGTCCTGTTTTATACTTTGTCGTACAGCGTAAGCAGATCTACAAGCAACAGGTTGTGAGCTTGTAGATCTGTTATTTTTGGAAATTGTTGAAGGACATGGCAAAAACAGGGACACCGGGTTTTAATGTACTAACCTCAGAGTTTGGGCATGTCATTATAGGCAAAAATCCTCAAGAATTGTCTGGGCCTATATGCTTAATTTATACACATCGTAAGCTGGTGTTGCACAGCAAAATAAAATAGCAGATGCACAAGTTCACAACGTGTCAATGCGATGCGTTGTGAGCTTATAGATCGGCTATTTTCGTCATGTGACGTGTCCGGCTTATGTGGTTAAAAACCACAGGACAGACTGCATACATGTTTTGTTAGCTTTGTCCAAAAAAAGAAAAGATGAAGGAGGAAGGGAAAAAAAGGTCTATAAAGAATGGATATGTGACCCTGTCACATTACCATTGAGGTGCCTGAGGGGCTTGGGGAACCAAGCCAGCATTGAACTGGAGGCACTACTGACAGATATGCACATGAAAAACTAGGCCTGATCTGACTACAGCTAAATCTCACTGTGAACTGATCTGACACCGTCACACAAAGCAGAGACACGTCGACAAAGAACTTCCCACAGGGGGAAGCCAATGACATGTCATAAATGTAAACCTAACCACCACACGACAGGGACAAGAAGACTAATCTCTACTTTAACAAAAAAATACCCACAGTGCATAAAAAAAGCTTTTGGTAATGTAGGACACCACTGGCACAGCTCCTTAGGGATTTATAGTTTTGAGGGAGGGGACTGGAAGCTCTTACTGGTGACAGGGGCAGCGTTGTTGGGGGTGTCGGCCCTCAGGTACTGCGTGGTCTGGGTGGATGGCTGGGACAGTCCCTGGGAGCTTCCACTTTCACTCACGCTGCAAGACAGGAAGTGTGCAACATAGTTTATTAACATGGTTAGTCTACTGAGCCACCTGTCCTCCTAGTTAACCAATTTGTCTTTAAAACCAGCCCTGACTCTCATTATTTCTGCTTCATTTAACAGGGTGAGTCCCATTTAGATGGTTAACTCTTTTACAAGGGAGCCCTGGCCAAGAAAGCAAACAAGCAGGGATTAGAACATAAAATACAATAAAACACAAAGCAAAAACACAAATGACACAATGATGCAAACTCAGTAAAACAGTTTTAAATAGTAAACTTTTAAAATCACCCAAAAGGAGTAAATGTTCCAGTTTAAAGTCTTTGGAGCCGATTCCAGGACAATGGAGCATTAAAAAATCCAATTCTGGGGACGGATGAAGGACAGTAAAAAGTGTCCGATTTATGCAATTAAATTAATTCGATTTCAAATTAAAAAGACTATTTAAATAACCATCGAGTAATCCTATGATGGCTTTATGAATTAAAATGTGCCAATGAAGCCATCTACAATGGGATAATGAAGTCAGACTGGCCCTGTGAAAGAGAAGACAGCAATGTGTAAGGGAGTTGGCATTTAAAATAAAACGTAAGGCTCCATGGTGGACAGTGTCGAGAGTGGACTTAGGGCGCTATTCCCCGCCAGCTCCCCCAGCCTAAACCCTACCCTAAACCTGTTAAATACGGATAATGGAGCTGCCCTGCCCCAAAATGTTATTGTAGCACCTGCTCTACCCGTCACCCATTATGCCGACACCGTTATTTGCGCGTGGAGGCGTGCCTGTGGGCGTGTTGTTGCTATATCCCCCACATTGCCATTCTGCACAAACACATGGGTACGGCTTTGGGAGGGGGGACAGTGGGTTCTATTGTGGTCTCGACCCACAGGTTGAGAACCACTGCATTAAAAGCTCCAAGCAAGTTACATGTCTACTATGTTGTTGACCACGTAATGTAATATTTTTGGTTTAGTGTTATGCTACTCCGTGGCGCGCGCCTCATTGTTTATGCTGCCCAAAATATGCTTGTATGTCTGTTATTTTGGGTAGCTAGGCGACGCACATACGCATCGCAGCAATGTATCTGGGTTTGAGAGGCTATGATTGATGTAAACTTATAAAGTGTAGCTCTGTTCGGGATTATTGAACAAAGGTGGATGATGAAAGATAACGGGGTTACGGGGACAATATGGATGTAAGTTAACTGCGTCACTTCAGAGGAAACTATGGAGCTACTTCAGAGATGTTTACACACCCCTGGAATCCATTAGAATGGTGGAAATAGAACAATAACAGCCAACGTGAGTACATAGACCTTTCCTAAAACTGCCCAATTTATTATACCCATGTGCTACTGTATGCCTGTGTACCACCACCCAGCCCTGTGGTCGACCAGCTGGAGGTCCATGGCTGCCTATAGGAGCGTTGTCGCAACATGATGTAATTAATTATTTGGGAGCAGCCGGTGTGTACCAATAGTATAAATATTTTAAATGGCTAATATGACAAGTTGCTTATTGTGAACACAATAAGCTACAAACTAATATAAAAATGTATTTGAAAAAGAAGGAAAACAAGCCCAATGTAGCTTATAATAATCATACCAGGCAACAGTTCAGACAGGGAGATAGGACAGCATATATTGGATCGGGGATGACGGCTAGCGCAGTCTTCTCTTAAAGGCAATGGCTTCTGGCACGGTGATTGGTTTTATCACTGTAACGCCCAAACCACACCTATGCATAATGTAAGGGGTAGCTCAGGTGTTTGGCGGGTGAGGGGGGTGCCACAGAATACCAAAGTTTGCGGGGAAACGCCTCTTGCCTAGTCCTAAATCAGTAATTAGTGTTAATAGCAAACTCGAGCCTGAATAGGGCGGTTAGTCCCTTTCCAGTTCAGAGTTTCTGCAGGACTGGACGAGAACATCCTGTTACCAGTTTAGTGTAACATGATGTTCTTGCTGAACACGTAGATCGCCACGAAACTGCATCAGAGCTCACAGACAATGTGATCAAATCAAGCCAATTCCGTGAAATATCATTAAAGCAACTCAATTTACCTCAAATATTACATTAGTGGCAGGGAGAGCAACCTTTTCACGTAAGGAACACTGTTGTTGTCGTTACATGAGGATTGGCCCTGATAAGGGCCTGAATAGACAATGATGGATGACCTGAAATCACCGTGGCATAGTTAACTGCTTTCAACCTGGCGTCCCTATTTTGAGCATGTCATTTAAGGGGAAGTTTTTCAAGAATTAAAATAGCATCTCTACAGTACAAGCTTATATTAAAACACGTCTCACAGTGGTATGTTGTGGACCTGTAGATCAGCAGTGTTTCCTCTATATGCATTTTACAGCGGCAGGCAACCGCTCCTTGATTTGTGACCGCTGCGGCTTAATTCTTATAAGAAATATTATTATACGCGACTTGTTGTGAGCATGTAGGTACGCGACACAAGTATGAATTGGGCTGTATTCTGCATGGTCTTCTCAGTCTATGGGTCTCCTGTGAGACGGCTCCCCCTGCCTAGGGTAACACCTTTCTATGGGTCACAGGTTTCAATAGGCTCAACCGTGATTCGTTTTGTTTTGTTTTACAACTTTGTTTCTATAGCTTTCTAAGAGCATTTCAACACAGATTTTGTTGTTCATTAATAGGATGCATGCCATGGACACATCGATCGTGATTAAGTGTAAGCTTGTATTTGCAGAACGGCGTATAGCTTCCTATTCCTGTCGGTCAATAACTTTGCGCCTACCTGATCATCTCAGCATATTAAATCAAGTTACTTATAACAATAGATGTACAACAATAACTGTTGTTACAACAATAACTTTGCACCTACCTGATCATCTCAGCATATTAAATCAAGTTACAACAATAGATGTGCAAGGAAACATCTGTGACACATTTGTATGATCCCAAAAAATACCTATACCCTATAAATAAGAAAAAGCCTAAGATAAATACTCAGTACCGCTATTACAAGTTCATCCTAGGGGAAACACTGATCCGACATTTTCGCACTCGTCATACGACTGAGTATATAGGGCTAAGTGGTAAAGACACAGATCAATCGGAAGATCTACCTCACACACCTGATGACCCTGCTAACACAGCTGTTCCACGCAGCCACCTGGAAGGAAGAACATTTACGGGTAATCTGAATTCACAGAACGCTACGGCACAGGTTTCAACTCGTAATGAACCCTGGGGGAGGCAAGAGGTGATTTTCTGATGTTCTTTGGACATCAATAAGATGGGCTTATTAACTGCATATATATTTATAAATAACTTTCACAGCTGACAGATCTGAGGTTCACTGGCTGACTGTGTGCTGCGTTTTTTTTTTGTTTAGTTTTTTTGCCCTTTCCACCAAAACAGCCATCACTTGGCTTGCTTAAACATAATCACAACCCCAAAATAGCCAATACCACCCCATCCCCTGAGACCGATAAGATTTGACGGGTCTTATCTCATCTAATCTTAACCACTTAAACCCTATATACTTTGTTGACCGGGGTCCCCAGTGGTCTATCCTTGAACCAATTATTTTTTCCTTCCTCTCTACACCGTATCTCTTCACCTAAAATAGACGATCTACAAGCTCACAATGCCTTGCAATGCATTGTGAGCTTGTAGATCGACAATATTTCGCCAAATGTTTGCCCCCAGAATAGGGACGCATGGGTTTGTTTGGTTTAACCCAGGGGTCTTCAACGTTTTCAGGCCAAGGACCCCCTGGCTGAGAGAGAGATGAAGCAGGGACCCCCTCTATATTGTATAAAAATTGTGTTTCAGATTTAACCTTTTTTTGTTTACTTGGTCTGCTCTTTTTTCCCTCTACACCAAACACCTCTTTGCCAAAAAATAGCAGACCTACAAGCTCACAACGCTTCGCGCTGCGAGGTGTTGTGAGCTTGCAGATCGGCTATTTTTTGGCTAAAGTTCTCCTCAGAAAAGGGATGCTGAAAGGGTTCAAGTGGTTAAGGTAAAAAAAAATCACATCACACAAAGATTTGGCGGACCCCCTGTAGTAACTCTGAGGACCCCCTAGGGGTCCCGGACCCCTGTTGAAGACCCCTGGTTTAACCGAATGACTTGGGTCTTTTTCCCTGATTATTACAATTTTGGAGCCATAGCAGAGACAGAAACGGAGAGAGACAGACAGACAGACAGACAGACCTGTCCTCCATCTCCACTCTCTTCATGCTGTGCAGGTGGAGAATGGCCAGGATGATGGCGACCACGAAGATGACGATGCAGCACACGCTCACGCTGATGTAGAAGACCCGGGTGGAGGTGGTGGGGGCAGCCACCCCGCCGTCAACTGGAGGCATGGTGGGGTCAGGGGTTAGAGGCGAGAAAAGAGACGTTAAAGGAGAGCATAGGAGACTGTCAATTCACACAGAATGCCATTTCAGAAAGGCCAATTCTAAAAACGCCTTCTAAATCCTAACCTAATGGTGTTCCTATATACAGTATACTGTATATAGCAACACAGATGCTGTCCCGGATTGAAAGGTATAAATACGGACAGTATAGGTTACAACAGGTCTAAGTGGGCTAGACGACTAGGGGTGCAAAAAATCTAACTCATCGGTTTAATCAATTATAAATAAATAACCGATATCTATCATTTAATGAATTGATAGATTAATATTCAATCCCAAGTATTTTGGGTATGTCACGTGAAAACAATTTTTTAAATGACAAAAAAAAGAAGTGAAAATAGCCGATCTAATTCTGCGGGAATCCAGCCAGTAGCTTTCAAGACATCTTTTTTGGGACCCAGATTTTTGATGGACCGAAGTTACTATCCTAGGAGCCCCATCGCTAGTGGGCCAAACATTGACCCATAAGGTTTTAAAGAGTTAAATTAATCCTGTAGTCTTGCCATTATGTCAGCGATGAGCTAGAATGCATGGTAAGGCAATGGCAGGGGGGGGGGAGAGACTGAGAAAAGCGTGCAAAGGTGATATGGTGAGTCACTCTAAAGTGCTCTGCTATGGGGTTAATGGAGACCTAAAATACCAGAGACTCTGCCCGGGATCCAGTGTCTGAGTGCTTTCCTCACCATGTCTCTAAAAGCCTGTGAGGGGGCCTGGGTTCCTCGGGCCCACCCAAGAAGAAGGGAGGCAGGCCACTAATGGAGCTTTGTTGCTGAGGCAGTGGGCTCACAATGGCTCTGAGCACAGAGCCCAGGCAGAGCCGCGGCGGAAGAGACCAGTCAGCTCTGGAGGGGGGCGGGTTGACGAGAGCGTGTTTCAGCAGTGGGGAGGGGTCATCTCTACGCCATTCATCGTTTCTCTACCCCCCCTATTTCTTTTCGTTTCTCCCTCTCTGGGCCCTGAATTCTACATCTTACTGCCTCTAAACAATGTGAGCTGCACTATGGTGAGGCTCTACTGGCTGATCCAGTCTCCATATCGTCAGTGGCTGAGGGCATCTTGAATGGTGGTAGAAGGGTAGAGGGGCTATGTGAGTGTAGTGAGAGAGACCATCCTTTACCTGAAAGGTCCCAGGTCCTTCTTAAGCCTGATTTATATACAAGCTGACCTATACAATTATACAAGCTGACAACGTGTTGCATCGTGACACATTGTGAGCTTGTAGATTGGCTATTTTCAGTGCGCAGCACCAACACGCACCTAAGTATAACGAAATCTATACAGTGCTGTGTCCTGTCAAAGTGTGACACTGAACTTCTCTCACTGTGCTCAGTCATTGCAAGTCACACTGGTTAATTATGTCACGTGAAGTCTGTGTGTGTGTGTGGGGGGGGGGGGGGGGGGCTCGTATGCCGTATGGATTGGTGAGGCATACTTACATTCAGGCCTCAGAACGGTGCCGTTGTTGGACGGCGAGGGGATCTTGGGGTCAGAATCTATTCCTGTCACGGGACGGGAGGGAGAAGAGGAGAGGAGGGAATTAGATCAGCGGCTGTATCAACAGCAGGTTTCAGTCAAATAACAGGGACGTCCACGTAACACTGAAAGGAGAAAAGACGGAGACGAGCAACGCCTTCCACTCCCGAGATGGAGGCAGAGATGGCGAGATGGCTTAACGTACGCCGTGTGACTTGCGTAGCTGTAAATCAGTATGCACAGAGGGTGGGAGTGGGGGGACAAGCAAGGGGGGAAAAAACTGTTACTATGCAGAATCCATTCGTCTTGGCCTGGGTCACCAGACTGTATGACTTGGGTGCGATCCAAGAACTAGGCTAGCTGTAACGCTCCTCGACCGTCTACACTTTAAGTTCCATTGTGGCAGACACAAACGCCATTCTTCTACTGCTACTAATTTGACTCATACGCTCAAAATAATGTGGGGTATACATTTGTATCCTTGGCCCATATGACAAGGAGCCTCTGGGCACCGTGTAATTATCTAGTGGGTTTGAAAATAGTAACGGAGCCAAATACTGGTACAATTCACACTATGGGATCTTCCAACAGCGCCATGCTGCCTGAGGAGGATGGATCATGCCAAGGGTCTGATAAAAACCATACACATACACAAATGACCTGGATAGACGGATGGATTTTTAAAAAGACCTAAACACTGCAGCAGACAGTGCTGAAGAACGTCTAATGGCTTCTTTAGGTGCAGGAATGAAAAATATTGAAGCTAAATGTGAAACGTGTGGTATTCGCCAAAGGAAGAAGTGAATCATTTCTCGTTTCAAAGCCCCTGCCTCAAGCTGTAAGCTTACGTTTATAGCACATTTTCCTCCTCTTGAAGTTGAGCACTGTGAAGTTGTTGGCGTGGATCGTCAGATTGAGTTGAACCGTCACAACTGCCTCTCCGTCCACCTTACCCGAACAAAACAGGTCCACTCTGAAGACTGAACACAAACATACACATTCACCTTGATTAGAGAAAGCAATTCGCAGCACTTCATACAGGCTTCATACACAAATAATATAACCCAGAGGCAAATTCAACAGATTTGCGTCGATTACAGTTCTGTCCCAAGATATTGTTTTCTGAGAGGGGACATACTCCTGACAACATGATGCGGTAGACAGCCTTCCAACTGTTTCCTGATCGCAAACCGCAACAAAAAGCCTGCAGTGCTTCTCAAACCATTTCTAAAACCCGATCCTAGGTGACTGAAACTGAAACACTCTCGTCATCCCTGAGGCATGAATCTGACGCATTTTCAGGAAAACATGACCTGCTTTTTTTTTCATGCTTAAAAAGATAAAATAAAACACTAAAGACTACTAGTTCGAACAAGCCCAGAGAGGATGTGATCCCCGTTTTTTTTTAATATATTTGACGAACCGGAGACATCGTGGGGCACCTCCCCCTCGCTGGAGATGTTGCTGGTGGGTGGGTTCATGGCAGGAGAGTTCTCCACATGGAAGCCGAGCCGATAGTCCACCTGACAGAGAGAGAGATTGGTGTCACAACTGAGATAGCGGTTGGCCCAACACCGAGATACGGGGTCCAATACAGTATCAGAATCCCTTTATCGTCATTGTATGCAAGCATTCAACAAAATGTATAGTGCCACTCTGTTGGTGTTATTTCAACACAATAAAAGCACAAGACACAGACACAATACACAGTTAACACAATAATATAATATAAAAACGTGATGATAGACATTAGCCGACATTGACTACGTTTGCGTATGCACAGTATTTGGAATACTGCCTCATATCGCAGCTAAATCAAATACCCCAGGCTATGTTGTTTATATGTCTATGAAATTAATTCAAGGACCCCAACGGAAACAAGTCCGCAAGGACTTTTTTGGTCGGACCTTTTAGACAAAAGCATTATAAATGTAACTGTGTTGTTTTACATTCTTTTGCCTAATAAAAATTTCAATCAATTATCTGCACATTTAATGTGCCACGGTCTGCCACCTATAAACATACTTTCTGCCTGTCTTTGCATCTGTCAGCTAGCAATGTAAGGTAGTTATGATAACTGAATTCAAGTGGCAACTGACCTAATTGTGCACTCCAATAGTTGGTAGATGCGTATTTATTTCTTATTACAATCTAATTTACGTACAATGTATGGATGACTGTCAGTTTCTATGCTATTCTAAGTATCCCAAGTAATATTGCAATATTCCAGAAACCTTATCCTGGGTTCTCGTCGTTGGCATGACAGCTTTTTGTGACATGGTGTTTACATGCACCAGCACATTAACTTATTACTTTAATTATCCTGAATATTAAGGGGATATTGGTGTGCATGTAAAAGCGGCAGCCATTGACTCCTACCTTGTTTGTGGAATGCCATGTGAAGTGCAAGCTGTTGGTTTCACTGGGCACAGGCAGGGTGAAGGACAGTGCATAGGTATTCACCACGTCGTCACGCACGTAGTACAGCTCTGCATCTAGACCTGTGTGAGGACAGAGGGCGGAGAGAAATGAATGATTGATTGATGCATACAGTACACACAATTAGACAATGCATTGCAGAGAATGTTGTTCCTGCCTTTGAGTAAAGTCAAAGGTGAGAACCGCAAAACAGTTCATGAACATCTAGAATAGTCTTACCTGTAGAGGGAGAACTACAAGAAACAGCCACAGAGAGCAAGAGAGAGAGGGGAAAATATTCACCAAAGTGCCAGCTTGGATTTGGGGGTTCCCCTGACAACCCCGGACATAGGCCCACTACATCTGTTAGCACTTGAGAGCTCTTAGTGCCCGACTGAAAGACATCAAAACAATCATGCGAGAAAACCCCTAAAATATGAGTACAATTTCCTATCTAGGGGAGAGAGAAAAATGTGGACTTCGGATGATTTAAGAGGAAGGCAGCGGAATGCTTTCCATTAAAAAAACTATATCAGATCCTTCTGAAATTAGCATGGCAACACCCAGCAGCGATCCAAGCCTTTGGTGCTGCTCAGTGAATTCATAGCATTTGAAATCATCAGCACACAAGGCTCGTCCTCAGCTAATTCATAGCATTGGAAATCGCTCAGCACATTGAAGTTGGCAGGCTGGTCATGTTGGCACACAGTGTCGTTATCATATCATGTGCTACAGTATATATAGCATTATAACATAGTTATACCAAAGTCTGACTTCAAGAAGTCATACATGTCTAATATGACTGTTAATGCGGGTTGTGTGAAATCCCCGACCCTGGCCTGGGGGCAGCACCATCAGTCCTTGAAGCCCCCCCCTGCCCCCTGCCTGTCTGACTGGAGCCTGTCTATCAGTCTCGGAGGATCGAGTTAAAAGAGATGGGGGAAGAAGAATGTGCCCGGGCTCCCCCAGGTACCCCAGGGCACAGTCTCAGAACTCCATGCTCATGGACCCGTTTCTCACATTGACTCAATTAGAAACATTCACAGCCTTTTTGCCAACTTGGTGATATTCAAGGAGGGGAGGGGGCTCGTGTCTCACCTAGCCCAAAGGTCTCAGACAGCCCCCGACCCCACCCCCAGTCCTGCCTGATGCCTGTGCACTTATATGCCTTGGGACGTTTGACCGTTGACACCTGATGAGGTAAGGGCTCCTGAGGAGGGGGGGTTGAATTCCTCTAAAGCCCTGGAGCGGGGCTGAGTTGGCCGTGCCCTCTCACTGCGGACTAAACAGCAGTGGAAGTTCACACCTCTGTGCACAGGCTCCTCATGAGCAAAGCCCCAGGCAACGCACTGCCAGGCAGACACACATGCTGCCTTGGATTAGTGCCGCAATAATTGCCTTCCTCATGCTCAGCTCTGTGTGACTCTCCCGTCTCACTCTGCAGTGCGGCCACGCGCTTTGACAGCAATTAAAAACCGTGCTGCCAGGGCAAGCGGCGTCGGGGGAAAGGGGCTGACGGAGCCCTGAGTTTCTCCATTTCCAGGGTCCTTTAAGCCGAATGTTTACTTCATTGTGACACGTTTTCTTTTTCACTTGAATGTCAACACAACATAGGAAGCTTGACTCATAATGCTTAGTTAAAACATCTACTGGGACACCTAGGCTCCGATAGCCTGACAGCGTGTCGTGGGTATAAGTCCCGATCCCGACGACCTTTACTGCGCATCTCTCCCCGTCTTTCTCTCCCTCTTTCCTGTCCATCTTCACTTTAAAAATAAAGCAATAAAGGCAGAAAGCCCCCCCCCCAAAAAAACACCTACTGTGATCTAAACCAGATAGCAGGTACTATAATACCAAAGACCTGACTACAATGTCACATGTTTACTGTAAGACCTGTGTTGCACCTGTGTCACCCATTCTCCAAATACACTGTTCACTAATAAAGCAAAAGAACAGGTGAAAGTTAAATGCACAACTTAGACATATTTTTCTTCTGTTGAGGTGTGTATGATCTCACCAACTGGTCCCTCAAATTGGGAGGGCGTTTAAAGACCACAGCTGGGGCTTCTTTATAAATAGTATTGAGTCTTGGGTCTGATTAAATTATGTGCCAATGTTTTAAAATTATCTTTCTAAATTCAAACCCCATGGTGAGTACCTGAGATTAGCAGCAACATCAATCTATTCTTGTCTACTCCCCTCTTTCCATGAATCTATGGTCAAATCTGTTGCTTGTGTGTTGTAACCTGTGTGTGCTGCAAACCCTTCGTGCTCTGTGCAATTGACTGATTGGTAAACTTCCAATCAGGTGTTTGGGATGAAAACAGTGCCCTCGTAATAGAGTATTCCTATCTGTGGGCTTGCATGCGATACAGATCTATCTGTATAGAATTGTCATCTTTCACGACTAACACATCCAAAAAACGCTAGTGTCACTGAACTCGAGAGTAAACTGTAAATGTTCATTGGCCAAATTAAAATAATCATGAAACTATTTTAGTGGTTCTGCCATGCCCGTCCATAGAATGAACATGGTATCGGTACATCTCTTTGACTTGACCTTCACTCGGCAGAGAAACCAATTAGTTTGCCACAGCAGCAACACACATAAAACAAAACAAACGTCAAGAGTGGCATATAGAAACATCTATAAATCACAGCAACATACATTTTTGGGGCTCGACTTACTCATACCTAGTGTAAGTGTTTGAATCGTAATGCTATTGCTGCTATGAGTGACACCTGAATTTCCCCAAGGATCATCAATACAGATTATTTTATCTCATTAGTGAATGATATGGTAATGGCAGAACAAAAAAAAAAGAAAAGAATGAGTTGCAACAAAATATGATATGAATGTCAATAAAATTTGCACAGATCTTAAATCCTTTTACTGTGAGAGGAAAAAATGCCATGGCTGTTTCTCTCTTTTTGTGTTTCTTAAGTTTCCTGGAGCCTTTATTTGATAGTGGAGACACAGGATAGGAAATCTGGCGTAGGGGAGTGACATGCAGCAAATGGTCCAGCCGAGAATCGAACCAGGGACTCGCTGTCAATTAGGGATGTTTTCCAGCGATGAATTTCACTTATGTGTTATGTGTGTTTGTACACACATTTCTGAAAACGTTTCTTTGAATTGTCGAAAAAAAAACATTTCGATCTATAAGGCCTAATATAATATTCAGAGTATATGAAAGTCATTCAAAATGTTTATACTATTGGAATCTTACACAGCTGCCTGCTCCCCAATAATTACATCATGCCAGTGAGCTGTGCAAAAGCAACTCAAATCAATTATGCTGTCACTCCAGCGCTTTCACATCAAAGTACTCACACAAACTTTGCTCTTTTTTCCAAGTTAGGTAGTAGTAGTAGAAAAAACTGAAAAGATGGAGGCGCGGCGTCTAAAGCGGACTTGAGCTACAAGGTCCAAGGTCGCCGCATTTGACCCGGGGAGAGCATGTTTTGGGGCGAGCGTTCTTGTATTCGATTCACTCACTGCACTGGGAAGGAAGTGAATGATACCAGACAGAGGCAGCAGATACAGGCAACCAGCACTGTGCAAAACAGTGTGACAGACTCCACAAATCAACCATGGTAATACTTAATTTGCTTATTTTGCTTGTTAAAAGCAACATTTCATTATTAAGACATGACAGTGATATGGGTGCACAATGGAAATGTGTAATAAAAAGTTAATATCTCAATAAAAAATATTTTTGATAGAATAATCAAGTTCTATTTAGTTAACGTTTAGTAGGGGCAGCACCGTTAATCTGTATATCCGCGCACATCCCTGTATGCACCCTTATCAATTAAAACACCCGCCGTGACTGTTTCTCAACAGTCAACACCAAGACGAAACATGGGGAAATGTATTCAAGTTATTCATCATGTGTTCTGCTGACTAGAGTCAGCAGAATGTTTGACTGTTTCAGTTCAGTGAGTGGGACTACACAGGCAGAGCTCCGGCCAGGCACTGAAACATTTGGTGAATGAATCATTTAAACATATCTTTTTAAGTGAACCGACAACCGATTCTACTGATTCAGTACACCTACAAAAAAAACGACAATGCCCATCACTATACCACAGGCCTCTGGGGGATGGGGGCATGGAGAAAGGGACTATATTTGTAAACAAGTCTCTTGGTTGGCCACTAGTTGTCACATGAAGTGAAGTCCTCTTAATCACCACGCTGGTCTGAATGACTCACAACCACGTGGGACTATTCCTTTTTTTCTTGGCATTTCTGCCTTTATTGAAGTACACAGTACAAGCTGGGGAGTTGGGGAGCGACATGCAGCGACATGCAGCAAAGGTCCGCCGGGCTCGGGAATCGAACCAGGGACTCGCTGTTAGGCATCAGAGCCTATTGTGGTACGCCTTAACCACTAGGCTGTCGGTGCCCCCAATGGACTATTCTTACACCGTTAACAACTAGCTGGTTACAAAACTCCTGTGGTCTACCTCATAGCCTAGCATTCATAATGCACTCTCTAAGTAGCTGCTGCTTGCTTGCTTTACTCCCAGACTATGTTGTGTACAACTGTGAGGGAGGAGAGAGAGGAGGAGGCAGCACGGGGGGACTCCTTTTATACTTAATTACTTCATGGTTCAACTGCTTCCACTTCTAAGCATGACAAAGAGAGAAAAAAAAACATGCACACACACTGGAAAGCATGGGAATTTCTGTGCTATAGCTTTAGTAGAACTCGCATGATTCTAAACAGATCCTAAGGTCTGACTTTACTAGCTCCTCTAGTACTTACAGGCAAGTTTGTGCATAAACTGCCAAAATGATACTTGTTGTACAACCGTGGCGCTTGGCAGAAGAAGAAAAAAAGATTCTCACTTTAAGAACATGTCGGTTATTTTCGTTCAGCAACATGGTCATACGACGAAGCATAATTTAGCCCTACTTTTAACTCTAATTTAGCTCTACTTGAAAGGAGACCCACTCAAGACCTAGGTACCTAGCACACTGAGTGCAGTCCATTACAGGCGATAACTAGAGCAGTAAAAAAATGCCCCAAGCTGTGACTCTCCCTTTTATGCTGTGTTATGGCATAGCAAAGGCCAACACTGGCCCAGTATGGAGTGGTGGAGAAATTAAAGAGTGAAGCGGAACTAAAGGCCGACAGTTAAACTGATGGTGTAAAATTGAAATGCTGTGGCTTTGGCTTGATGGAAACATAAAAGATTTTCCAATGAGCAACTTGAAATGTGAACCAAATTGTAAGTGCACACACTGCATTGTGGGCAATCTGAGACATCTTTGCTTCCGATAAAAGACAACAGCAACATCCTGGAGATCTCTGGATATCTCTGGATAGTCTGCGCTTCAATACTGACCAGATCGTTTTTCAACAAAACGTGAAGCCCTGCTGTATCATTGATCGTGTACAAGATGTATGACTTGCATTACGATGTCCGTTCATGTATGCCTGTCAACTGTAGTGTAAACGGACACAGGCGATGCATCTGGGATAATAAATCTAGCCCACATCGTGGGCCTCAGCAGGTAGAACGTAAACACGGAGTGTTCTCTTGCAGTCCCGCGGATCACGTTGCAGGCAACGAGGTAGCAGAACAAAAGGTGGTGGTGGCCAGGTGGCACGGCCAGCACAGGTAGAACAAAGACCCTCCTGTGCACCGAGTCCCACCGTGCCTCCCCGAAGCCTCCATCTCTGAGCGCCCGGGAGATAAACACTCCCCCTGGCCTGTGGCCTCTCGCGGAGGAGATACTGGCCACATTAATGGGGGGGAGGGGGCCTGTCTCGAAACCCTATCAACTGGAAACTCCAAACAAATCCTTGGGCAAGAGGCAGGGAGTGCGGCTAATGCAGCGGAGGATCCCATGGTCTTGGGTTTCATGGGGACGCTATCCACTCATTTATACCTGGTTGCACGCCGGTGTCGTGCACGGAAAATAGCAGATCTACAACCTCACAGCGCGTCGCAGTGCAATGCATTGTGAGCTTGTAGATCGCAATTTTTGGTGCGCAACACCGGCGCCTAACCAAGTATGAATCACCATTGATTGACAAACGTGAAAGCCGAAGAGAGGCCTGCTTTTTGTCCACAACTGAACTTGCAGATGTGGGGGTCTGCTTGACCCCACCCCGTGTTAAAATGGATGAGGATGGGCTAGTAGTTTTCAAATTTGTTAGGTCACATCCCATGTCCAGTAAACATGTTTTTCATTTCAAGACGAGGATAAGACTCAGAGGAGCGATTTATCACCACTGCTCTGTAACGCTACAGTAAGGTTAGTCGTGGCCATCAGATTTTCCACTGGGAAAGTGTGCTGTCAGCCAACATGTACAGGAATATTTTAGTTTTTCAGAGAAAATATATACCTACAGTATATAAAACCTACACAGCCTCTCTCTCTCTCCTTGTCAAGCAAATACTGAAGGCAAAGCAATATATTCTGATAAAAGTTTTTTCAATGAAAAGGGATTTTGCTCACGTAAACAAAAACCAGCGCTTGTCCTTGTGATTCAGTTGATTTGTGCATGTAGTGTGTCGAGTGGTCGAGTAGTGGCCAACCTCTAATAAAACGCCAGTGAACGTGTCATATTTCAGCAAAATAGCCTAAACATCTTCTTTTTCTCCTTTCCAGCAGACATCTGGTTAGAAATGGTTTATCAGTGTGTCAAAGACACAACCGCTGCTTCTCCCACCATTAAAAGAAAAACCTCAGCAAATGTTCCATCCATCCACAGCCAGCAGCGGGGAGAGTCATCGTTTGTGAAAACTGAAATTTTAACAGTCAAATGGGATGGGGGAAACTTGGACATCATATCCATGCTGATGCGTTGAAATATAAAAACGACAGACCTGTAGGGACGCAGGCAGCAGCACGCGTCAAACTGTAAAAATGATAACCCAACAGTGTCATCTCAGCTGCAGTCTAATGCCAGGCTGTCTCAATATGAAAGGGAGATGTGTTCTGTTATTTTAACAAATAGAGAACTGAGCCACTAATGGATGTTTTATAGTCAGTGACAACATACCTTCGCCTTAGCCTAGATGTTCCACGCCTTAGTA
Organism: Gymnoscopelus microlampas; assembly: GCF_963454915.1. Taxonomy (NCBI): domain Eukaryota; kingdom Metazoa; phylum Chordata; class Actinopteri; order Myctophiformes; family Myctophidae; genus Gymnoscopelus; species Gymnoscopelus microlampas. The sequence goes on from NC_139946.1 coordinate 28,075,153, forward strand.
TAAGATGTTATTAAAGCTCCTTGCCCTTTATTTGTTGGCAAGATATTCATATACTGGATTTTGAGCTTTTGACTGGTAAAAAATTAAATAAGGAAATTACAAGCCAACGGAAATCCTGATAGCTGGTCACACACCAGCAATAGTATAACTTATCATTAAGTCATCAGCAAATAACACTGTTGCAGCTTTCAGCTGCCTCTGTGGAATGTTTAGTTCACAATTGGTTGAAATTACACAATGGTTGCAATGGTCCAGTGGTAGCCCAACTCTATCTGGGGCCAGATGTATGAAATGCATACACATAACAGTGATGCAAATGCTACTTGACATGCACCGTTTGGGAGTAATAAATAAACTTGATGTGCTTACCTCCTCCATGCAAACTAACATGCAGTAATCAACATATGTGAGAACAATAATATCAGTGGAATGGAACTAATTGAGTGAGGGATGTAGTATGTACTAAACACAACACTTGAAGCATTATTTCTGCTGCTGTAATAATTTGCCATTAAACATTTTCTTTTTTTGGAGGCATACTTCAGGTGTGAGTGGGGGGTTGTAAGGAATCAGATTTATCCTCGGTAGCATGTAAAGAATTCCACAGAGGGAATTCTACACTGGCAGCCACACTCCAATCTTTGCAGGTGGCGAGCAGGCGAGAAGCAAAAAAACCCGAAAGATTAGCTCCAACCTGCTGTGGTTGATGTGGGTTGGTGTGCATAGTAACAGAAAAACACTTTCAGATGTTACTTGACTTCCAGGTCAACATCACAGCACAGAAAAGGATGGGCATGAAGGACTGGGTCAGCAGGGGTTAAAGGTCAATCATAATGGAGTCCATGGACAACCATGATGCAGAAAGTTCTCCGTAGAAAAAAAAAAAGGAAAATGGCAGCTAAATTTTAACGGCAGCTTTGGTGCAAAAGACATCAACAATAACAACAAAAAAGAAGCAAAGCTTTAATGCATTCCACATTGAGGAGAAAAACACCCCAGTAAGTCACCATCTCAGAGCTTTTCCTTCACCAACTTCAAAGAAACCATACATCAGCTCTCCTCTTTTATTCTGCCGAATGCCTCGAGGGCAGAGGAGGATGCAGGGAAGGAAAGATAATCTGAGTGCGACTGTCTGCCGCTGTCTTCCCATTATGAGCGTCTCATTGAGGCCTGCTTGCCGCCGAACGGGGGCACCTTGGTTTACTCAACAAATAGCAAACGGTTTACTGAACAAACAGAAATACGATTAGCTGTTTGTGGCAGGATGAATTCACCTTGAGGCTGAATGCAGGCGCGTCTAAGTGGCGTTTGGCGCACCCCCTTCTTCTAGTCTAAATTTGGGCCATGTTTTCATGTGGGCAGCTCGTGAATACAGCTATGTGAATATAGCAGCGGCTTGAATGCCTTGGCTATGTATGAAGGAGGTCAAGGGTTTGTAAGGGATGGTAGAAACTAAAGCAAGATGGTGGATCGTGATGGATAAAGGCACTTTATTTGTGCTCCGTTTTGGACACAATTCTAACTGCACGTGCTTTAGAAATAACTGGCGTGCCGTTAATTCCCCCGCTTCCTCTAATGTTTTTCTCATTTCCTCCATTTCCTTTAGAATAGAATTAAATCACTTATCATTTAAAACACTGACTGAAAAAAAAAACGTGGATGTTATTGCAATAAAGCGCATAGATCCTAAATCCAGAGTGTTAATTTAACTCTTGAGTGTATACATTTACCGTAGTTAACATACCAAATTTAGACGTGCAGTAGTATCTTGACTGGCCTTTTCTGTACAGTTTACCCTGGAGCACGGAATGAAGCTTTTTTCTATTTATAAAAAAGCCATACGATGCTGAAATAGCCACATTGTACCACGCCACAGTGGGTCCCATGTTTCTTTAAGAATATCCATCTTGCGGCCTTCCTATTTCGACAAAAGACCGGCAACTGAGAAGGGTTTACGGAGAGAACAAAGACTACTGTACACCCCAAAATTGAAAATCACTGACTACAGATTTAATCGGAGAGGGCAACGCACTATAAATGGGTTCTTGTTTGACAGAATCTCCAACCAGCTTGGACAATAGATTTGTGAGAACCAGGCTCCCCCATTCAACCACAGAATCCTTGGTGAGTGGCATGAAGGGCATGAATACACCTGTCAATCACCCTGCCACCGTTCACAGGCTCTTTTCAGCGCTTTGAGGAAGGGAGGAAGGCTGGTTAGCTGAGAACACGCTATGCTCTTCCTGATGCACCAGGGATTTTTCACATTATACATTTTCTTCTCATTAGGCCCTAAAATGTTATATGGCAGACCTTACAACACATATTTAAACGCAAGAACACAAGCCTAAAGTAGTGCCATGCCTTCTGCATAAGGAGTCACAATGTTACGGAGAAAACTACCAAGTTTACAGGGAAATGCCTAGCTAATTCTGCCAAAACAACAGTCAAAGCAATCACGAGCAGCAAGGGCAGTCAACATGACTGGAAAAGACATACAGCACGTTTGTGCTGAGCGGCAACACAAGCGACACTGGGTGAGTCGTGTCGTGCGGGGAGTCGGGGACCAGACCAAACAGGCTTTTCTCAGTGCTCGCTTTCCACCGAGCAAATTTCCTCGGAGCAAAGTTTGGGATCTATTGCGCTGATGAATCTTCCGTGGAAAAGCATGCTGAAACAGGCCATTATTATAGGCCAACACAGCAAACACACACACAGCATATACAGAAAACGTTTTCACGCTATTTTTACCCCACTCCTCATCTTCTCAAGACGTCAATGTGAAGAGGAAATGGAGAGGGTGAGCAAGCCCTTCACTATTTGTGAGACCATATGACACAGCTAAGACATTGGGTCTTCTGAATGATTACTGAGGCTTTCCTTTAACTTATGAGAGCAGGGGGGGCTCCATGGTGCTGGCAAGCAGAATGGTATTCATTTCAATACATTTTTAATCAGTACATTTATTTTACACTGTGTTCAACAGAGATGAGACTACCTGCTGGGGCGTGATTCGGTCAGTCAACATTCTTTCCAATAGCTTAAATCATAGACTCGGTCTCTGGTCAATGACTATGGCCAACAAACTGTGACAAAAAGACGCATGCTACCATTCATTATTGTATCCACAAAATGTGTAGCCTATCTTTGTCTCCGCCAGGCTGAAAGGCATGGCCGATTTGCACCCCGTCTGTCTGTTGGTCCGTCCGTCCGTGATGAGCTAATCTCCGGCACCGTTGGCTTGATCGCAACAAAACTGTGCACTCACTCCTTGGATCACGCAAATTGGTACACATTATCTAGTCATTAAACGAAACAGGTCTTTCAGATTTTTCATATTCCATCCTGATTGGCTAAGATTGGCTTCCAAAGTTTGCAGGAGTGCTCCGTTTTTAACAAAATGCCTCAAATCATGAACACAGCGTGCAATTTCCGTTTTTCTTTTTCTTCAAATCAGCCTCATGGTGGCGCTATAACAGCAGGCCGATTTGTGTTTGTACCTATGACGGCACCGACCTGTGTAAAACTTTGTATGCACACTCCAAGGACAAAGGAAAAACCTTTACCTTGCATCTCCCTTTTATAGCGCCACCAGGAGGCCGACTTAAGTAAAACACATTATTTGATATTACTGCTTCAGATTTTATCTAACTTTCACGCAAATCGGTACACATGATCTCTATAGTCATGTGATCAAGACGGATCTGTTAGATTTTTCATATTCCATCCTGATTGGCTAAGATTGACCTAAGATTGACGAGATCTAAAGTTTGCAGGTGTGGCCCCTTTTGAACAAAATACAGAAAAACATGAACGCAGCGTCCGATTGCAGTGAAACTTTGCATGCACATTTGCACTACGTTGAAGAACAAATGCTACCCTTTTAACATTGCCCTATTATAGCTCCATCAGGAGGCAGTTTTTCTAAACTTTTTTTTATATTACACCTACAAATGTTGTCCAAACATCACGCAAATCGGTACACATTATTAGAATCAAGCCATCCAGGGTCCTGGTGAATCATGACCATAAAACGTTTGATTATGTGAAAAAACTTTTTTGAAAACGGCAAAACAAAGGGTATTTATTAAATATTTTATGGTCATGATTCACTGCGATGGAACTGCGATGCCCTATTTCTAACATTGCTGGCCCACAATAACCTACCTAACCTGGCGGAGACCTGTGCTCCGAGGAGCACTTTTTCTTGTTTGAACTATCACCACTGGGCCAAAGAACCCTATGAAGAAGACCCCAGTTTGGAACAGATAAACAGCTGCCTTTGCTACCATGCTACTTAACCAGAGCATTCTACAAACTCGTATACATTTAACAAACTGTTTTATGGTTTCTTGATAGGATTACCTATGTAATGTGTAGTGTGATTATCTACTATACACAGTATGTAATGTGTAGTATGCAAAAAGTATTGGTGACACAGCCTGTCCAGAGACAGAAATGAACTGGACTGAAACCAGAAGGATCAGAGCTGAGCTGATTATAAAACCATGGCACTGACTGAGGCAGAGTTAGAACATTAGCGTAGCTGCAGTACAATTGCAGATCTGGCACCGCACCGCAGACTTGGGCCCCTAGTCGAGGAGACGCAGCAGAACAGCGACTGGGGGGAGGGGGACGCAGGTGGCGAGGAAGTAGGGAGGAAGGTTAAGAAAGCAACTTCTGACACAGCAGAAGATTTGTGGGACAGACAGATCACCAGCCATTAGTCCCATGTGCAAAAACAATCATGGATATACTGCTTGTACTTCACCAGCCCAGAGACGAACAGACAGTACCAAACCCCCCCCATCCACTTCAACACTTCATCCATGTCCCTTTCCTCTACCTTTTCCCCTGTTCTCCCACAGGAGCAACGCTGGTTGGTAAAGATATCAAAATGAATGGTGCGTGAGAGGAAAAAGCAGAACAAAATTAGAACAATCCCTCTGCTCACTCTGAACTTAAACAGCCATAATACCCTATTGAGGAAAATAATCTGTCTATAATGTCTCTATTACTAATCATATTCATAATATATATAGGCCCACCTTTATATTCATTATGCAGAGAACACTCGGGACAGACTGTTTCTTCAACATCTACATGACATGACCATCTGCTGATTCTCAGCTGGCAATTCTGGCTCAACAAGTTAATATCTTTCTGCTATCCTCTGAGCACTTTCAGACACTTTTTTGCTTCCTACCAGAGCCAACATGGTCACGTATGTCACACCCTAATATCAAGGTGTAGCACAATGTCTGACACGTTTGACGGATATTCTGAAAGCTTCATATACACAGTACACCATAGTGAGTGTTGCAACTAGTACACTTTTTGAGCCTTGAAACTACTGTAATGCACACATACCACATAGAAGGTACAACATACTGTATGTCTGTATACTGTATGTGATTTAATGTCAGTAGGAGTTCTAAAATTCTAAGCATATCCTCAGCCAATTCAAAAGGACTACTTTGCAGTGAAAAAGAAAATATTGAAGTTCTCAGATATAGTGTTTCCTATTAATTAAATGGCATATATTTCATATCTAGAAGCAACTTCATATAGTAAAGTTTAAATTATGCGTGTTTAAAGGTGTTAAATAGAAAAAAAATACTCTAATTAGGAACTGGACTTTTAAAGTTGGTTAAGCTTTTTTTCCCCTTTCTTTTTTTTTTATCTTCCTTCATAGCAAGATCTATGTATGGTAAAATAATTCTATCCATTTCCTTCACTCCTGCAAAGAGAGCTAACAGATCCCATGTTCCCATCCTGAGTAATGCAAGCCTAAACTCCTCTGCTGTATGCTTTGGAAAACAATCTTATGAGATTACATTCCTTTTTTGTCAACAGGAGGCAGCATGTGTTGAAGTGTGTGTATGTACAGGACTAGTAGCAGGGCACCCTGCCAATGGCAAATCCACTGCTCTCTTCAAAGGCTCCAATTTGGGATTAACACTCAAAAGAATGACAGCCTTTTAGAGGCTCGAAGAAAAATGAAATTATTTTTTTTTTTAAATACCTTAAACAATTTTGCTACACAGCCCATTTATGTTCAACAAATCTGACATTGCAAAGTCAAGTCATATATACAGAACAGACTACTGTTATTAAAAAACTGTCTGTAAATGTACCAGAGTAGCAATGCCTGAAGAACAGAAGCCCCCCTTGGCCAGGGGGGATTCAGCCCTTTGGCTGAATGATAAATGTTTGGTTTCCCATGGAGGACACGGGTTCGACGAACCCAGGTGGGAACATAAACATGGCGTCTATCCAAATACACCGGAGAGAGAGTCTGAATTAACTGCAATATCAAGTAGCATTTGACACAAGCAAATAAAGTTTGAAAATGATGACATGGCAAATCAGATCCCTTCAGCTGGACCTCTGAAGAGACAAGTACCCTGTGAGGGTAATTTAATATACATATTAAAACATTTGACATCCAATTGTCACCAAACGCAAAATCCAGAAACATTGCTCTGTCTAAGAGTGAGACAATAAATTACCACCCTCCCTTGGGTCCTTGTCCAAGTTGTCTGGGTTTTCCAGTGTATATGTTACTGTAATGTTGATATTTGGCCTGATTCCCTGACTCCTAAAAGTTAATCTCTGCACTTGTGTTGGATGAAGGTAAGCAGAGTCACACAAGGCTGCTAAGACCCCTGCTGCTTTCAATATCACTGTTTGTTTTAGTTGCCGGCTGCAACAACTCATGTGAAGGTTGTTCTAAGACAAAATCCTGACGATTAAACCAGAAAAGTTGTAATTCCTCCTAGTCATAAGAAACTGCCACCCAAAACATTCCATACCAGGGCCTATAGGCTATTGAATCAAATTTAAAGAGCTTGCAGGTGTTGCAGGATTTACATGGTAGGGTGCAGAATAGTGCAGACTAGAGTTATGACCCATTGTACTTAACAGTCTGTGATAGGCATCTAAAATACATCAATAAGTAGGTTATAGCGTGACATAAAAGCATGATATATTTCCCCACATGCTCATTAGGTTCATGACAATCATGAGCCAACTTAAATATGTCTGAAGTTCTATTGTGTCATTTAACTTTTGTCAACAAGACAGGGACCGAACCTGAGCCTGATATCAGGCAGGACAAAGAGGGCCTCTCTGGATTCCTTTACAGAACAACAACAAATGCACAAACAGTAGGTCTCTATAGCAGATCCACTCCCCAGCTGCTGTTGGCATCTTGAAGATGACGCTGGTCTTCCTACCCACCAACTTGTAGGCTTTAAAAAATGTTTGCTGCCGCACTGCCATTGTATTATGGCAGGGTTTCTGTGTCCATGGCATGCATACTTTTATAGCCACAATGTAACAGTCGGGTACTAGGACATTTCTCCACACAGCCTGGGGGGGCTCTGAACAAAACCTCAAGAGAGGCCCTGGCCGGCATACACAGGAGAAGATCAAAAAACTTCATCAAAGACTGCTATATGGGAGAAGACAAAGTGGGTCTACTTTAATAACTGTTACATTACAGAGACATGCAGGGGGAGGGAAGAGCAAAATCAGCAAATGGTTTCTTTTTAAATTAGTAAAAAAAAATCCTTTATGCTGTCGTCACAAGTATTACCGTTTTGTACTTTAAAATGTGGTACTTTTAAAAAGGTTATCTTGGGAATCTGCTCACCATCGTTGATTTCCAGAGGCAGCAGCCCAAAAAAAGATTTTTGCGAACTTATTAACACATTATTACTGCCGACATTGGTTGTAATTCATACTAGTAGCACACAAAAACGGTAGCCAAAGACAAAGATGTGCAAGAGTGACCAGTTACTTTGCGCCCAGGGACACATAAAGAATGCATCATCCTGTCACATGCCAGGTGATTCATTTGACAACTATGACTGCCCTTATTGGGCATATCCTACTAGGAGTTGAAGAAAATTCTCAACTGTCTGCCACATTGAATGAACATTTCTCAGTTTCTTGACTTAAGCATCTTCTGAAAGCCAAGGCTTCTGCTTCAGAAATGTTTAAAATGTTAAATTTGCAAGGACCTTCCAATAGTTTGGACCTGGTAGAATACTTAGAAACCGAGTTGGCAGTCAAGGCTCAGCCCACAGACCAGATCTTGTCTGATTCGGCTGTAGACAATCTCAGCACAAATACAAAATGAACAGGGAAAAAAATATGCAAGGTAGTCTATCTCACTGGAGTCTGTAAAATTACTCAAACTGCTCCTGAAAAACAAGAAAACATGGCTGCAGATTAAAATCTGTAAAAAGAATTTACAGAGCCTTGGGGACCCCAGAGAGAGGAAGAGGAAACGTCTGAGAGGGATAGGATGAACGCATCAAGTCCACTGAAGCCAGGGTTTGAGTTTGTTTTATAATTAAATTGCTTATTTTTCATATCAAGATGCAACTGTATGCTGTGTGAGTAATAAATGTGCTATGCCTTGGCTGTTACCGGAAGACAGTACCACCTAGGAATTTAACATCTTATGAAGCTGATTGAGAAAGAAAAAAAAAGTCTTCCAGGTGAAAGGCAAGTATTTATCATGTATGTACAACTGTACATATCTTCCTGTTTTGAGTGCTTTAATGATGAGCCTCTCGCCAGCCACACACAACTCTATCTTCGACAGGCATGGGGTGGCACTCGAGACTGCGCTATCATATTGCATATTGTCTTCGGTGACCCCGTTTCAAAAAGCCCCAGTCCTTAAGACACAGAACAAATAGCTACTGACAAAGACTGGAACCAAAATGGCCTCATCCATGTATTTTGTTATGGGGGGAACACATTAGATGCAAATTCCAGAGAACAGTTGAGGAAGAAAAAATCCATAGCTCTATTAGAAAGTTGCATACAATACATACGATCCTCTTGATTTGAGTTAGGACATCAAAGGCCTGGACAACAAACAAAACAGTCTTTCTACACTCTGTTTGACAGGGCTGTATGATAGAGTATGGGGATGGCGAGCACAACTTCCTGTATAAACAGAAAAAGTACCTTGTCACACTGGATAACAATTGTCACACACATCTAGGATTTTTAGCCCAGCTGCTGGTAAAAGGCGATGTCAGACTGTCCATCCACCACTTTGGTCCCTCCCAAACAACAAAAACTACTGGTGGGACTGGCATCGAATCGTGAAAGATGAACGATTCGGTGAGCCCATGGGCTCTCCTCTAGCACCACCCTAACACCAAGATATCTCAAAATCAAATGGGATTGCCATGAAACTTGCCGAGTGCACTGATGCTCCTCAGAACCATAATGCTGTGAGTGACCCTGTGACCATTCCATGAGCGTAGCACCATCCTCAAACCAATGTCAACTATGCAACACAAGAAGGTATCTAAAGGCATAAAGCTCTTAGGGTTCTAAGGATGCAATGTTGGTCGCTTCAAACCACTTGGTATTGTTGGGGGAAAGGAACAGCACAGCATCAAGGGGTCGCTTAGCTAGCAAGGCTTTAACACTGTCTTGTTTTTTACAAAATGAATACAGATGGCAGGTTTAAAGAATGATAGGATACACATTTAACAAACTAATTCTGTGCAAATTATCTCGATCAGATGCTTTGAAAGTTTTATAGTGAATCATTTGTTACCAACCCCCTGGTCTGCGAGAAGCTGCTTACACCCAAGCTTCTTTTCTCGAGGAAGAAATTGTACGTTAGTGCTTCTTCTAACCGTTTATTAGTGCACTGGGACTCACACTGTTAATGACTAGTTTCAAACTGCACCTCCCTCAGTCATGACGTTAAACCCTTTATTAACAACTCATGACCAATCACGGTGCTGCTCTGGCTGTGCCCCAGTAGGAAGGCTATTAGTCTGTGTACAATCAGAACACAATCATTAATTCAACCGTTGTCAAAACACACCTGAACTTACAATACCCCAATCATAACAGAAGTCTGTGCCTTTTGAAAATCTAGAGTGGCCATGCAACAGTGGCTCATTTTTATGATCTCAAATTCAGCATGGGGTTTGAAAATATAATGTACTTTAATCTCTCTTAACTATTTCCTTCTGTGGGCACGCAACACAACCAAATTGTATAACAGCCTTGACCTCAATTACAGGCCTAAACTATTTGTTTTATACTGTCAGATTGACTATGAAAATAAAGGAAACCCAGAGAATATGTGCCTTCACAGAACACTGAGCCTCCAAGGGCTGACAAAACATCTCAGATGCGATGCGGCTTGGCATAAAAGCATGAAGAAATCTGTTTTAGGGATGCAACACCATTTTCCCACAAGAGATCCCATCATTTAGTGTTTGGTTGATGGTGGAAAACACTGTCTCAGGCGCCACTCTGAATCTCCCATAAGTGTTCAATTAGCCTGAGATCTTGAGAACTAAATGAGACATAGTTTAAATCATTGTTATGTTCAAAAAAAAACACCCAGAAACCACTCACTCTATTGATGCTAAGGGGAGGGGGGGGGTATTAGTTTAAAAATACTTTGACTGTTGTATTAGCTAGTGTTTACACAGTTTAGTGGGGGCGTTGGCGAGGGCAAGATAAAGTTGGTTGAGTCCATATTACACAAAATAATAGCTTTGTTATGGTAGCTACAATGATCTATGGCCAGTGAGTATTTCAACATCTGGTTGGCAGAACATTTGAAATAGATTGCCCAGTGCCCACAGTAGGTGTGAAATCAACATGGGTCTCAGTCAAAAATATGAAGGCACCATAAAAGCAGTTTCCTTTCTATCATCAATTCAATACAATATATTCTCACGCCATAATAATTGGTGCTGGGACAGGTGTGCTGGCTGTTATCCAGTCTGTGAGCAGTGAGCATTAGTAGGGTTGTCAGAAATGTAATGCAAATAGAAACAAAATGTCCAAGTCCAAGATCATCACGGTAATCCTTCCAATACATTAGGTTTAAGTAGTTGAGTTGCTGTGCAGCCATCATGACAAAGGCCTTTTAATTGTATTCACATTTCTCCTGACACATATTGAGTGCCTGGGACTTACTCTTTTTACAGTTCAGAAATTAAGCTGTTGCAAAAGGATTCTGTTCCAATATAGCTAATTTAAAAGCCAAATATTCAGAATTCCATCCTGACATGTAGTGGTCTAACTAACTCAACCTAAAGGCGTCTGATGGTTCAATAAATGGTGGCAGGACAATGGAGCATTTCCTGCCACATCAGGACCACAACATCTCTGGGCGATCACCATCATCCCAGGATGCATTTCATTCCTCAGGGGAAGACTGAACAAATGACTACAATGTTATGGGCATATAATTAGTTGCAGCCATATCCCAAGGCTGTCTACATAACCAGATATACATCCAATTAAATACAGTTCTAAAACAGCATCTCAGACAGTTTTTCCCACCTCTATCACATAGATAGGTTGATGAGCCCATATTGCTCACTCACAGTCTGAGTTGTGATATCACAATGTCTATGTTATCAGTGATTGGAAGACAGAGGGAACCAAAACTCCTCCAGCAGTGGGTCAAATCGTCAGTGAGTAATATAATTGGAGGTCATTTACACAAATTCTTCCTTAATTTCGGCCATAGTCTGTGATTTTTTGGATACCATGATGGGGCTATGTCCCTTGCTGGTCTGGAAATGTCATTAGGTATAGCTTAATTTGATATCAAGTTCCGTATGGGGGATTAAAAGTCTGTTGAATGTACAAACCTACAAGAGAAAGACTGATTTTTTTTATATAGTAGCCTTACAAGGTTGGCTCAGACCACAGTAGGCCATATTCTTTCTCTCACAAATGGTCGCTGTCTAAAAATCATATGCTTCTTATTACAGCAACAAGTTACTTAAAACCCAGTTTTTTTCAAATGTTCTTCTTAAATCCCCACCATTACATTTCTATAGGCTACAACTACAAGTTAATTTCGCTGCTATCCATGTTGCCATGGAGACTGGCATCAACACACACCGAACACAAGGAAAACATTAATTGGATGACATGGATTAAGCTCAAGGCATGGAACACATGTAGTCCATATCCTATCAAGACTGGAACTTAAACCTGGCCTGACAATGGTCTACTTGTTTAGACCAGCTGTGGGTCAGGAGTCAGGAGGACCGATTGTATCAGTTCAAGATCAATTATAACATTGCAATTGTCTGTCTGTTTGTCTGTCTGTGCGTGTGTTCAATGCATTTTCGTGATTGTTTAGGAGTATTTGCAGCCATTAGGTTTCTTGAATTACTGATAAAAGAAAAATGAAGCCCCACAGCTTACTGCCATTAGTTTTTGAGGTACTACGAGCTATGACCTTAGACCTTGCTAAAATCCATCCACCTCTTCCCCTCCTCCTTCCAACAGACATGCTGCCTGCCTGGTCCACGGTGACCCAGCAGGCTGACACTTGGATAAGATAAAGCCAAAATAAATGACATCACCCATCCCAGGCTTCCTCACTATCAGTTAACAAAAATACTAAAAAACCATTAGCATCAGTAGAGTTTGGAGAAAGTAGAACCAGTGAGCAGATTTGCACCAGGAGGGGGGTAAAACAAAATCAACATAATGATAATAATAAGTTCATTTGATGCTGCTGGAGTAGTAGCGGTAATAATAGTAGTAGTAGTAGTTTAGTGCAGTGGTTCTCTTTAGGGTTAGGGTTAGTGGAATAGTAAGTGGATTCTAGGCACTATCTGGGTTCCTTTAGGGAGTCTAAATAGACCCTTACAAGTCTGTAACTCTGACAGTGTGGGGGACCAAATGGACCCGTTAGGGTTAAGGGGAGACCTTGAAATGTAAAAAAGTTTGAGAGCCATTGGTATAGTAGACTGGACACGAAAATACACACAGAGCTATGCTCGGGTTCTCCTCCAGAGTCCTCCTCCTTACCCAAAAGCTTCTTGACTTCCTCCACACTCATGTATATGTTGACACTGGGGCGGTTGTTGTTATTGTTGTTGTTATTGCTGATGACGCTCGTCGTAGGGTCACTGCTGGGGGGGTTGTTGAGGCAGACGGCCCCCTCCAGCAGCAGCAGCAGCAGCAGCAGGGGCAACAAGAAGCAGAAGAAGCCCCCCGGTCTGAGGGGCCAACAACCGTCACCTCGGGACTCAGACGGGCTGCCAGAGCACCGAACCAACCCCAACATAGCAGTTGTCGTCTGGCTCAACTCTTCCTCGCTTGGTCTCTGTCTGTCTCATCCGTATCTAAAGTCGACCCCCGACGGCGACATTACTATGTAGTCGCGCTTTGTTTCCCCCCTTTGTTTTCTTGTTTTACTCCCGTTTTCACTTGAAAGTGTTTTCTCCCTCCCTCCCTCCTTTCCTCCTCCTCTGTGCTTTTAGCTCGACACTAGCTAGCCGGGCAGGGCTAACTTTCAGTCGGGCTAATAGAGCGTCCAGACCGTCAAACCAAACCGCCGGGTTTAAATGTGAATGAGATTGTTTTAGACTCGGTTCGGAGAGACGCCAGACATCCACGAGGCTTATCGTAACTCCTGCCAGCGGAAAAAGTTGGGGGAAATATCCAAAAAATGTGTTTCCAAAAGTATAGTGCGGCTGCTAACACATCCAGCTTTCTCCCTCCATGGTCCTCCTTCCTCCGTGTCTTTCCTTCTTTACTATCCCACTTTTCATTGGAGGGAGGGAGGGGGGCGCAGCGTTGCCAGGTTTTGAGAAAGAAACAAGCGACCAGCTCTATGAAAACAAGCACAAAAGAAGCGAGCCCTTCGCCCTTTAAACCATTGCTATTTGGGCAAATCAAATCTTGAAAGATTTTTTTTTAAATTAAAAAACATTTTAACAACACAAATCTTGTATAAAATGTTTCAGATGGGGGTCCGCAGACAAATACATATTAATTTGGCGGTCCTTGACTTGAAAATGTTTGAGAAACACTGGTTTAAACAACATTAGATATGGAAGCCCAAATAAGCAATTACACTTAGAAACAAGCCAAAAAAAACGCAACCACCAATATTTACGAGCAACTTTACTTTACAGAAAAACAAGCTTATAATAAGCGGACATGGCAACGCTGATTGGAGGGAGGGGGGCGCTGCTCTGACGACAGCAAGCAGCGGAGCCGACGTTGCTCGCCAAAAAAAGAACAGATCTACACGCTAATAACGTGTTGCTCCGCGAGTCCGCGGCTTGTTGTCAGCTTGTAGATCTGTTATTTCTTTTGGCGACCGACCCCCCCTTGCGCCAAGAAGCGCCACTCTTCGAATCGTGTGTGTAAAACTGCAGCAAATGAATGGGGTGATTATTATAATCCATGTCATTTGCTCTGAGCAAAATGCCAAATAAGGACATGTATGTTATTTTATTTTTTTCATTAGAGAGGGACAAGTTTTCACAGAAGGTCTTGCTACTCATTTCTTAAAAGGTTTCTATATTTGTCTATTTTGACATGTTGTAATCAACTTCTCAGGAATGTAGGGTAAACCACACACACACACACACACACACACACGCACGCACGCACGCGCGCGCGCAGACACACACACACACACACACACACACACACACACACACACACACACACACACACACACACACACACATGCACTCACAAACTGTGGATGAAAGGCAAGTTTTATGTTTATCTCAAAACACCACAGTAATGTTAACATTTCCTGATGAGTTAGTCTAGTCAATATTGTATCATCCCTTGATTCCCATCCATCCTCCAGGCCTGATATTGCAATTAAAGTAGGGGGGGGGGATAGGCCTACTCTGTTTTTTTCACAGGCCAGGAAACCACATGCTACTTTTCCAAATATAATTTACTTAAGTCATTATCTTGGATGTGGCCATAAATTATCCCCAACAACAGTGCTCAACCACTATTGTGCATTATGCGCAAATACAAGGCTAAAAACAGCGCATTGCCTCAAATGTTTGTGTGTACTGTACTGTAGGCTACTGTACTTCATTGCAGGAGCCTTTAATTGCTTTAGCTGTAATAGTTGCATTTCTCAATAGGGGTTTCAAGGAATGAAAGGTCTGAGAGGAAAGCATGAATGCGGCACTGTATGAAGGACTATCTTATCATACTGTATTCATTTGGGTGGGCTTTCATTTAAAAAATGTAAAAAAAAAATCCAAGGGCTAATCTAAATGAGCTGCATTGTGCTGATTATTAGTAGCTAATTGCATGTTATAGCTATAATCTAACATTTTAATTAAATTGTATTAGATCCTGTGTCAACATGCTATAGGCCAATGTGGAAACAATATTTTAATCCCCTTGTATTTGTCATAATAAAATTCAGTCTTATCGTAGTGTAATCAGTAGGATGATGACCACAAAATAGAATAGCTCCTCAGCTAACCTAAGTTAGTTGTGTTTCATGGCTGCAGGCTCTTGAGACCCAAGCAGTAGAGGTCAAAGAATATGTTCTTATGAAATCAGGAAAAGTCATTAAGAATCAAGCTGATAAAACAATGCTTTTAGATGTTAAAGAAGATCTGGAGTTTCCAGGACCCCAAACAGAAGATAACTTAAGGGTATTTAATATCCAGGCATTAATCTGGGAACCCAGTCGGTTAAAAGCAAAACAAACAAAGCTAAATCTGTCTTTAGAGTTTATCCAGGCATTAACCTAGTTGTATTGTATTGAGTGTGCAAAGTAGGTAAAAAAAACTATTATATCCACCTTGCTGAAAGATGTGTAGACATAAGGATAATACGATTTATAAACAAAAGGTCACAAGAAAAACAAAACAAAAAAGGCTACATTAATTTTAACATTTTTATTATTAAAATATTCACCTACAAAACAGTCTATACACACTATTTACATGAGAGCTAGCAGTGATGTTTGCTTAGAGACAGAGTAATGGTATTTTACACTAAAATGCTGAGAAACTGCTGACTGTTTGCCTGAAGTAACTGTTGAATTTGTTTTAAGTGGTGAATGTGTAGTTTCAAATTTTCCTCGGTGATGTAAAAAAAAAAAAGAATATTAGGACAATCTTAAACAAATCTCCCTGAGGGACAAAGCTGCAATCAAATCTTAAACAATACTTTCCTAATGTGTCAATATGGACATGAATTTGAGGTATATATTAGGTCTAGGCTGAAGCAAGGTAAACTGCACTGGACTATTCATTTGGTCAGAAAATCAGTTGAAACATTCTTTCGACCACTTAACCACATAGAAATTCAAAATTATTTTGAAAATAGCTGATCTACAAGCTCATAACACGTCACGGTGTGCTGCGCTGTGAGCTTGCAGATTGCTTGTTTTCTAAAAATGTTCAAAATATATATATATTTTAAATGTTTCTCAATTTTTCAATTTAGATTTTATTTTTGCCTATAATTAAATGCCCAAAATTGGGCCTTCAGGGTTAAAGTGGTTACATCTGTGGCATCCCATTGATGATTTGATTTCCATTGGTTTCATTGATGTCCTCATGGAGCTTGAAGCTACAGTACAATAAGCTGACCTCAGGCCAGAATAGAGTCTATATGGATATAGTGCTCAATGTAAAACTTGTATCTCCAAAAACTTGTAAAACTTGTATCTTTTTGGTCAATTACTTTAAAATTTGCTGCTAAATTATTTTCAGATTGGTGACAGTATATTTATGAAATTATTCATTAGGTGCATTAGGTGTCATCGACGCTGGGGTGGTGCAACCTGCTCATCTCATAAAATGACCATATCAACTTTTTGATTCAAGTAAATGAAAAACACCAAAAGTGAAGCGCCAAGATTTTCATGCGACATCAACGATTGTCCTTGCATCTGATTCTGAGTGCTCTGGAGAAAGAGACAAAAACACAACCATTACACGATACATTATGATAATCTGTGTAACTGTCTTGAGAAAAGAAAAGCATAATTAGAAGAAAATGATCTTTCAGTTAATTGTCTGTTGAAATAAACCAACTTCAGTTGCTTCCTGGTTGTTCTTCTGGATGTTAAATGAACTGGTATATTTATATATATACGATGATTTGCAATTTATGACTTTGATTATCACTTACTGTGATTTTTCTTGGGAAGAAATGGTTCACAAATCTCCCGATAGCAAACATCCTGCTGTACTTTATACGTCCTTTTGTACCTGTGAAGTGTGAAAAATATGCTTAATGACTTGATTCAAGAGGTTATACAGTACATACATTAAACCACTTAAGCCCTACTGTATATACTTTGTTGTACGTTGTGATGCAACACTTTTACTATACCACCTTTCATTAGAGGGAGGGGGGGGGGGGGTTGCTCTGACGACAGCAAGCTCAAAGCCTACCTTATACTCCGTGTAACAGATCTACAAGCTAACAAATGTCACCTATAATGACATGATCAAAATAGTAATGCCGGGGTTAAAGTGATAAAGCCCCAATTTATATATTTTTTCTACCCCTTTTTTTAAAGATATTTTTGGGGGCTTTTTCTGCCTTAATGTACAGTATAGATGGACAGGAAACAGGGAGAGAGAGATGGGGAGAGACATGCAGCAAAGATTGTCGGGAACGGGACACAAACCCGCGAAGCGCTGTCAGGCTACATTAGAGCCTAAGTGTCCGGACCGCTAGCCAGCGGTCCAGGCCCAATTTATACTTTGAATTCCACCCAATTCTTACACCTGTAAACCTGTGATGTGACAATAAAGATTAGCTATTTTTTAACATTTGTAAACATTTTTGTAAAATGTTGCCTATAATGACATGCCCAAAATAGGGAACCCAAGTTAAAAGTGGTTAACATTCGGGATGCAACATTTAAACAGCATATCATGTCCTGGAGAGTGTATAAGCAAGTCAAGAAGCAGGAGATCCCTGCCTTATGAAGACTTACAGGTAATGACACACTCCACCCTCCCAGACAGGCACGCTCTTTGTCTCAGAGTAGAGACGGGTGCAGGGGTGTGGCACTCGCTGGCACACTGCAAACAAACGGTCACAGGACACAAGATAGAGAGAGATGACAGAAAAATCTCATTTAGTGTGAGGTATGAACACTTTTTTACATACTGTCCTGTCAAGAGAGAAAAATGTGTTGAGGAGTTTATAGGACGAGATAAAGTGGGGAGGAAACTTGGCTCTCCACTCCGGTTGATGGATGGTTTACGGAAAGGAATGTTTAAACAATCTGACTTAGGATGTTTAGGTGAGGAGAGGAGAGAGGCTCGGAGTTATGTGACCAGCGTCTTCCACAATGCACTTTCATCAACATTTAATGATAAGTGAAGTCGTATAGCAACAAGCAGGGGGGCAGGACATATTGAGTGTGCATGTGAGTGTAGAGGGTGTGTTAGTGTGTGAGGGGGACTATGGAACATTAAATAATGTTAATGTGTAGAATAATAATTCTACATGTTTATTTGCTTTCCATAGGATGAATATATGGATGTATTAGAAAATCAGAAAATCCTGGACGTATCAGTGGAAATTCTTGGTCGTATACAGTAGTGAAATATTACAGGAAAACAGGAGCTCTTCTACAGAGGCAGATGAATTGTGTCAAAGATTCACGGTCAAGGAGATTTTAGGGGAAGGAGGCGGTGTCTGGTTATTATTAAAATAATCCAACAAGAGTACACACACACCAGACTCCACGTTCTATCAATGGCAATGATCATTATTGGGTGAACACATAGGCCTATAGTAAACATTTGTAAAGTAATATGATAGCGTGGAGTCACATACAGTAAGTTTAGATCAGTGGTTATCAAACCTTTGAGGCTCAGGGCACCCCTATTCATACTTTTTTCACCCTAAATGACATTGTTAATTTTCACTCTAGCACCTTATATTTATATTATAATATAATATATTCACATTTTATTCACATGGACATTTACAGTAACATAACAGTATGATAGGCTCTACTATAACGACAGTATTTGTATCATTATAACGATTTATACTTCTTTTTATACTTATTATTATTATTATAAGATGATATTTGTGACTACAATATTCAAATGAACGCACACACTTGAAAGCATACGTTCACTCTCTCTTTCATTTTGTGTTTTCAATCTCTTAGAATATTCAATGACGTTGGAATTCTATCCTGGATGCTTTGTTTCAAAGCACTTTTGCTGATTTGCTTGGTACTATCACTGCATTTGACAATGTCTGCAGATCAGGTACCGGTGTGGGGCAGGTAGCGGCACCATTCCAGCTGAAACCATACAAGAGCAATCGGCATTAACCTATTAAGACCTGAGGCCGATTTTAAAAACAGTTTTTGGAAAAAAAGAAACATATACAAAAAATATATAAAAAATACAAAGTATATAAAAAATATTGCTAAATTCCAGTATTTCGTGGCACCACTGGAATAGCATCACGGTACCCACTTCGAGAAACCCTGGATTAGTGTTTTTATAATGGAATACTTGTCATCCAATTGATCATAACCCTGTATAAAAATGTTCCCACATAGCCAGAAATAGAGCACAGCGTCATACCTACATCATGACTGGTAGTAGATGATCAATTGATACAAAACAACCACGTGTTGACATATTCATTCACTGACAAAGGGCTCAAAATAGTCAAGATCATTCCTAACAAATTTGTAATTCATAGACAGATTTCCACTCAACAGCAGTAAATGGCTTTAACAATTCTTGTGTGCAGAGATGATTTACAGTGCTAAGCTTTACTTTCATATTCGAGACCATGGCACTCTCCAAGTTAAGCGTCTCTCTTGTGAAACTAAAACTGGCTTCCAGTAGAGATAAAACAGATAATACATAGTGAAGGCTTAAGATCCAGTCACTCACCACAAAGGATCAACATACATTTAACCACTTACACCCTATATACTTTGCTGTACACCAACTAGCTGAAATAGCTGATCTACACGCAGATCTACAAGCTCACTACACGTTGTGTAGTGAGCTTGTAGATCTGCTATGTTCCCCTATTCCTGCCGTATGTTTGCCTATTAAGATATAACCAGAATAGGGACGCTAGGGTTCAAGTGGTTCATTTGTTTCCCATCTTGATAGGAGTGGTATTCCAGTTTGACGATGCCCACACCTGCAGCGTACGAGTGGCCAGTGGAGCGTTTGATGAGGGAACCACTCACCACTTTCTCAACTCAAATGAACACTTGGCGGGAGCTTCTGGAAGTGGACCTGAGGAACAGTGTGGAGGCACAGTGTTCCTGGACGGCACCACTGCCGTCAGGATGGAATTACCACAGCAACACCAACATTTTCCATTCATGAACTGCTCAACCACGGATTGCTTCCAAGCTGATGTCTCACCAGTACCAACATGATAAGCAGAGATCGGCGCCACATTAAGTAAGGGTTGCAAAAGCCAGACCTTGTTAGATATGCAACAACATCCAACTTCCTTAAGGATTATACTTTCCCAGCAGGCCTCTCATTGCTGTTCAAATGCATTTCATTTGTGATGACATGAGCACTTAGTGTTAATGAGACAACCAGCAAGCCTTTTGTCAACAAATCCATCCTCAGCACAGCAAAACACAAAATCCGCAGTGCTAATTTACGCTTCAACTTGAAAACCTCTAGATTCAGTCTATCACTCTGCACTTAGATTTATCACAGGCAATAGTTATACTTCTCACCACTGCCTGCTGTATGATAAGGTTAGTTTGCCTTCTCTTGAAAGAGAAGCGTAATATACATTGGTATTTGTCCATCTATAAGGCCCTTAAAGTAACAGGACGTGTGAAATGTACAAAATTATTATGTCAGTGAGGCAAAAGGAAGGGGGAGGCCTTTGTTAATCCTGTGGGGGAAATTCAGTTTTAGCTTCACTTCACCAAGCTGATGGTTGCTCAGATGGTCAGGATGAGCCCTTAGGGGGGAACTGTTGACAGGTAGACATGGGCGGGGGGCGGGATGCAAACCTTCTGATTACCAGACGGCCCACTAAGATACAGCCGCCCCAAAGGCACAGGAAGGAGATACAAATGCAGATGTCACATGACTTCTTGGATGAGTACTTTAGGGTCCATCCCTAAAGTACTAGTGTTTATTGGCCTTGCAGGCATAGTAAAGACGTCACTGAGCTGGTAGAGGTACTACTGCTGTACTACTAGGGTCCATACAGGAACCCCCCCCCCCCCCTATATGATTTGTGAGCAGACTGAAAGGGATGGCTTTTCACGAGGACAGCTGTACAAACGTTACGATGGGTTGGGACTCCTTTTCAACACTGCATTCATGTGCAGGGTAAATAACCCCCGAATTACAGAAATGTGTTATATTCTGTTGTGATGATGATTGTATAGTATGATTTACTCAAACATTACAATCACACAATGCAGTGCTGTTGCTGAAACAGCTGGGAGAGAATTAGTTGTTCTCTAGAAATAATCAACTTTCTTTCCCTGTGCACAGTCAAATCATCAGTGTTAATTTATCCATTTGTAACTCAGAGAAGTCTCAGAGTTAAATGAACAATCAGGGTTTTACTGGTAAGCTGTGTGTGTGTGTGTGTGTGTGTGTGTGTGTGTGTGTGTGTGTGTGTGTGTGTGTGTGTGTGTGTGTGTGTGTGTGTGTGTGTGTGTGTGTGTGTGTGCGTGCGTGTGTGTGTGTGTGTGCGTGTGTGTACGAGGCATAAACTTACACAGTTCACACTGTCGTCCCTTGAAGCCGTTCATGCAGTCACAGATGAAGGAGTCGCTCCCCTTCGCACACGTGCCGCCGTTCTGGCAAGGCAGACTGCGGCAGTCGCGGGGCGACTCTGAAAGACAACAGCTGCTGTCAGGGCCAAGAGCAGACGACTAACAGCATGGATCTCGAGTTTCACACGTCTCAAACACTACAACCTACTCTCTCCATCTTCAGTTCTCAACTTCTCACCCTGCGCTGATGGCTAATCCAGAGTGTTAATGTAACTCTGAGAGTGAAAAAATGGAACCAAATGGACCTGTTCTGGCTTATGGTTCCACAACTCTGGGAAATGGTTACTGATGACTGGATGGTTTGTAGCTGTCAGCTATGAAAAGGGAAAGTACTTTAATTTCTGAATCTGCTGTAGAGTTCCAAGAAATATACAAATAGTAATTAACCACCAGCCAAATATGTCGTTATGCTGGTTGTCATGTCCTCCCAACGCAGACGACAGAAAGCGAGAGAACTGGATCCGAAAAGGAAGGAGATAAATAATTTGTCCCTTGTTACAGAGTGCCTGTTTATCTATTACTGATTTGGTTCCATTTGTTCACTTTCAGAGTTACAAATATATAAATAAACACTGAGGATTTCATTCTGAGGATGCATCTCTCTCTCTCATACTCTCTCACTCACTCACTCACACACACACACACACACACACACACACACACACACACACACACACACACACACACACACACACACACACACACACCACACACTCTCTCTCTCTCTCTCTCGCTCTCTCTCTCTCTCTCTCTCTCTCTCTCTCTCTCTCTCTCTCTCTCTCTCTCTCTCTCTCTCTCTCTCTCTCTCTCTCTCTCTCTATTTTGACATCCCCTTACCTCCAATCTGTACATTCTCATGTCTTTCTCTTTCAGAGTGGATAATTTCTCTTCGACATTTCGTATCACAAATGTTTCGCCAAATACATTAATGATAATCCAATATGCAGTTTCAACTCGAGGCAAAACCAATGAGCATGGTGTTTCCATAGCGCGTCCCAAAAGGACACTGACCTCTACTTTCAAATGTGGAAAATCATATTTAGCTTCAAGTGCAGAGAAGTGTGAGAAAGGTTTCACTTCCATCTGGGATCAATTACCACATGGGGTGGTTGTTGTACCCTCTTAAGGAGCCAAGTGACATTAGTCCCCCTTACCAGACCTTCAAAGAGAACACCTACACTACCAGACCTTCATAGAGCAGTGGTTTTCCAACGTTTTCATGTCAAGGACCCCCACATTAATATGTGTTTGCCGCGATGTGATGCCATATTAACACATTTTGCTGAGGACACCCTGGCTGGAACCCCCTCAAGGACCCCTGGGGGTCCCCTGACCCCACTTTGAGAACAACTGCCATAGAGAACACCTACAGAACCAGAACTCCATAGAGAACATCTACCAGAGCTCAATACAGACCAACTACTGCACCAGACCTCAAAAGAGAACAAGTAATGTACTAGATCTCCATAGAGAACATCCATACCAGATCTCCATAGAGAACACGTACCAGCTCTTGTTCTTAAGCCTTCCTCCTGGATCTCCAGTGCCAGGCTGATTTTGTTGGTTGTTTCCTCCATCCTCTCTAACCTGATTGGAGGATCAGGCCCTGCAAGACATCAATGTTTCCCGTTATGACGTTGTGTGTAAACAGGCAATGGCAGTGAAATAATTTACAGTAGGCCTATATAACATCTTATCAGAGCTGGACCACCACTGAACAATGTAACACAATACAGTATTTTGATCTCTATTGGACCATGTTTTGATCCAATAGAGGATGAGTGGTGAGCGGCAAAAACTATATACATAGTACCCTACTGTATTTGTCTCTCTCGCAAGTTATCTGTACAATACATATTACTAACAACTTAAAAAAGTAAATCCTGTGTTTCAGGAGGTGTATGATAGTATTAGAATATGTTGGAGTTACAATCAATCAGTCCAGAACACTCTCTACATAATTGATAAAGAGATGTAATTATGGTGGAGGTAATAGAAAACATGAATGTTTAAGGAGTGTGCTTTGTTTTGTAATTCTACTGGTTATTGAGAACTATGAATATCTGAGTTCATAATCATGGAATTATATTGATTATTTTCTACTGTCCAGTGCACATCTCAACCATCTTTGTCAACCCCTTAAAGGCTTAACATTGTAACATTTCCACAGATATTTCAATGACCTCACAGTCAAGACTGGTGTAATGTGCCTTCGCTTACAAGGCCCTCAGTTGCCGTATACCGTAACAAACACAACACACACAGTGAATAAAAGTAGGGCGAGAACACAGGACAGAGCGAGGGACTGAGAGTCTGTGTTGCAATAGGGGGAAAGCTGTTTTAGAAGCGGGGTGTTTGAGTAGGCAGAAATCTATAGACCTCCCAGGATGCACAAGCTTGAAAACGTGTTGAGTGAGGTCGGAAATTATTTTCTTTGCCCTTTCACTGTGAAGAAACTATAAAACAGTGTCACTATGTTAACGGATATATAAAAATCAGGGGTGCGTTAAAAAATAAAATAAAAATAAAAACGTGTTATGGCGGAACATCAAGACTTTTAGGAAGACATTAACGCGTGTCCGGAATACGTGTTAACCATTTTTTCCAGACCACTGATTAGTGCCTGGCCCTCCCTTACAACGTTTTATTACCCGGTGGCTTTTTCATTTGTACTTACTGACACGATGCCGGATGCCAGGTTTTCTGGGTTGTAAGTTGGTGAACTGAGCTGTTATCTTTCCTCTTCTGTCAATAAGCTCTGTGTATCTGCAGCACAACAAACAATGTCATGTGATTAATAATGCCACCCACTTGAATCACCACCAGATGATACAAAAACACAGATGATATACAGCAGTGGTTCTCAAACCTTTTCATGTCAAGGACCCCCAAATTGATAAATATTTGGCCGCGGACCCCCATCTGAAAATACATTGTGCCAGGGACCCCCAGAAGCAAAGATGCGTGTTAAAAATGTTCACTTATGTTCAATATTTTTGAAAAATAGCAGATCTACAAGCTCATAGCGTGGCACCGAGTGCCACGCTATGAGCTTGTATATCTGCTATTTTTCAAAAATAAGTATCTTAAGTATAAAAGGTTAAAGTGGTTAAAATGATTGTGATGCTACATTAACTACTTTTGCTAGAACCCCCCCAAGGACCCCTGGGGGTCCCCGGACCCGACTTTGAGAACCAATGATATACAGAATATGGCAATTGTGAATCAACACCATACACCTAGATCAAAGTCCCGAGGGTCAATTGAATACTGAAAGTGTACAAATCAATGGATACCTGGGCAGTTCCTCAGAGTTCTCTGTTTCGGCCGTCCCTCCCAGGTCCTGAGGTTGAGACGGGGCGTGTGTGCGACTGCCTTGGGTCCCCTGGCCCACCGCCGTCGGCCTCTCTCTCCTCCCCCCCCAGCGGGCCTCCATGGGCACTGGGCCAAAGCAAATATGTGCAGAGAATTCTTCCTTAAAGGGTCTACACCATGAATTTTAACTTTTTCTTCATTTTTGTGTGTTTTTGGTCTCCCCCACCTCTCTTCTGTTCCAACAAATACCCGACTTCGAGCATGCAGGCTTTCATAGGCTATCTGTGGTTTTCATGTAAATTGGTCTGAAAACAGTCCGTCAGATTTGTTCCCCCACCCTACGTCACGTCTGGGAACAATTCCTCCCGTTTTTCAGTTCTAACCAAAAAAAAAAAATCCAAAAAAAAAAAAATATTTTTTTTTTTCATTTTTAATTTTTTTTAAATTTTTTCTTATTTTTTTTTTTTACTTTTTCCACACAGAACCAGGACATGACATGCATACAAACTGGCTCACTAGCGCCCCGTGCCAAACAGGACAATGTGGTATTGCAGGTGAAAGTGCTTTATAAGCCAGAGAGAAGTTAGTTGGAATGAGTATATCTGAGACTTGATTTAGGCTCAAACCTTTTGAAAAACGTTTGAGGGACATAAACAATATGATATCAAATATTATTATTATTTTTTAAATTCATGGTGTAGCTCCTTTAACAATCATTTAATGATAGGGATTCTCAAAGTATCACCGGTGAAAGACGAAGATTAACCCATTCGGACCTGAGGTAGATTTTTAAAAACGCCTTCTAAATCCTAACCTAAAGTTTTCAGAAAATCATAAAAAAAAAAATTATTAAAAAAAATCTAAAATAATTCCTGTTGCTATATACATGGCAACATCGAGAATGACACAGATGCTTTCCCGGTTTTAAAGGTATAACAACGTATGGGCCCTGTCTTTTGCGCCGACTTACCCCTTATGCCTAAACTTATTAACCATATTTTACTATTTTGAAAAACATTTTAAAATAGTTCAACTAGCCGATCTACATCAACACGCTTGTAGATTGGCTATTTGAACTTTTTGAATTTTTCAAAATAGTAAAAACAAATCACACCCTGTGTGAAGGTAGCGGCGCCCTTGATACATTTTGTCATCGATATGTGTTTATAATGTGTTTATAGCCATGTGTCACGTGAAGCTTGACCAATCACTTTGTTGACGGGTCTGACCAATCAGAACGTTGACGGGTCTGACCAATCAGAACGTTGACGGGTCTGACCAATCAGAACCTTGACGGGTCTGACCAATCAGAACGTTGACGGTGAACACGGACAAAGTCAGGTATAGAGCAGGCGCCGCTAAAAATGGCAAAAAGGTTTAGGTATAAGGAGTAAGGTGTCACGCAAGATAGGGCCCTTAAAGGCTTTCCCAGTCTTAATGGGTTAATTAAGTACTGTAGTTAAAGCTGCAATCCAGAATTCATTTTAATGAATAAAGCATTATTTTGAACCCATTATATGGTGTAGTATGTTAATACAATATAACTACAGTAGTACATCTGCAGTGGCTGGAGGTGGTCTCCCTACTCTTCCATTGAGAAATGCAGACCCTGGTGTCAGGTAGGACACCTACTGGTTGACAAGCAGTACTGTCGGATGCTCATACAGTAAGTGCAGTCTCTCCCCAGGCCAAGCAGGGATTACAGTAAAACAGGTAGCGATAATACAGGCAGTGAAATTCTTGGATAACATCGAAGCCTGATTTATTATGAGTTGCACGCTGGTGTCTACGCATTGGAAAATTGTGATCTACAATCTCACAACACGTCACATTGCAAGCATGTAAGATGGGCTATTTTCGATGGGCGACATGGCGCGTAACCAAGGACGAATCAAGCACAACACTGCCAAGACCTTGGGTTCTGATCCACACTGGGAACACCCATCCTAAAAATGTGTGGTGTCTGGTGTGTGTGTGTGTGTGTGTGTGTGTGTGTGTGTGTGTGTGTGTGTGTGTGTGTGTGTGTGTGTGTGTGTGTGTGTGTGCGTGCGTGCGTGTGTGTGTGTGTGCACTCACAGGTAGTGAAGGCTAAGTGTTGAGGTATGCTGTGAATCTGTTCGTGGCCCGTGTTCCTGACGGCCGTGAGAGCCAGATAGTAGTGCTGCCCCGGCGTCAGTTCGCGCAGCGTATATGATCCCAGCTTCCCGTTGGGCAGGAAGCGGCTCCTGGTGTTCAGGCCTCGGGTCACGTTGACCACGAAGCCGTCTGGGATGTTCCTGGGGTGGCGGTTCCACGTGATGTGGGCGGTGCTGGACGTCACGTGCGACAGGGTCAGGTTCTGTGGAGGGAGCGGCCCTGCAGGTAATGTGTGTGAAATGTGGGTCACAGATTGTCATGATGATGATGATGATGATGATGTGAAAAGGATTGTGTTGGTCTTTAGAAGCCCTGTCCCTTACAGAAAGAACATAGCACCGTCAATATATGTTATTGTCTGTATTCACATCTTTGGCCATATTGTACATAAACATAGATCAGCTTAATTGTTAGATTTTGTTTCCCGAATCATCAAGTAAATGTTGGCAAAACATCATTTTGTGGTTAATAAGTCATGGATGTTTTGTTTGAATATTAATTTTCTTTTTCTTTTCTCCAGGGATATTGTTTGGCTTGACTATAATAATAATAACAATAATGAAACATAAAATACGACAACTGAACTGAATGGAATCTAAAGGCTTCCTCAGAAATCAAACAATGTTGTGTTTTTGAAAAAGGTCTCAGTGAATGGTATTAACATGTCAGACCACTGGTATTTGAGCATCCTTAATGTAATGGTAATATTTATAAGACATACATATAAATAAACAGACATATTTTAAATAAAGTAAGTAATTAAAATGCTGAATCAAGTAAGCATGAAGTAATAGTTTTAGCATTCTTCCCAATTATTTCTGCTTTATTTAGAGAACAGTGGAGAGCAGAGAGGGGACAACATGTGACACAAGTCCCAGGCCAGACTCCATGACTGTAAGCTAACTGATTCAGTCACCATGGTAGAGATAATATCATCACCCACACTATGATTCATTGTTTGTTTTGATAAGCGGTGTGTTCGCTCTCTAAGCATAGAAAAAGTATAGCAGAGTCCTGCACGCTTAAAAATAAAAAGACTGAACCGTAGACAAGCGAATCATCTGCATCAAATATTCATCGGCAGATGTGTTTCAGCACAAGCCGTACAAGTTCTTTACTTCTTAAGGTCTTTACACACCGGGAGCATGACAAATAAACAATCCGAAAATGTGGATATTTCACATCAAACGATTAATTTGGTGATGATGCCTCATTCATAAAGGTTGATACTTTTACTTGTGGTGAAAAATGTATCTCCTTTCAAAAAACAATTACATCGCTTTATTGCCACGTAATAGTGTGCATGTACTCACGTCACAAACCATAAAACTATAAACTAATGCAAATTAATCGCACATAATAAACAGTGAGTAAGGAGGACCTTCAGCTCATTCATTTATTCAGCCTGTGAAGTCCTCTGCTAGATTATTCTTATGATACAGTCACCATGGTATCCATCATTTTAATATATTAATATTCAGGTATTTAACCCCTATTTACTTGACTGATGTCCCCCAGGGCTCTAGACAAGCTCCCTCCCTACAACACATTGTGTTGCTGTGAGCTTGCAGAGCTATTTTCGCCCCATGTTCGTCTCAGAGTAGGGCCGCCGGTGTTCATGTGGTGAACAAACTGTATGGTGGTGAAAGTGCACTGCAAGGGAAACGTACTGGTCCAGATGTGTAGTGGTCCAGCTGAGTGGCTGGTTGAGGGAAACTCGTCCGGTCTGATTCCACTTTGCGTCAACACATCCACAGTGTACATCTGGCCAGGAAGCAATGAACTGAGGAAAAGAATGGGGCACACACAAGGAAATGCAATGCAAAGAAAAGTAAATAAGCTTGTTGGGACTACACCCTTCATATACATCATTCATGTATTCTCATGATGAAGATAAGCGACTGAGACGGCATTCTGGCCTCTAGTGGTTGATACAGGAACTGTAGGATATCATCGCTGTTGGGGCAGAAATGTTTAATCTCCATATTTCAACTTTTAATGTTTGGTAAATTAATACCCTATTTTGTCAAACAAGAGTGTCACGCAAGAGTAGCACAAATAGCACAGCTACAAGTTCACAACAAGCTTGTAGATCTGCTATTTTCGCTACTTTTGAAAAGGTTTTGAAAAGTGAAAGTGGTTAAGTCTGTCAGAGGATTTTATAAATATTGAACCAATGGAATTATTAACAATGGTAGTTAAATAATAACCACGTGTTGTGAGTCATTGGAACACCAGGTTTTTACTTTTCCTGAAAAGTGACGGTTTTGGACATACAAGGTTTCCGCCTGACAGAGATGATATTTAATCAGAGCTGTTCTGCATACAGCGATTCAACAGCACCATCTAGTGGACAGTGATTGAAACTGTCTGTTAACCCATTAAGACCTGAGGCCAATTCTACAAATGTCTTCTAAATCCCAACAGTATTCTGAAAAAAAACATATGTTTCTATATCAGTGGTTCTCAAACCTCAAGGACCCCCAAAATTATATGTATTTGGCCGCCGACCCCATCTCAAAATATTTTCTTCCAGGGACGCCCAGAAGCAAAGAATAGTTAAAAATGTTCGCTTTTAACAATATATATTCAAAGATTTGCACACATTTTCACGATTTAAAAAAAACAGCAGATCTACAAGCTCGTAGATGCGTTATGAGCTTGTATATCTGCTATTTTTGAATAGCCAAAGTGTAAAATACCGCTTTTTAGCTCAAGGCGGGGGGGGGGGGGGGGGTTTGGGGGGGGCTAACAGTGGCCTTTCGAGGTCGAAAGCACAGACCCTGACCTGAAGGAGTACTCTGCGGTGCTGGTGTTGAGCAAGGCAGTGCGAGTCCCGCTACCGTCTGAGGGCAGGAGAGACACGCGCACCTGGCTGACCGCGGCATGGCGGGCTGCCTGCACCAGCCAGCGGAACCACACCTGAGACGACGAGACGTTCACCACCTGCAGCTGCTCCACCTGCCGTGGTCCTGTTACACACACACACAACATTACATGACAATGTAAATAAAAATAATCGTTTTTTTTTATTGTCTTTCAATAAAAAGATGTAGATCTGCTATTTTTCAAAAATCTTGAACATTAGTGAACA
Source organism: Gymnoscopelus microlampas (assembly GCF_963454915.1). Lineage (NCBI taxonomy): Eukaryota > Metazoa > Chordata > Actinopteri > Myctophiformes > Myctophidae > Gymnoscopelus > Gymnoscopelus microlampas. The sequence continues at coordinate 28,105,287 of NC_139946.1, forward strand.
TTTTTAACACAAATCTTTGCTTCTGGGGGTCCCTGGCACAACATATTTTCAGATGGGGGTCCGTGGCCAAATATTTATCAATTTGGGGGTCCTTGACATGAAAATAGCTGATCTACAAGCTTGGCCAAGCTTAAAGATTTTGTGGGACACTGTTGTATTCAAATCTTTTTCCCACGTGGATAATATTTTATATATAATAGAATAATATATTGTCTCTGTCGGGTGGAAACCTCATAATTATGGTTAAGGTTTCAAATTCAAAAGTAGCAGATTGACAAGCTCACCGTGTTTCAAGCTTGTGGATCTGCTACTTTTGAGTGACACTGTAGTAAGATCAAGTAGGGCATTAATTAGGGCAAAAAGTTAGAATATGAAGAGGTATGCCCGACTTAAAAAACACTTTTATCGATTATTTAATTAATCAATAGTGTAAACGATAGAATCATTGCTAAGAAAATAATCGATAGTTAGAGCTCTAATATTGACAGAAACGAAAATAAACTTGGATGGCCCCTCAGTGAAACAGTCAAATGATCATCACCATCATTAGTGATCACACAGTAAAGCTACAAACTGGGACTTATTTAATTGAATAAAAAGTTATTTTAACCAATCTGTATGACCGAGTATGTTAATACAATATAACTATAAGTGGTGCAACAGTTAATCAAACTAATGTAGACCCTGGTGCAATTACCTCTCTCCGCCAGGAGAGGGAAACAAAGGACATAAAAGTAACAGATCGTTACACACATGCACAGAGACACCTCAGCACAGTGTCCACTCACTGGTGCGTATGAGCGCTACGGCGGGCTGGCTGAAGTCGTTGCTGTTGGTGTTGCGTTTGACGGAGAACGTGGAGATGTTGTACAGCAGACCTGGCACCAGGTCCGTCAGGAGGTGGCTGGACTGCTTCCGGTCCAGGAAGACCGTTGTGCGGTTCCCGCGGCCCAGGGGCGCGTAGGTCACGGCAAAGCCGTTCACCAGGCTGTGGGCGGGGTCCGGCTCGTCCCAGCGAAGCTTCACCTCGTTCGCCTCCACCCGCAGCACATGGAGGCCGGACGGAGGCAGCAAGTCTGGAGACAGTAGTGGACACATTATAGTGATCGGAAGACGAAACATTTAACCACTTAAACCTCATATACAGTACTTAATTGGCTGTGATCCCCCAGAGCTCTATGCTTGGTACGCTCCTTTTTTGCCTCTACACCCCAGAAGGGACGCAAGGGTTCATGTGGTTAACAGACTTGATTCTTTCAGACTGTCTGGCAGCATGGAATCGATTCCCGAATTAATTCATTTTTAAACCTTTTTTTTGGGGGGGGGGGGGGTCTTGCAGCCTAATTTCCACCTACATAAGATCCAAACACACAACATCCAATATCATGACAATGACAAAGTCTCTCAATGTTGTGTCTTGAGTGGTTGGTTGATATGCGTGAATTGCGTCCTGTTCGTGTTGTTTTGAGCTATAGGATGCAGTAGGTGTCACTGTGTCACTGAACTGGCCTGACCTTTCTCACAGTCCTTGCCCGTGTGGCCGACCTTGCAGGCACAGTTGTAGTTCCCTCTCCTGTCACTCCTGCAGAGGCCTCGGTTTCCACAAGGTTGTAATACACAAGGGTTCTCCACTAAGGGGTGACAAAGACCAGCGCTTACCATGGCGTGCGACAATAACAGAGCAGTCAATATGTCAATGTGTCTTTAAAACCACTGCAAGACATTCATTTGGAAGGCAATGGAAATGCACTTACACATCTGGCATTGGTCCCCGAAGAATCCCTCCTTGCACACGCAGAAGTGATTTTGTCTGAAAACGCGACACACACCTCCATTTAGGCAGGGGTTGGACTCGCAGCCATCCTGTTCTGAGTTGACAAAAGGTATTCAGAGACACAAAGGCAAAATGTGGTTGATACATTTATAATAGAAAAAAAATCATTGTACCTCTCTCCTTTACCGTTCTAGCCGATTTCTTTTCCTTGCACTACTCTCTTAAATGGCCTTTTTCGGATCTCAGACATATCATTAAGGTGTTCCATGGCTCTTAAAACCTCTTAAACCCTAGATACTTAGTTGACCGGAGTCCCCCAAGGGTCTATACTTGGCCAATTCCTTTTTTCCGTCTACACTAAATATCTTTGCCAAAAATAGCCCATTTATAAGCTCACAATGCGTTGCGACGCATTGTCAGAATGCAGATCTGCGATTTTCATTGAATGTTCGCCCCCAGAATAGGGAGGTGAGGGTTCATGTGGTTAAGGTCCTCATTAGTGGTTGCTTGTGCTGTTTGTGGTCTAGGAATTGAGGCTTATTCCGCTGTTACACAATTTGTAGTCGCTCACTAGTCACCAGTTGCTCTGGATAAGTGCATCAGTAATGGCCAGCCTAAAATGCACCCTGTATATTAAACAGTGGCTTTTTCATTAGTCATTTATTTCCATGAATTAGAATACAAACTACAATGGAACATACTGTAACAGACATAATTCATTGTTTGTAGGATTCCTGGCAGTGACAGTACAGCACATACAGTAGGATGACATGCATTTAATTGTCTGTCTGAAGGTAGATTTCTTAATTAACCCATTGAGACCCTACAAATGCCCTCTAAATCAGTAGTTAGTCACACTTTCAAAGTTTTTTCGTGCCGAACAAAACAAGTGAAATTGGAAGTGATGAAACAAAAACAAAAATGAGCAGAACAAATTGGAACTGGAACACTATACAATTGAAGCTGATCTTTGTGGGGTTCTCTCTCCTGAATTAATAAAATGTGTATCCTCCCGACGCGACAATAAATATTTTCTGTTTACTAAAGAACTGTATGGAGAGACCTCGTAACTGAACAAACACTCTTTAATTTCAATGAAAAGAACAGAGACGCCAGGTTGAAACTCGCGCTGCGAGCTTGTACATCTGCTATTTTTGAATAGCCGACGCAAAAATCTACCATGCCTTTAACATTACTACTGCGGTGCCCGTTTGGAACGTGGTCTTTCAGAGCAAGTGCCTGTTCGGATTGGGAATGCGTACCCATGATTCGGATCGCATGGGTGTTCAGAAAGGGCCGATTGATTGGCCCCCGGTGTTAGCGGTGGATGGACTCGTTATTTTCACAGTACTGTATCAAACCTGTTGGAGATTTAGAGTTTTGATACTGTTTCTAAAATATCAAAACACTCATACACTCATCCTGCATCCTATTTATATGTATAGGTAGGTATGCAATGTAAGATCAATTATGTGATTACAGATACAGAAATGTGATTACAACGATTTGTCGTTCTTCTTTATGTCATGACTCAAGAGAATGGTTCTTTCGTCATGTGATCTCATTCACTGTAGCCTGCCTATCCGTCTCATTCAAAAATGATGACAGAGACATTTGGTTAGGGTTAGGGTTAAACCTGGGCATCTGGTTGCGGTTGATGTATTACAATAGTCCACTAGATGGCATGCTATTTCTACCTGTGCTGCCACAAATACTGTATATAAATACTTCAATACATTGCTCTCACACTTTTTGTTGTCACCGTATACATACACATGTATGTACATTTACTTAAAGCTCAATGTTGAAATATTTTGTCAGTTAATGACGGAATGTTGTTGTCGTTTATAGTAAAATCACTATTGCTATTTAAGACCCTTTAACGTTTCAATTTGTTGGGCCAAGTGAGTCGAAATTCCGTCTCGAGTCGTTCTTTTATCGTGACAGTGGAAGACTTCCTTGTTTGAGTGAATGTGTAGCCAATCAGTCAATCAATTAAATCGTCCTAGCTCATGATCATTGGTTTCCCCTCATGCTTTGAGCATGTGCACCGGTACATAAAAAAGTGTTAAAATAACTGTAGTTCCCTTTTCCGTTTCCTGTTCCGGATCAGTTTCTCATAGCTTCATGTGATTGGCTCAGCAGCCAATTTGAACGGGAAACACATTATGAAGGTGACGTGTGTTTCCAGTTTAGTTTAGGGCACCGGTCTAATTATATTAAAGACGCGCAAGAGGCTTGTTCTACCTGTCTGACATCGGTTTCCAGCGAAGCCTTCGTCACATTCACACAGGTAGGACCCTATCCGGTCTCGACACGTACCCCCGTTGAGGCAGGGCTGTGACAAGCATTCGTTGATCTCTGGAAGGATTCCAAACAGAGAAACAATCTAAATATTTGTACCCACATGTCGGTTTTCCCAATAACCCTAGTGATGATAACATTACCGGTCACAGTTGGCAGGTGGCATAGCACTAAAATGTAATTCAGAGCTTGGCTTCACTAAAATCCAGTTTTATGTTGACAAAAACCTGGTGGAAGAAATAACTTTAAAAGACCCAAGACTAAAACAAAATTGAAAATTTCTGCCAAAATTATCACCAGTACCAAACACTAGTCTCTATAGTCAGGATATTTCAGAGAGGATAAATGACCCTAATTACTGTAATTATGTAGCCATTTTAGTTTTCCAATGTAACATTCAGCCCATTATGACTCTCAAGGGATCCACCAAAAGTCACTGTTTCTTGTTTCAAACTCTGTGCGGCGGTGCTGTATTTTCTTTTTTTACGATAGCACTTTGTGTGGTGTGGTGTGTGTGTATATATGTATGTTTGTGTGTTTGTGTGTGTGTGTGTGTGTGTGTGTGTGTGTGGGGGGGGGGGGTCTCTATTACAGACCCTCACAGATGGGTGGCTGGCTCCAAGCTCCCTGGCTGCCGCAGATACTCTGGGTGGCTCTGGGCGCGGGCATGTAGCCTGGGTGGCAGTGGTACACTGCCATGGAGCCTGGCGCTGTCGAGGAGAACTGGACCTCAGCGTGCTTCACCTGAGGCGGTGGTCCGCAGCCCAGCTCTGGAACACAGTGCAGTGCTGACCATTTTAACCACTTAACCCATTAAGATCTGAGGCCGATTCTACACATGCCTTCTTTGTTTCAGATGTACAAGCTTGTGAGCTTGTATATCTATCTAAAATGATACAGATGCTTTCCCGGTTTTAATGGGTTTTAAAGGTGGTGTAAGTCACATTCTTTTGTAAAAATAAGTGTTAGATAGCTTTATACATTGATAGTAATTATTGCTATAGAGTGTTTGTTCAGTAACAGGAATCTCCCCGTCTCATCCTTTAGTTACCAATTTCATCCAGGAGAGAGAACATATACAGGATACAGAATAAACAAGTGAAATTAAACAAAAACAAAAATGAGCAGCCAAAATTGGAACTGGAACACTATACAATTGAAACTGATCTTTGTGGGGTTCTCTCTCCTGAATGAATACAATTTGTATCCTCCCGACGCGACAATAAATATTTTCTGTTACTAAAGAACTGTATGAAAGACCCTGTTACTGAACAAACACTATTTAATTTCACTGAAAAGAACAGAGATGCCAGGTTGAAAGTGACGCACAGCAGAAATTGTAACACAGCAACCATATCACATGTTGATAACGTCACACACACCAGCCTGGCAACATAAGTGTGACACCACGTCACAAACAACATAAGACCTGAAATAGGCCTATGACCCGAAATAGGCCCTTGGTACAATGCACAGACACTATGGCAACAGAAGTGTTCCCGTCCAGATTTTGCACCGTTGTCTTCCTAAAATTAGTGCTTAGCGTGCTCGCTCCTTAGGAGCGGGCAGACATGCAGCAGCATGTTTTATCGCGTCTTAGTTTACATGGTCGGCGTGGCGGTTCTATATCTGTAAATGATGTAGCGCTCTAATAGAGCAACACACCCACGTTGAGGATTATCTCCTCTCTCAGAACTCTAGGAAACCCAGTATCTGCACACTTGGCAGCTCAAGATATCCCCTTTGCTTCAGCTAGTCTATTAAAGCCGTTCGGCGTGTTATCATAATGCTAGTAACTTTATCGCCCGAGTGCGGTTTGCGCATTACAGCGGAGTGACAGAGGGTCTACTCACCTGCTGAGGAATGCGACGCGCTCCTGCTTATCTCGCAGTGTCTGCCGCTGAAGGCCTCCGTGCACTCACACTTGTACTTCCCGATGTAGTGGAAACAGGTCCCTCCATTCATGCACGGGCTGGAGGCGCAGGGGTCCGGCTTCCCTGCCAAACAAACCCCAGGGAACAATGAACATTGGACAGCTAAGCTCACATTTCTCATCTGTGTTGTGTGAGAAAGTCAGCGTGTTTGTTCAAACGGTTGCCCAATCTAATAAAGCCCCAAAAGATGATATCAAGAGAAAATTATTGTAAATCGAGCCAGAGCGTTTTTCCCTCTTTTTTTATAGAAGGTTACAGTAAAAACGAAGTTGCTCTCGGCACTCTTGTGCAAGCGGCAGTTGCACAACATTGTTATGGGACAAAGCTTGAAAAAGATGAAAAGCCTTATTGCTTTTGAAACTATGAAGCTATTTTCAGCAGAAGATTGAACCATAATATTATAAAGTGTGTTGGCAGAGAGAGAGTGAACTAGAGTAGAAGAGAGAGAGAGAGAGAGAGAGAGAGAGAGAGAGAGAGAGAGAGAGAGAGAGAGAGAGAGAGAGCCAGTGGGAGAGATGGAGGGAGGGAGAGAGAAATGAGTGAGAGACAGACAGACAGACAGAGAGAGAGAGAGAGAGAGAGAGAGAGAGAGAGAGAGAGAGAAAGAGCTGTGTGAGAGCAGAGTTTGACAGCAGGGGACACTGACCCACTTCACAGTGTTTTCCTGTGAACCTGTAGGGACACACACAGCGGTAGCTCCCGGCCTCTTCCTTACAGGAGCCTCCATTGCGGCAGGGACCAGAGGCACAGGTATTGAGTCTGACTGGAGAGAGACGGAGGGAGTCTTTCACATCATAGATAAATAAATACACATACTGTAAGTACAGCATTGGCCCGCCACTGTACATTGGAGTGATGCGTCAGCGCAGCTGCCATATTGGTCCAGGGAAGCTGCGCCACCTATTTCATGAATGTTTATTCAGGGACGTGCACAGATAGTCTAGGTGGTGCTAGAGCACCTGCCCTTTGCCCTCTTGACCAGAAGTGCCCTTTTGAAGAAAAAAAAAACACAGCAGGGGTCTTCAACAGGGGGCCCGGGACCCCTAGGGGTCCTCAGAGTTACTACAGGGGGTTCGCCAAATCTTTATGTGATATGATTTTTCTTTTTTACCATAACCACTTTAAACCTAGCGAGAGTTCTGAGGAGAACTTTAGCCAAAAATAGCAGATCTACAAGCCCACAACGCCTCGCGCTGCGAGGCGTTGTGGGCTTTTAGATCGGCTATTTTTGGCAAAGAGGTATAGGTGTAGAGGGAAAAAAGAGCAGACCAAGTAAACAAAAAAAAGTATAATTTACTTGAGCACCTGCCCCTCAAAATTTCTGTGCACGCCACTGTGTTTATTGAAGCAGGAGATCTCTCTCCACAATTAGTAGAACTCACTGAATTTACACTAGATTTTCAAGAGGTATGGTTTGTTGCCAGACGTGTAGTTATGTTATGAAAACATAACCCCACATACAAATGTGGGGTTTCATACCAAAATTACGATAGTAATTAATAACTAGATTCATTTAAATAGAAAGTGTCCAGGTACTTATATACATGTATGGGATATTTCTTGCAGATGAGTTATGGCAAGTTGCCCCGACCAATATGGCAGTGATGTTGACGTATGATCCAGTGGCCAGCGTATATCATGTCTATGGTTGAAATATAACATATAACATTGCCTCAGTACCATCTTAATTCAATGAGACATTCATGAGCATGTTTAAAGGGTGTTCAGGGGATGACTTGTACTTGCTGTACCTTTCTCACAGTGTTTGCCCCAGTATCCATGCTTGCACTCGCATGTGTATCCGCCATCCCGCTCGTAGCAGTAGCCTCCATTCAGACACGGAGAGGAGTCGCAGACCGATCGGTGCTGTACTGAAAAACACACACCGAGACTTGACTATGTTCCACTGTGCTGGGGAAAGGGCAAACCTCCGACATTTGGGGTTTCTGTTGGACTTGAGCACGTGGGACATGGTAACCAGCCTTTTAATTGCTTAAGCTGCTATTTACGCCATCGTATGACGAATAGCAAAAATAGCACGATCACAACGCGTCGCGTTGCGAGCTAATTATGGAAAATCTTTGAAAAATATTTCAATTATTTTCACCTATAATGACAAAATAGAGACACCGGGTTGAGCGTGGCTAAGAGTGAAGCCTATTTTGTCATTTTACCCTTTTGGGTCCATTTGGGTCTATTTTTACACTCTTCAATAGGTTGGCGCCTCAGGCTCTTACCATAGGGATAGAAGTCCTTATGATCCAGCTCGCCTCCTCCGGTCTGGCAGGTGCAGAGGTAGGTGCCTCCGTATTCCAGACAGGGACCTCCATCGGGACAGGGCCTGTTGTTGCTGCATGGGGTCTGCGTCACCTCTGTGAGAGGGACAGATTGTTGAAACATCAGCCACTTCACTTCCTTTTGAACACATCTAATATTCCCAACTGCATGTCATCTCAATCGTTCAGAGACCCAGTGCATATATGTCAAAAGCCAAGTCTTTATTTTATTGTATTTAATGTTTTAATCTTATGTATAATGTATCTTGGATCATGACTCTTAAGCCCGATTTATACTTCGTTGTACGACAATATCATAAGCTCTACAAGCTCACAACGCATCGCATCCGTGACATGTTGTGATCTTGTCTTTTCGGCACATGACGCCATCCCACGACGGAGCATAAATTAAGCATTACTCTTACCTGTAACTTTCCTGTGTCTCATTCTCACTGCTGTTGGTGCCATGACCCCCCCCGTGTGTAATGGTCTGTCTTACCTTACCTTATCTTATCTCATACAAAGGTCATACTCACCAAACTGACAGTATAGTCCTGTGTAACCTGTGGGGCATTCACAAGTCCCGTTGATGTCCACACACACGCCCCCATTCTGACAAAGACACTCCTCTGAAGACAGAGAAAGAAAAACATGAGACACATTCTAAGATAGAAGGGATGCTCACAAAACATGTTTTACAATCTTTCTATGCAAGTATCGCCAAAGAAGGCATAAATGACCACTGTGTTCTCAGAGGAGCCTTCTGCCTAAGTTGTGCTCCGTATACGACGGTGTCGAAAATAGCAGCTCTACAAGCTCACAATTTGAAGCATCCATTCACTATCATTTCTCTTTCCCCTCAACTTTTCCCACAAAGTTCACAGGACGGAGGGTGGGGGTGTACAGAGTAACAGGACGGAGGGTGGGGGTGGGCGATCGGGAAGGATTACGAGCTAAGCACGTTGTGGTTCTCCTCCTTGGCACAAACTGGAAGAATGTTTTTATTTTTCCTCCTCCATTCCTAATTGCAGCAGTGGATCAAAGGGACGCTCACTGTATCACTGCTAAATTGCTCCCCTTTGAAGTCCCAGGAACTCGGTGGAGGGTATTACTTTTTCCCCCTGATGATATGGGGCATGTTTTGTGATCAAAACGCATGGCCTGGGGGGCAATTAATGTTTTGTTAATTTGCTGGAGCTACTTTCATTGGCCACCTGCACGGCTGGGCCCTTTGATCTGAGAGTCTGATTAGGCACCCCTGTGTAACGAACAACTTTCTCTTCCTTGGAGGATCGTGCTCCTTTTTCCACTGTGCCTTCCAAGTGAGCCAGGCAGGAAAGTATTTGGGAGATTTAAGAGAGCCTATATAAGCACTGATAGATATTTCAGCTCAGGGGTGAGAAGTAGCATGCATTTGTAATAGTTCAAATACTGTTAAAGAGCTTTTTTGGTTTTAGGGGAGGGAGGATTACTTGTAGCAGCTAGCCTATGTGGGTGAAAGTGATCTCTCATGGGAGCTTACCCCAGGTTTTCAAAACACACGCCCATTATTTCCTAAAACACACATAATATGATACAGTCACAGACATAAATTATAACTTAAAATGATATCATGTGTGCCTCCCAAAGGAGGATATGAAACATTAGGCAGGGATAATAGCATTGTACATATTTTGTGAACAAATTGCCCTGTGGTTATGCAAGCAGCAGCTGCTCTTTAAAGCAGTGCCGTAGCGTGGTGCGATGGCCAACTTCCAGAGGAGCAAGTGGCAGTGTCGGAGCGTGCATATTCCAACAGCTCGGTCTGAAGAGATGACCTGAATACCAAGGAGCGAGTTTTAACCCATAAAAAAGAGAGGCCCCTTGTACGTCTAGACAAAGCACTTCCTCTTGTTGGTAAACTAATAAAACGGTGCCATGAAGCCATTATTCACAACATCAAGCGACGGTTTCCCGTAGTAAACAGGGCGAGGCCGTGTCAGTTTTGATAATTACATTCATCCATCATCATGGCAGCCTCTTCCAGGGCAGCACGCCAAATTCCTGTGGGATCGCACATCCGTGCCGCGCGGTCGGCACTCTACCTGAGCAAATTGCCTGCAGGGAGTTCACACTTCTTTTTTTTGGTCTAATTTGCGTCATATTTGACGTACGACACAGACGTTCAATTAAGTAATAATAATACATTAATGTGTTGTTAGTTGTTGTTGGGGTATTTGCCAAGTACATTTGTACATGGAATTTGTCCTCTGCATTTAACCCATCCTATCTATTAGGAGCAGTCGGGATCAGCAAGACACCCAGGGAACAGTCTCTTGCTCAAGGACACTTCGACACTAAGAAAGAAGGAGTCTGGGAACACAGCGGGAACCATCCCGGTCCCAAGAGGCCACTCTACCTCCTGAGCCACGGCAGTGGGACTTAGGCAAATGTGAGCTGTATTCAGATGGTCGGAGAAGTAGAAACCTCCATGTGCTATACCACAGTTGTAAAACAAAGGAAAGCCGCCCCAGACCTCCGCTCTGGCAAACCATTCAGCCAACCACATAAACGCAGAGCTTCTGAACATGGGAGATGATGTTGAAGTTTGATCGATAGATCAGCCTTCAGTGTACCCGAAGAACATTCCAATTTTGGCTGTTTGTTAACTGCTGATCGCCGGGTACATTACCTTCACACTTGTCACCAGAGTAACCCGGAGCGCATGTGCAGTTGTACAGTCCATCGCTGGTATATTCACAGATCTGCTGCTTTTCACAATCCTCCCCTTCACAGGATACTGAAGTCAGAAAAGCACAAATGGCAGTTAGTATAGGCACAGATGCAATCATATTTGGTATGAAGACACCCAAAATAAAGCAGCATACACGATAGGGCCTGAATTCAATTCAGCTCGCAGCACTTAATACTTGCGTTTACCTGTTTGATTTTCCGCTCGGCTGGAATTCACCTGAAGCGCCACCAGCTCTGAGAGAGATAGAGAGAGGAAAACAGTCTCATGTGAGCCTTATTCAGACGGCCGGAGAGGAGGGAACCTGCATGTACTATACCACAGTCGTAAAACAAAGGAAAGCCGCCCCAGACCTCCGCTCTGGTGAACCATTTAAGCCAACCACATAAACGCCGTGCTTCTGAACATGGTAGATGCCACGAAAACCTCTCAGCCAATATAATGGGTTAGTCAAACAAGAACTCCTAGCCACAGTCACCCATTTCACTCCCAGACGAGTGAAATGGACGAGAGAAGTTTAGTTAGGTTTGTCTTTTTGCCTTTCTCACCAAAGAAAAAAGGAGGAAAAAAAGTATATTACAGGAAGCAAAACAGAGAGGAAAAAGGGTTGTGGGTTCTGTATACATTTTCTATCCAAAACTAGTTTTTCCCCCATAACACAAGGATAAATCAAAAGTAAAAGTGTAAACCGGTGCCCTTTGGTGGAATTTGACCAAAGCTGCTGAGTCACCTGTCTCACAGTGGGTTCCGGTGAAGGCGTCAGCAGGACAAATACAGGTGTAGTTGTTCACCTGATCCACACATTCTCCACCGTTCAGACAGGGCTGTGATTCACATTCGTCTATGTCTGGAGGATTCACATGCAAAAAAGTAAAACACACACACACACACACACACACACACACACACACACACACACACACACACACACACACACACACACGTCAAGTCAAATGGATGCATCAATGGGGATGTCCTGATAGAAATACATCCACAGTAGATCTGGTTTCACATAGAGGGCTTCCCATCCATCTTCACAGGGGACAGGGAGGTGTTGTCTATGGATTGATATCATAAAGGACACTGAGCAGGATTAGAGCTTCCAACTTCCCTCTTGCAGGCATCAGGTTTCAGTGACCAGGTGTCTGGTATTAAGCGTAATCCGGTCTCATGTCGAGACAAGGATTCAGTTAACCACGCAGGGCCCAATAATCTAATTCCCTGGCGGGATCGAGTTTCGCCGGCAACCAATCGTGTGGCGCTCTGAACGCTACATTAGGAAAAGTCTTTTTCTTTGGGAGGACCGACCGGCCTGGCTTTAGTGAACTTTCCCGGCGCGGGCCATCTCTAAACTTTGTGACCCGAGGAAAAAAGCTGTTTGCAAATCAATTCGACCGTAACCCCCATTTGGAGCCATTCCTCCAGGTTGACTGGGAAACTCTCTGCGGACGAAGACATCTGCCGAAAAGGCAGAGTTTAATGCGGAAAGCAGCAGGAAAGGTTTCCTTCGGAGAGAGATGCCCACTCCTCGCCACCGGGACCTGTGGGAGAAGGGCCCACTCACCTGTTTCACACAGGGCACCGGTGTAACCTGGCTCACACACGCAGGTGAACGTGCCAACACCTTGTACACACACCGCATTGTTGACGCAGGGGCTTCCTCTGCACTCGTCAATGTCTGCAACAACACGCAAACACACAGAGACAGACACAGTCGTGGAATATTTACTCAGCTGATTAATATATCCGCCACACTGCTCCCCTCACTCTGCAAATATGCGCTGCTGGCTGTGAAAGGTATTAGAGAAGGTTTGATACATCTCCACAGGCTGGACTGTGGGAACAGGCCCAGGCAGTGGTGGAAGAAATACTCTGATAATTTTTTTTTACTAAAGTAAAGGTAGTAATACCACAATATAAAAATACTCTGTTACAAGTCAAAGTCTAATTTTACATAAGTACTTAGATTAGCAACGGAAACGTACTCAAATATTTTTTTTTATTGAAGATCTACAACGCGTCGCTTTGGGACACGCTGTGAGTTTGTAGATCAGCTATTTTCAGATTGTAGATGAGCTATTTCCGAATAGCTGAAGTATAAATAGGGCTTAGTTTTCAAATAATTGTAGTGGACTAAAAAAGTATAAAGTATATAATTTTTTAAAGTACTTCAAAATTGTTATTAGTACTTGAGTAAATGTACTTAATTACTTTCCACCACTGGGCCCAGGTTGCAGGCACAGCAGTTCCAGACCAAGACATTCTTAAGATGGTTATTGCGGAAACTCCTTTTAGCCAAAACACTTGATATCCATCTTTTCCCCCCACAAACAGGATACAGTTAATATCAGAAGTTGTTAAAAAGACAAGAAAATTGTTATAGATTATTTTTAATGATAAATAAAAAGAAAATATTTAAAGGAAAAAGAAAACAATTGCAAAAACGTTACATATGTGGACCAATAAGATAAAATTGAAATGAGAACAATCTGAACCCACTTAAATGATCAACTTGAATGTTTTTTGTATAAATACATATTTTCTCTCCCATATCTTGTAACTGAATCAAGCTATGTTTTTTCCCCATTTTGACTTTGGGTCACTGAGGATAAATTAACAGATGCTTTTGCTTAGTCTTGGAATTTGATGGGTTTTATAAATAGTTTTTGACTTTGTTACAAATCATGTGCGGGTTTATGACTAGATGGGGTTGGTTTATTTTCATATTTGTCCCTTCCCACATGTCGGTCATGAGGTTACGGATGTCGTTTTGGACCACTTTGCATCGTTCATTCAAAATAATCTCTGTTGGTTTTCTCCTCATTTTAACTATCGCTAATGTCCTGTCAACCATCTGCACGGGGGAACATTGCCAACACAATTTTATTCCCTTTGTTGAGCAATTTCCACATTGAGAATTTCACAGACAACTACAACTTCTTGACAGTTCAAAAAGAGCCCTGCCCTAGTGGTTACAAGAATAATAACAATAATACAATTTGTGGACAGATGGACCGACAGACAGACTGACAAAGCGATTATTATAGGGCTCCCGCATTTCATGTGGGGCCCCAATAAGTGTGTGGGAATCCAAATCCGGTAAGGGAAACCCTAGTAAAATGGATGCTTACAGTACTCTATGAGTGCATGTAGGCTACTGTGGTATTTATCTTTCAGATTTAATCGAATTAATTCTCTAATTAAACTGGGATATAGCATGGTACCTGTTTCACACAGATGTCCGGTGTATCCAGGTGGACACTGACAAACAAAGTCATTGATCAGGTCTTTGCAGGTCCCTCCATTTTGGCAAGGATATGAGGCACACTCATTTACATCTACAGAGAAGGAGAAACACAAAGGAAGTAGTAATGGCTGCTCTTAAGCAGAAACAACACGATAATGAACTGTCCAAGGAGACCGCCGCAGATTGGCGGGGACCTGATACGTGGATTACAAGCAGATGTGACTAAAGGAAATATCCTATCAGGATGTCCCTTGGCAAGCCAGGTGAAATTCAGCTTTTACAAGCTGACATCCTTTTTTCCTGGCTGATCGGGGCAGTGGAGGGCTGTGTGTGTGTCTGTGTGTGTGGGGTCATCCAGGGTATACAGGGGTGTCAAGTAAACATGAGAGAGCATGATGGTGGCGAGGTCATTCGTAATAGCTGACAAGGGTTTGATTTGTAAAAACAAACCAGAGGGAGGGTGATTTTCTTAACCACTTAAGTCCTATGCACTTCTTCGTACGACAAATAGCGGAACTAGCTGATCTTCAAGCGGGGACCTCATACGTGGATTACAAGCAGATGTGACTTGCTTGTAGACTGTCGCCATATTGACAAATTTCGTCAAATTTGACCAACATACGAATGCCTGGGTTAATTTGCTTGACATATTTTTTTATTAAATGATTTATTGTGATATTGTCAAACATCAAGATCAAGCATATCAGACAGTCTACAAAAGGAAATGCATGTATTTAATTCAGTCTCACCAGAAGCAGAGATAAAACATATCCCCACCGCCAATAAAAATGATGATGGATTCCTCCCATTCCCCCTAGGAAATCCAATTTAATATATATCAAGCTCCCCCAAATTAATATGTATATGGCCGCAGGCTCCCGTCTGAAAATATGTTTTGCCATATACAAGATTTGTGTTGTTAAAATGTGTTGCATTTTTCAGATTCTTTCAAGATTCTTTTGAAAATAGATGCTATATTAACAAATTTTGCTTGGGAGTCAGGATCCCCTGGAACACCCCCAAGGACCCCTGGGGGTCCCCAGACCCCACTTTTTGAGAACCAGTGCTGTAACTGACCTATCTGGCATGTTCGTCCTGTGAAGCCAGCCAAGCAGGAGCAGGTAAAGGAAGGGTTGCCTGTGATGCAGTCATCGATGCATTGACCCCCGTTCAGACATGGTCGAAGGTGAGGACACACAGATGCTGTAAACAGAGGATATTAGTCTAATAAATAGCAGGCCTGTCACAATTATTACATAATCACCTGACCACAGTTATTATTAGAGCTGATCGCAATTATGTTGCATTATTATGAAAACGGTTTCCATTCATTTGTATAAAAACAGCTGGATGAAACCAACAGAAATGTCATATTCATTATTTCCATGTCATTTTTCACGCTGATACGCCATCTTGTTGCGCCCAGAAATTAAATGTAAGCTATGGCAGTAATGTATGAAAAAACATGACCGGCATCAATTTAGGTAGACATATACACTGTTTGCTTGACCACAAATGGTAAGAATGTTATTTAGATAGAAGTTGTTTAGACAGATGCTAGGTATACTTGGTATCCTAGTTACTTTGAAGCACTAATTTGTTTTCTTTGCACTGACTCCACTTATATGACTATTTACCCTGTCCTTTGTTAGCTAGGGTTCATTCTAAGGGCACTCGGGTGGCGCAGGCGTAAAGTTCCGATCTGGTCTAGGGGTTTGAATCCTCTGCGGTGCCTCTGGCTTTCCATAGAGCGTCCATACGAACGAACACAATCGGCCATGTTGGGGGGAGGGAAACCAGGCAGGGAGGGTGATCTTCGCTGCACTATCAACTCCTACAGACTGTCAGCGGGAGTTGGAGGAGTAGGACGGAGGTGCTACAGCCTCTCGGTGGGGGCTCCTCACTTGTAGGTGAATCAGTAGGGAATAAAAGCAGTGGCAACACATTCATGTGTGGGGAAGACTTAATTGGCATAACAATTACATTCGGAGAAAAAGGAGGCAAAGATTATTGGCTACTGTAAGTCGCTCTGCGTAATTGCGTCTAAATGCCTAAATGTTTTATTGTAATGAAGAATCCAAGATGAAATGGTATCAAGATGGCAAAAATAAACAGCAACACTTGAGTGTCCATTCTCTTGGATGCAGGTCTCACCCGAGGCGTTGCAGCCGCCCACTTCAACGTGGGCGTCGTCGATCCTGAAGACCCATCTGCCCGGGTAGCCCACGTTGGTGGTTCCCTCCACATCCACCACGTCATCGGTGCGAGAGCCAGGAATGTTGAAATAGCGCTTCCCGTCACCGGCGTTGAAACCTGCCTGGGAGGAGAGGAGAGGCGAGACAGGACATCACAAACCATCACTGGAGTTGCTGTTTGAAGACATGATCAGAAATGCTTAATGTTTCTCATGAGAAGAAGATTTATTTCAGATTTGGACGATTCAGAATGGTGCATTGATTGGACAGTGCAATGTTTCTTTGTTCGCTCGTTTGATTACATTTATAACCATTTGCTCTTGTTTTATCTCTTCCTTTATTTTTTATTTACTTTTTTTGCTGGACTATTTGCTACATGTCCCTGCCCTACACTCTCCCTTTGTGTTTCCTGTCTCTCTCCACTGTAACTATCAAATAAAGACTAAAAAAAGCTCAGAAAATAACAAAAATATACTCGACTATACTTCATCGTGTGACAAATAGCGAAAAAAATACCAATCTACAAGCTCATACCATGTCGCATCGTGACAAAATCGCAAATATTTTTGCCTATCATGACCTACCTAAAATAGGGACACGAGAGTTAATGTAGTTTAATCTCTTTGATTATTTATTTTCTCTTTTCTTATTTATGGTAAGCTTGGCGCCACCGTAAATGAGAATCTTGACCTTGCCTGAACCCTGATGTCGCTCAGGGTTAAATAGGGCGTAATGACTGTCACACGGTGGTTTAGAGTATCTAAGGGAATAGCCAGGTGATGTTACCTGTGCTGCGATCCCGCCCAGCCCAGCTGGGTCTCCTCCGCTGCTGGCATGCATGCCCGTGGTCCACGTGATGTTATGATACTGGAAGATAGTGAAGGAAAGATCTCCATCTGTGATGAGCACCACCTGGAAAGTATTGACCTAAATGCAAAGGAACACGTATCATTTAAACTTATTATCCTCCATTACAATTGCTTACAATGCACTATTGATATAATGTTAATATTAAAGCGATGTTGAACTAGAACGTTGGGTTTTATATAGCTACCTGGCCATGATAAAAGTCAAATATTGTTTATCATCTTTTTCTGTTGCTTCTGTGCTCTGTGAGCGAGGAACCAGGAGCGGTGATTCTCTTCACTCTCATTGCATGGTAAAAGAGGTCTCACAAATCACACTTTTAGCCCAAAAACAAATGCAAACAAAGCACATTCTGCCAATGTATACAAATATTACTCATACTTAAGTTTGGGAAAGTGAAATGGCTGTCTTATATTACCTTTCTTTGGTGTAACAAAAATCAAGTCACCATTATCAGTTTAACACAAACACAGATGACACCACTGAAATAGGTGAAAAGTACACAGAACACACAGAACACAGACGCACCAAATAAAGATGAACAATATTTGGAATAATATCATAGCCTGGTAGCAATACAAGTCCATGGTTCTGCCAAAGTTCATCATGGCTGTAAGGTTTGGTGTTAATGTCCAGTGGTTTTCAGCACTGGACCTGGGAATGAACTGTTTATGCTGGACTTCATTCTACACATAACCACACAAAGGCAATTAACCCCATCGATAATTTAACCCTGAAAATGTAAAGATGGATCCATGAGTGTCTAACGCTGGGAATCCACCAAAAAGTGTAGCTCACACGCTACAGTCGCTACTGGGCCAAACCTGGCCCTGTCTGGGACCACTTTTTTTTTGCCTCGAGCGGGAAAAGAAATCACGTGCACGAGTGGAGCGTCCGTGCACGGCCAGTGAAAACGGCTACATTCATTAACATGGAGCAGAAGAAAATCAGCGTCCGTGCACATATGCTTGCGCGCCTGGTGAGTTCCTAGCACAAGTCTCTCGGACCAGAGCCAGAACCACTGCAGTACGCCTGGATTTGAAGGAAATTCCTAGTCAACTAATAGTCGTCAATTGTCTATGAATTGAATACCAAGGACCCCAATGGAAACAAGCCAGACCAAAGTATTATAAATGTAATTGTGATGTTTACATTTTTTTGCCTAATAAAATATTCGATCAATCAATCAAATAGTCGTAAGATTTGTCGACTAACCGATTAGTTCCTCCTATAAATAATTGTGCAATAGCCAATAGCTATAGTCTGTTCTTTATCAATGATGAAGAAATAACTCCTACAACGTGAACATTTTAAACATTAAAATCAACTAATTAACATGAAAAATCGTAGCCGACTAACAGCCAAAGACCTATTAGTCAACAAATAGATTATTAGAGATCAGCGCTACGCTGTAGTCATTTATTTGTTGTGGGTCAATGGCTATTAGGGTAGAAGTCAATATGATTTTCTGTTCAATGTGAATGTAACTTATATTTTAACTAGCTCATACTGCCCAGGACACTTGTGGTTATTGCAGCCCAAACCCATGAATCTATTTTAAAGCTTCAGATCTTTGTCATGGAAGTTGCAGAGCAATTAGCACATTGCAGCTCTTTCACAGCTGTCATAACAGTAACATTGTAATAGGAGAAACTGTAATATGAAGTGTCAAAGTATAGCTACCGGTGTGACAGAGTTGCCGCCAAAGAAAGTAACTTGGTGCCACGTAGAGACGAGTGTCCATGTGGCTGTGAAATTGGGTAAGTCTGAGAAGTAGGTCCTGATGTCATCTGTGGCCCTCTTCAGGATGAAGGGATTTGTACTCTCTCTGTAGTACACTTTCCCTGCACGGCGGTTATCCACATCAGCCCAGAACGGTGCCACAACCCTCCGGTCTCCGGCGATTGGGAAAGCAACTGGCGTGAACTGAGACACTTCCCTCAGGAAAGACACCAGACCATTGTTGTTTACCTGAGAGGGAGATAGCAGAGAGTCAGATGATACAGTCAGTTAGTTTGTCTCTGTACATTAATACACCCACTCAAAGTAATTAACTTTACCCTTTACCCATTACCTTCCTCTAGCACCATCATTACGACTTTCAAATAAACAAATTGGGGGTTACTCGGACCACTGGCCTAGTGGTCTGGGCACCTAGGCTCCAATGTAGCCTGACAGCGCGTTGCGGGTTCATAGTAGCCTATGATTTATTGTTTTTGTTTTTCAAACATGCCACATTAAAGTGAAACATCACAGACAATTTAGTGCAGCTTGGTGGCCCCACCAGGGAGTGCTCTGACAGCATAATTGCGAAGTCATTTATTCAAATCTGACCGAGTGCCTGTGTTGCACATGTAACCTTTTGACCCTTTCCAAACTCCTGTCCAGTAAAACGGAAATGGCTTCAAAATATTCTTTAAAAAAGTAGTACATCAAAATGTATTTCTAATCATGAAATGGCAGAAGTGAAAGCTCTGTCATCTGCGGTGCTGAGGAGGTCGAGGCGAAGCCAGGCAGGCAGAGTTCCTCTGACCTTGGGGAGCAAACATCAGCACAGGGCAGTGGGCGCTCCCATAACGGATGTTTGCACTTCCCATGTAGCGAACAGATGCAAGCTTTATTCTGTCAAATGACAGCAGCTGCGAAAACCCCGCTCCTTCTACTCACACACCTGCATGCTCGTCACACCAGGACGGACGTTCAACTGTCTTTAAAAATCCTCAGACACATGCCAACACTAAAGTAACCAAAAGGCTGAACCCAGTTCGCTCTTGTCCACATATCTCCGCAGTGAGAAATGCGTAGTCAGCCCTGCGGTTACTGCACGTGTTGAAAATCAAGAAGTATCAACTTCCTGTTAGAATTTAAACATTTATTTGACGCTTTTATCCACACAGCATTTCACAATGAATGTGACTGTAGGTTAAAGTTGATTTTGAAGATTTCTCACATTACACGCATCTAGCAGTAAATTATGATTGCAAAAGTGAACACCACAGCACCCAGAACAATTATATGCTACAAATATCCCTTTGTATGAACCTAAAGTGTCCAATGTGGCCATAACTCAAGCGAAGAAATATCAAAAAAAGTAGGTTTTAAACAAGAACAGAGCAAAGCCAGAGAGAGGGCACATCAAATAAGTTCAGTTCACACAGAGAAGATAATGACTGTGGTATAACCCTTGGCTTAACCACATGAACCCATAGCGTCCCTAATATTAGGGCACGTCATAATAATAGACCATATTCACACAGCGGCCATTTTGCTATTAAGTTAATGAAATTCCACCCCGTTGCCACCCCGTTTTTTCAATGCAAAATGCCAACATGGCCGCCGTGTGAATATGGTCTATAGCCGGATATTTCGGCAAAAATAGGTGAATATTAATTCGCCAAAATAAGCAAACATTTGCTGAAAATAGCCGATCTGCAAGCTCGCAACGCATCGTGGTGCAATGTGACGGGTAGTGAGCGTGTAGATCGGCTATATCTTCAGCAAAGAGATTTGGTGTAGAGGGGAAACAGAGGGGCGTTATTTCTGATTATGGCTAAAAACAAAAAGGTAACACCTGTATGAATTATATTTCATGTTTTCAACTTTTAATTCAATGTTCTTTGGAGAAAACATGTCCTTACGCTATCAAAAAGATAATATTTAAAATCATGTATGACAAATTCCTATAGAACCTAGGATGTTAAACCCTATGAGCAAGATTCTGTATTCATAAACAGGGTCAATAACATAACTTGGCCGAATGGAGCTGCGTTTGTATTACAATATTTTAACAATTCACCAATAAAGCTTATGAGTGTGACAACCATCCCCAATGGGGGTGTTATGCTAGAGGTCATGCTAACAACTTTCTGCTAGCCAAGGGAACAAACAAAACATTTACTGTTGCACAAGACAGCAGTAAATTGTGTTCAGCAAATTCAGCTGCAAAGTTTAATTTAAAGTGCATCAACAAACTACAAAAACAAAAGATATATTACATTTTACTTTGAGAAACACAATATCTCTTACCACAAATCTTTTACATTTGTGATGTTAGTCTCTGACCCTGTGACTGCAAATGTAGCTATCAAACTTTTTTTAAGAGCACCCCCTAATTTGGAAGATAAGTACTGCAACAACCAATGTGTACAACTAGGGATAGAGCACACCCATGGCCACTATACAGTCAACACCGCCTTTTGCCATCAGGACGACGGTGCACAGTACCACAGTGCAAGTCCCCACAAGTATAGGACTTCTGAACAAACAGGCCCGGTCTCAGTGCTGCACATAATGTGTAATGTGATATATGATATATGCCTCTCAAACTATGACTGGTAGCTTATTCTATTTTCCTCTATGTAAGAGAGGTGTTGTGTAGTAGTTTATGTACTGTGATTTTTGTGTCCTGATGGCTGCTTGGTGCGAAATGAATTTCCGCAAGGACAAATAAAGCATCTATCTATCAAACTAACTAACCCACACATTGTAACTGCAACTGCTCTGGCCATTTAATTGATTATTTAGTATTTTAGATAACATGGTAATCCAAGTGTAGCCTACTGTATCAGAGAGGTCAGTAAGAAGACAGAGCAGCCTGTCTCTGTGAACGAGAGAGGAAGGCTGTGTTGGGCCACGTGAAAGGCTTTCATTCATGGAGTCATTCCTGCTTATCATCAGCAGGTGCAGACGCTGCCACCCGTGCCACCTATCCCGTTTCTGCTAATCGCCGGTGTGAACCTTGCCTTTCCGTCCTCGGAGGTAGGGGGGCACTGGTGATGTGACGGTGACAAAGCAACGTCAGAGTGGTCAGGCTTTGCTTCCCCTCACGCGTATGGAAACCATAATTTCTGGGACTTCGCTGTAAAAACAGCAGAGGAAGTTTTGTTTGGCCCTGCACGGGGGCTCAGTTAATTGCCCAACCGCAGCCTTCCCTTCTGCATCAGCGCGATGTGGTGAGAACGTGGCCTATGTGGAGAGAGAGAGATGACGGTCTGCAGGGGCAGCGGCCCCGGGGTCGACCGGACGGAGCTCCGTTTGATCCATCCGGGAGAACAAGAGAGAGGGTTGGATGAATGGCACAGGAGGGGACGGACGGAGAACAAGCTTCACACACCCACTAATGAGGGACCTGCGGTGGCAGCGGTCTGGAAGCCACCCATCTCACAGCGAAATTAGTGCAGGAAATCATGCTGAACACCAAAAAGACTTTATACTCCAATACCGGAATACATTTAGTCGCCTAATCCAATCTCTGTTCGCATCTGGAACTGTTTAAACAAGTCTATTCCTTCCTGGTTGAGGATTCATATTAAATATGGGCCTATTTTGACATGGTCACGACCTGAAGGGGAGTTAAAATAATTCCTCTATGACTGAACTTGGCAACTTATCCTTTTAGTTATATGATCACATGCTTTTTCGTTTCCTCTGTGGATTTACTCTGGGTGTATCGCTCTAATCAGCAATCAGACCTTTTCACCAGGCTCTAACTAGTACAGACATTTAGTGAGGGGCGGTTTATGTATTACATTTATGTGAGAGCGTGTGGGCTCAGCACTGTCTTGTGTTATGCTGTAATATGACCAAGGTCAGGCTCACATGGGAGAGGTACCATCAATCAGCCTTGTAAAGCCTCAGCTGTACTCGCTTGCACTTCGTGTCGTGCACCGAAAATATGCGATCTATAAGCTCACAACGGGTCGCAGCACGATCCACAGCGCGATCTGCTATTTTTGGTAGTATAAATTTGTATAAATCAGCTGTAAGAAGCATCTCTCTCTCTCTATCTCTCTTTCTCACACACACACACACACCCACACTCTCGCTCTCTTTTACTCTCAACGGTGCCACTTGACTCTTCTAACACCCTTGTTATTTTTGGGGAATTCTTTGCCGGATATATGCCGGGTTTTTCTTGGGTGGTTTTTTTCTTCGGGGCCAAGTAATTTATGGACAAAAATAAACTTTCATCTGGGAAAAGTCAGGCCAAAGCAAACCGCTAAATGAAAAAGGTACGCAAGGATCAGCACAGGAAAACATTAGCCGTTCCTTGTCAAAAAAACGAGGTTTCGCAGCCGCTGTCTAACAATGTGACGAAATCCAGTTAAGTGTCTGCGCTGTGAACTGTGCACTTGGACTTTGAACCCAGGTCACCTGTGCCCCCCCCCCCCCCAAAATAGTTTAACCTAAGTGGTTAAAGCCCTATTTCTACAAGCTACACGGGCCGTTCACACAGGACACGGTCAGGTGGCAACTGCCATTGACATCAATGGAGAGTGGTTTGCTGCTTGATGGGCCATTCACACAGTACGCGGTCACGTCACAGATCGTCTATTGTAGCCATTAGTTTCTTAATACTAATGGCTACAATAAATGAATGCCCAAAATTGGGATGCCAGGGTCAGTGGTAAATCTTGACATTAGTCCTGTATCTAGAACAATGTGGCATTATTCTGGGACAACCATCATAAAACATGCTTGTCATGCTATAGAAACTATACAACCTAGTTCACTATAGATATAATAATAATAGATTTAATAGGCTATATCAACAATCAGTCCCTGTTCAAGATTCATCCGGACATTTCTCCAAGCATATTATGTAAGTTAGGATTACTTAATACTTCTGTATTTCAGCATTACATGAAATGCACCTAGGTACTACTGCACACGCACACACATGCACGCACGCGCACGCACGCACGCACGCACGCACGCACGCACGCACGCACGCACGCACGCACGCACGCACGCACGCACACACACACACACACACACACACACACACACACACACACACACACACACACACACACACACACACACACACACACACACACACACACACACACACACACACACACACACACACACACACACACACACACACACACACACACACACACACACACACACACACACACACACACACACACACACACACACACACACACACACACAGAGGCTCATATAATGTACACTACACCAAGCCATTCATAGTTTAGTTGTTTCCAAAGCCTGAAGTTGCGCAAACTGGAGCTGAAGTTCTTAAAAAGAGCAGATGAGCATTAGCAGATGTTACAAATCTGTGAGCAGAGCAGTTAGAGTTTGTCCTTGGCATTATTCTTCCCCAAACCTATTTGAGTTCCTCTAATAGTTGACTTCATAACACAGGCAAGCAGAACCTTACCCCATAAATATTATTGGATTAATTATATACTGTATGTTATACCATGTAAGTGAGTTTTGTTTTGTTTTTTTTAACTTTTTTCCCCCACAATAAATGTTGAGAGCATGACCGTTGTGTGGAGGTTGTTATTAAAGGGTTATCTGCCTCCAGTAAATAACTTAGATTTTAACAATCTTCTCTGACATCTGCTTTTAAAGTTGTGGAGAATGTGGACTTATGTGTCCTCTCGAACCTTGGACCTTCTCCGCTACGTTGTTAACAACAGCCATCCGCAAGATTAGTTAATCCGTTATTTGCATTGTTTGGAAGCCCCTAAGACACTTTGCAGATGCATCTGTCTTCTGTTAAAGGGATTTGGTCGCCTCTCTGATAAAGCAGCTGGTCAGGTCTGCAGGGAAGACCTTCACCTTGTTATCTGAGTCATGGGAGGAGAGGGACCCTTTGTGAGGGGGGGGGGGGGGGGGGCTAGTAATGTGAAAACTCCCAGACACAAACAAAGGGACAGCCTGATTAGGTTGGAGTGGGACTGGAGTGGGAGCTATAGGTGTGTGAGCGCTGTGTTTATACTGGTGTGATACTAGAAACCATGACTGTCCCAACGTCTGGAAGAGCTTTTTCGGTTCAATGACATTTGTGTGAAACGGTTTGCATTTCAAAGGCACAACAGCCAACGATAAGAAGACAGCAACGTTTGGTTTGTCCTGCAGGAAACGAGAGGGTTAAGGGTTTTAACGGGAGCTGCGGTGAGGGGTTTCACGGAAATACTTTCAAGCACATGGAGTGCTAAACAGAGTCAGTTATGATAATACCATGAGACAACATTCACGAACCGCCTAAAAGCTGCTTGGTTCTACAGCTTCCATGTGGCAGTGGCCCAAAGGCTTGGAATGAACTCCTGGGAGAAACTATCCATATGAATTTGCCCCTTAGTGTTCACTGAAATATCACCTGCTCAGCGCAGCTCGCTCTCTTGTGGCAGAGGTCGCCATGTGGCTCGCTTGGTTTACAGCAGATGTTTAATGGATTCAGGTGAAGCATTTAAAACGAGCGTGACTGTAATTTTCAAGTGCCTGCCACAGTCTTTTATGTCTTTGGTGGATACAGAGTTACAGCCTGGTCTATCTGACTCTAAATTACTTGTGCTTCATGTGTAACAGCATATCACTTCACCACTTACACAGCACATTGTAGTGTGAAGAATGACTCAGATCCTTATCAAAGCCCTAGTAATCTAATCTGAGATCAACAGCGCAACCTCTGTTGACATCTGTCTTGTCTTGTCTGGCTTCACCATTGTCTTCCAGTGTTATTGTAGGATAATAGATGTGTTATTATAGGATAACACACTACATGAGTTTGGATTCATTGCAACACTCATAATGAGAACACTCCCAAAATACCCGGGTGTAGCTATTTGTGCTGCCACAATGGAAGATATATAATGGTCAAAACAAAGGCGTGATCAACTGTGATATCAATATATAATAAATATATAGTGTCAATTATATGTTATTGTGTATTTAATATGCACTTGCGTGTCTGTCTGTGTGTGTGTGTGTGTGTGTGTGTGTGTGTGTGTGTGTGTGTGTGTGTGTGTGTGTGTGTGTGTGTGTGTGTGTGTGTGTGTGTGCATGTGCGTGTGTCTGTGTGCGTGGCCGACTGGCCGTGTGTGTGCACACACACACACACACACACACACACACAATGTGTGGGCCTGTGATATCTCTGCATCGAGACACTGATCTCACTCAACCACAGTCTGGATGCTCAGATTAGAAAGGTGAACTTTGAACTTGCCGATTGTTGCCATGGTGTCTCAGCCTCTTCTGTCAGGGTTTGAGGAGACCGAAAGTGGGCGGGGTCTCCTGGAGGAGAGGGAGGCGGAGGGGGCGGGGCCAGGGAGGGGATAACCACAACAGGTGGTGTTGATTTAAAGGGGCTCTGTCTTCCCATGTGCTGGAACTGAACCCCATACATGACAAAGGCAGATCAAAGTGGGTTTCACTGTGGTGCGCGAAAATCCCTGTCAAACCATTCAGCTTCCTCCCAAGAGCTCTTCCTCCCTCTCTCTCCCCTCTCTCTCTCTCTCTCTCTCTCTCTCTCTCTCTCACAATCTACCCCCTGCCTACATCTCTCCCTCTCTCTCTCCCCCCCCCTCTCTCTCTCTCTCTCTTTCTCTCTCTCTCCAGTGTGCATATTTCCCCCCCTGCTCTGAACTCAAACAGAACAGCTCACAGATGCTCCACAGCAGTTATAACACAAACTGTCATTTCCTCATTACAGCTCTTTGTAGACTTACAACAGGGGCTCACCAACACGTTTAGACTAATAATGTTCTCTCTCTCTCTCTCTCTCTCTCTCTCTCTCTCTCTTAATTCAAAAGGGCTTTATTGGCATGAGAAAACATGTGTTTACATTGCCAAATCAAAAGTGGAACACCCCCCCC
The DNA here is from genome assembly GCF_963454915.1 of Gymnoscopelus microlampas. NCBI lineage: Eukaryota > Metazoa > Chordata > Actinopteri > Myctophiformes > Myctophidae > Gymnoscopelus > Gymnoscopelus microlampas. Next base: position 28,132,250 of record NC_139946.1, read on the forward strand.
TCTCTAAAATAAACTCTGGAGCTTTTGACAAATGTTGTGTACAAATATGTTCATGTGTTCATGTATTTATTGGCTATGCATTTTTTGGTCAATAAAAATGTCAATCAATCACACGCTAGTCTCTCTGCATGGGGGTGAGGAGGGTCACCTCAGAGCGAGGAAGGGGAGCTCAATGATGGAGAGTGAAGAAGATGTCATGCAGTGGTGTAAAGTAACTAAGTACATGTACTCAAGTACTATACTTAAGTACAATTTTTAGGTATTTTTACTTTCTTCAGTATTTACAATTTTCCATACTTTATACTTCTACTCCACTACATCTCAGAGGCAAATATTGTACTTTTGCTCCACTACGATCATTTGAAAACGTTTGGTTACTAGTTGGTAGGCCTAGTTACTTATAGATTTAGAAGATTATTATTACAAAACAAACGTGCATTAACCACTTCAGCCCTATTTAAACTTTGGCTATTTAAAAATAGCCGATCTACAAGCTCACATCCCATGACATGTTGTGAACTTGTAGATCGGCTATTTTCAAAAGATTTCAATACATTTAATACATTTGAAACCTGTGAAATGGGACATTCGGTACTTTTGGGTACTAGTATATTTTTTATGCCAATACACTTTTGTACTTTTACATTTTTTAAATGTTGAATTCTGGAGTTTAACTTGTTACAGAGTATTATATACTAGTATACATTGCAGTATTGATACTTTTATTTAAGTAAAACATTAGACTGATTAGAGCACTTTTACCACCACTGGTTCTAATAGGAATCACGCCGTGTCAGTCAGTTGGACAGGACTGCCAAGTGAGCACATGTGCGCGTCGGCGCATGCATCCACATCCACAACTCTACCAGGCTACAGCACAGTGTTGCCAGGTTTTGTGAGAGCAATAAGCAACCAGGTCTAGGGGAAAAAAAGCCCAAAGGAAGCAACTTAGGCCACATGACATGAGCACTTTAAACCATCGGCTATTTGAAAATAGCCGATCTACAAGCTAACAACGTAGCTTGTAGCTTTCAAAAGAATCTTGAAATAAAATGTGGAATATTTGGAATATGTTTTATACATTCTATCAACACAAATCTGGTACGGGGTTCACCTGGTATAAAATATTTTCAGATGGGGATTAGGGACAAATTAAATATACCAATTTAGGGGTCCATGACATGAAAATAATATGTGAGAAGTGAAAACCACTGGTTTAAATAATAATTAAAAAATGTGGAAGCAAGCCTAAATAAGTAGCTACACGTTAGAAACCAGACAAAAAAAAACGCAACCCACAAACTACCAATATTTCCAAGCAACTTTACAGAAAAAGAAGGCCAAAGCCACTTATAATAAGCCGACATGGCAACCCTGTCCACAACTCTACTACTCGACTACATCAGCATCTCTGGCGCAACTTGTCGCACGCGAATGAATGAACGCGTCCCCGCTTGTCGGTCTGTACTTACGTAGAGTCCCGTGTGTCTGTCGCCGAAGAACGGGAAAGCGATAGCGATCTCCACCAGCCCGGAGCCTCCGTCGTCCTGTGCGATGGTCAGCGTGTCCCCCTGGTCCCGGCCGAACGGGTAGAAGTCCCCCAGGGGCACGGCAGGTGCCACCCGGTCCAGGGAGAGCAGCAGGGTGCAGAGGCAGGGCAGCAGGGCTCGCAGCACCAACACCATGGCCTCAGACACCCAGAGAGAGATGGAGCTGACAGCTAGGCACTGTGGTGCACAGGGGAGGGAGGAGCACGCACACGCACCACCACGCACACACACCTGAGGCAGCAGAGCAGCAGCAGCAGCAGCAGCAGGGCAGAGCAGGACTGAACAGGGCAGGACAGGACACCTTTCTCTCTCTCATCCACGGCAACCCTGCCGAATCCTCGTCTGTATTCTCCTGTCTGTCTTCAATGTGGCCCTCAGTACTGAGTCTGAGGCAGGGGAATACTGGAGATCCCTTGCATTCTGCTTGCTGCCTGGGTGCTGCTGCTCCCCGTGTCTCTCACACATGAAATGAGGGAGGGAATGAAAAAAAAAGTGGGGGGAGCAGAGAGAGTGATTCGTGATTTTTTTTTTTTTTTTTTTAACAATCCAGCGATTTGGTCCCTGATGGCTAGCTTTTAGAAATATCCTCAATAAAAGCTCTACTATTCTGCCTGCCAAAGGAGTTCTTTCACTTTCTGGCCCCACCTCCCCCGTAGGGATTCACTACCTTGCATAATTAGCCGCTTCCAGCCAATGGCCTCCGCCGGGCTGGTAACTGGATCAGCACTGGGCGGAGCTATGATAATCAAAGGGCTGCTTTAAAGAACCTCTGTGACAAGGCTTCCCCCTTCTCTCCTGCAGTGTTGCCATGTCTGCTTATTATAAGCGACTTTGACCTTGTTTTTCAGTAAAGTTGCTTGTAAATATTGGTAGTTTGTGGGCTGCGTTTTTTGGGCTTGTTTCTAAGTGTACTTGCTTATTTAGGCTTGCCTAAAACAACAATAAAACATGTTAAACCAGTGGTTCTAAAATATCTTTCATGAAAATGGTTTTGTTCTTGGGAGCATTTGTGTTGTTAGAATGTTGGGAACAAATTCCAAATTTTCCACATTTTATTGAAGGAGTTTTTGAAAATAGCATAGGCCTATCAATATCAGCATAGCGACGCGTTGTGAGCTTGTTACCTGCATATATGGTAGGTTTAAAGTGCTCATGTCAAGTTGCTTCCTTTGAGCTTGTTTTCCTAAACCTAGTTGGCTTGCTTATTTCTCTCACAATATCAGGCAACGCTACTTCTCTCCTGCGAAAAACCCTGACTGAGTGAAGTTACTTTAGGCATACCGGAGCCGAGCCGTAGCACAGCCAGAAAACACGCATGTTCGCGCTTATGAAAACACAAGCGCACTGCGAGAAGAAGTAGAGTGAAAGGCTGTGATTTGTGATAAATCTAACAGTGAATGAACGGGTGCGCGCACGTAGTGCTTAAGTCAATGACTTAAAGTAGATGCACATGTGGGTGAGACTGAGCACACAGTTACAAATACTTCTTTGCGGTTTCTAATCAGCAAAGCAGAGAGACCACAAAATTGACTCAGGATTTTATGGATGTCAGGGATAATAATAACACGATGATTGCCCCAGTCAAACTCTGAAGGAATGACGATGGATGCCCCCCACGGAAGCATAGAGCGAGTGTTGCCAGATTCTTGGAGAGAATAGCAACTAGGTCTATGCAAACAACAAGCCCAAAAGAAGCGACTATTAGGCTACGGCTATTTGAAAATAGACGATCTACAAGCTCACATCGCGATGCAATGCGCTGTGAGCTTGTAGATCTGCCATAAAAAAAAGGAAATAATAAGTTAATTTTGGAACATTTTTTAATCATTTTAACACAAATCCCTGGCACAAAATATTTTCAGATGGGGGGTCTGTGGACTGGACAAATAAAAACAATATAGGGGTCCTTGCCATGAAAATGTTGGAGAACCAGTGGTTTAAACAACATTAGGAAACAAGCCCAAAAACTCGACCCGCAATTAACAATTATTTACAAGCAACTTTACAGAAAAAGAAGCCCATAGTGGCTTATAATAAGCGGACATGGCAACGCTGCACGGAGCGAGAGTGCGCGTTAATGTTTGGAAGAGAATTCCTTGGGAGCGCAGTCAGTCAGGCAGCAGAGAGCGAAGGTCATCCTCTCACCCACATCTCTATGTATCCACAGAGAGCCTTTGAGTTTGAATGGTGCATTGGTGCAAACTGCCAGCCAGTGGTGGAAAAAGCACTCACTTTTTTTTTTTTTTAAACTTAAGTAAAAGTATCAATACTGCAATATAGAAATACTCTGTTACAAGTAAAAGTACGGAATTCTACTTGAGTAAAAGTACAAAAGTATTGACATCAAAATGTGCTTCAACTACCAAAAGTAAAAGTAGGCCTACTCATTATGCAGAAGCTCCCATATCACAGGTTTTCATGTATAAAATGTGAGCTTGTAGATCGGCTATTTTCAAAGGCTTAAGTGGTTAATGTATGTTTTACAAAGTAACTAGTAACTAAAGTTTTCAAATAATTGTAGTGGAGTAAAAGTACAATATTTGCCTCTGAGATGTAGTGGAGTAGAAGTAAAAGTATTGAAAATACTCCAGTAAAGAAAAAGTACCTCAAAAGTGAATTTACAGTACTTTACTAGAGTAAATGTACTTAGTTACTTTACACCACTGGTGCAAACTGCAAACCCAATTCTGGATCTCGAACGACGTGAGGGAGCAGCTCTGATCTGTCGCAAAGTTTACAGAAACATCTAAATAAATTAGACTTGGGAAAGGAAAAAGCTGCTTGTTCAGCAGAATTGACCACATTGCTTATCAGATCTCACTGACTTTGAGTCAGAATTTTTATTAAGACATAGCTCATGTTGATCGTGTGAAAATACACAAAGTGAATGGGTTATATAGACCCTTAAAGAAATAATCAGACATCAGAGGACCATGAGATCAATCCAAATCAAATCATCAGATCAAAACAAAGTTGAATTATTATTAAAAATGTTTTTATTATTTTAACCCATTTCTATTAAAAAAAACAGCTTTCCATTAAACAAATCAGGATTAGGATAGAAATAATTGATTTGAAAAAGTAATGCACGTGTGCACTTCTGTGCTCGTTTGTTGAAAACACTTTGAGATTCATTTGTGCTTTATAAATAAATGTGAACATGATCAGTGCAATGGAAGACGAATGTGTGAGCATGATAAACTGACAAAGGCGTAGCAAATAGCACCAAGCCAGGAAACTTTCCATCACATTGTTTCCCTAAAAAAAACAAAAAAACATAACACATGGAGACAGAGTGAACAGCCTACAGTAGAAACACCTACTGTGTGGCTTGTGAGAGGAAATCCTTAAAACAATTTGGCACATCTAGTCCAACTCATAAACAAGACTTTCATTGTTTGTTGTTGTCGAGTTCTCCTGTAGATTAAAGTAATCCAATGTGCACGTGTGCCTGTGTGTGGGAGCAAAATGCTTGGGAGTGCGTGTGTCGTGTGTACAGTATGTGCTCCAAAGAAGCAGATCTAGCCTAAAACATAAATGTTGCTGTTGCTGCCTGGGACGCTGCCAACAGAACAGAGTCCACGGAGGCCATGAGGGCCGTGTACATCTCATGCAGGGCTGCTTTCACTGCCTGGGCTGCAGCATCTGACTGACGTACGCCTGCCGTCTTCTGATCTCCTGGTCCAACTGCTCCTTCAGTGTTAGCAGCTATTATGGGATGTGAACAATGTTTACACTCTTACAATTAACCATTTAAACTATACACTTCGTTAACAAAGGTTCCCCAGGGGCCTATACTGTACTTGGTCCTCTCCTTTTTGAAAGTGGGTTTGGGACCGTCGTGAAAAGACCGTCGTGAAAATGTGTCTTTCGCTGTACTGTGATTGGCTGACTCTATTCCCACCCTTTGCTCAGTACTGTGATTGGCAAGCGAGACGCATGATGAAATTAATAACCTATAAATAGCACCACGCACTTAAAAAAAATACTTTTTTTTTTAAGTGAGCTTCCATCACTGTGATGACCACTGTTCTAAATAACACCGCTCACTTCACACTGGGTGTGATTTTGGGCGGTGTAACCACCCCTATATGTGAGGTTGGGACATTGACATTTGCTGCACTGTGATTGGCCACCCATTGTACCCCCCTAACCCTGCACTGTGATTGGCTACCCATTGTACACCCCTAACCCCTACACATTCAATGCAAATCTATACTTTTCTTTAAGTGAGCTTCCATCACTGTGATGACCACTAGCTGCACTGTGATTGGCTGACTCTATTCAGCACTGTGATTGGCTAGCGAGACACATGACACATGTGCATAGTCCTATAAATAGGACTATGCACTTAAAAACACACATTTATGTTTTTTTTAAGTGAGTCATGGGTCTGTGATGACCACTGTTATGACCACACCGCCAACTTCACACTGGGTGTGATTTTTGAGTGGTGCCGAAGGCAACCACTCCTATATCTGGCTTTGTCCGTGTGTCCGTATGTATGTATGTATGTATGTATGTCTGTCTGTCCACAAACATTGATGACAATATCAATACGGGGGTCAATACGGGGCTCATCAAAGGCACCACTCACTTCACACAGGGTGTGATTTTTTATTTCCCTCTAGCTGAAAATAGCTGATCGACAAACTCACACAAAGCGCCACAACGAGCTTCTGAGCTTGTCAATCGGCTATTTTGGCTGAATGTTTGCCTATTTTTGCCAAATGCTCAGCTTAAGGCACTCAACAACCTACCCGCCCCCTACCTCTCCGACCTCCTCCATCATCATGTCCCCTCCCGCTCCCTCAGGTCCGGTGATGCCAACCTCCTGGAAGTCCCCAGGACCAGCGCCGAACCTGGGGTGCAGCCCTCCCTTTGGAATGCACTACCCAACCACATCAAAGATGTCCCCACCCTCTCATCCTTAAAAAACACCCTCAGAACCCAGCTCTTCAAGATTGCTTTCCCCAGCTAACCCCTCAACCCCCTTGTTTTGACTGTTTTTACACTTAGACATAACTTTTTCTTTCTTTCCTCTTTTCCCCCCATATGAAGCAACTTTGCTACTTAGAAAAGCGCTATATAAATCAAAGATATTAAATCAAAGATAATAAATCAAAGATATTATTATTATTATAACATGCCAAGAATAGGGATGCTAGGTTTCATGCGGTTACATGAAGACTCTGGATTTTGCTGTGTAGGCAGACATAGACAGAAACTTAAAGGCTGACAACTGAAGATGACAACACAGTACCTGTTCCTCCAGGCATTTGACCCTCTGACGGTGAGCCTTTTCGCGGCTCTCCAGGGCCCGCTCCACTTGCAGCTGCCCGCCCCTCAGACGATCAGTCTCCATGTCCATCTCCTGGCGATGGCGAGCCGTCACCTCCAGGAGGCGCTGGGAGTGAGAGTGCTCCAACTGGGAGATCTGGGCCTGAACACACATTTAGGTCTGTATAACTATCAATTGTTTCCTTAGCGATTATTCTATCAATGACTTTTCGAGTTATTGAATAAGTGAGAAGTATGTTTTTTTAAATATATATGAACAAATTGACACAAAAAATGGACTAATCGACTGAATCGATTAGTATGGTGATGAATCACTTAAGACCTGTTTTATACTGTGGTGTACAATGTTTCTACAAGCTCATGTTGTGACCTTGTAGATCTGTTATTTTCGCTATTTTCGATAATATTTGTTTCCTATAATGATACGTTTTTAGATTTTTTTCCCCCAAATCCAAAATTAAATTGAGTAGTTTGATTAACTGTTGCATTCCTACACAGTAGTTCACAGTCACAGGCTTTATCTTATCCGTAGAGCAGAGGTTCTCAAACGTTTTCATATCAAAGACCCCCAAATTGTATGTGGCCACAGACCCCCATCTGAAAATATTATTAAAATGTTTAAAAAAAAAAAAAAAATTTCACCAGAATTGTTTTTTTTAAATAAAATAGCACATCTTCAAGCTCACACCATGACGCGTTGTTGTGAGCATGTACTAGCTATTTTCAAGGAGCTGATGTGATGTATGTATGGTTAAAGTGGTTAAACAGATTTTGATGCTATGGTAACTCATTTTGCTGGGGACCCCCTTGGGACCCTCAACACTGCCGTAGAAATCGCTTGTTGCCAGCTGATCTTTGGCCCTCTCACCTGGAGGGTCTGCACCTCAACCTGTCTCTCTGCTAGCTCCTGCTCCAGAGTGCGGACGGCATCCCCCAGCTGCTGCCTCTCCTGACCTGCCAGCGCCACCTCCTCCTCCCTCCTCAGCCTCTGCAGCTCCACCTGACAGCAGAGCGACACACACAACGGCAGCAATGACTTTACCATGATGGCCTCGGCACTCACGTGCGAGCCTCGCCGTAATGTGTGTAGCAGAAGCCCCCATGTGCCCGTGGCGGCAGCTTGTTTCTCACAGTACATCTCCGTGTTTCCATCATTTCAAGATCACTTTATACAGGTTGTGACAGAAAAAGAGGGGTCTGGGGAGAAGGGAACAAACAATAATAGGCTAATAAAAAGCGAAGCGTAGAGTCATATCTGGGCAAGGAGTCTGGGGAAGGATTTATTTTCCAAGTGAAATGAGAGGAATCGGCAGCCAAGCCCGCAAATCACTCGGAACCTGTTGACAGCAGGTAGTTTCGGCCAAGCAATCTGATTGGTCGGAAGACGACATTCCAACCGTGCTGTTGCTTCACACAGGGCTACCTTTTCTTTTTTATAGATCACTCTGCCAACTCTTGTGACCTGTTAGCAGCTTCCATCTTCCTTGATCTTGTAATTGTTTTTGTTATTGTGCTACTGGGTGGGAAGATATATAAAAAACTTGTTTTAAAGATTTGATTTTGGGCTTTTATGCCTTAATGATAGGACAGTAGACTGACAGGAAATGGGGAGAGACGTGCATCAAAGGTCGTAGGGATCGGGATTTGAACCCGCGACACGGTGTCAGGCTGGCATTGCAGCCTAGCATTGCAGCCTAGGGTGCCTGGACCACCTTGCCGCGGCCCAGGCCTGGGAAGATATATTTAACGTTGTTCTTTAAATGGTCAATCTAAACGGTAAATGGTGCTTACATATTAGTGCTTTTAACCAAAGAGCTTTACAATGTGCATTACATTCACCCATTCTTCACACGCAGATGGCAGAGGCAACCATGCAAGGTACCAACCCGCTCATCGGGAGCAGTTAGGGTTTCAGGGTCTTGCTCAAGGACACTTCAACATGAAGCCAGGAGGAGCCAGGGACCGAACCCACAAACCTTCCGATTAAATGGCAACTCTACCTCCTGAGCCAGTGCCGACCATCCTTTACTATAATGACCCCCGCAACGAATGCGTTCTAGGTTAACCCATTCAATCCGGGAACGCATCTACAAATGTCTTCTAAATCCTAACAGTTCTCTGAAAGCCGTATATGTTGCTATAATATCAGTGGTTCTCAATTTTTTTTATGTCAAGGACCACCCAAAGTGATATGTATTTTTTGCGGACCCCCCATCTCAAAATATTTTGTCCCCAGAAGCAAAGATTTGAGTTACAAATGTTTGCTTTAAAAATATATATATTCAAAGATTTGCACAAATTCTCATGATTTTTGAATAACCAAAGTATAAAATAATGGCTATATCTCAAATCTAAAATGACACAGATGCGTTCCCGGATTGAATGGTTTACGCAATGTAAAATAAAGAAATAAATGGAAACCTAGCATTGTAGAGGTTAGGGACAGCTCACCTTCTCCAGTGACTTTCTGAGAGAAGCCTTGTCTTTCCCTAGACGGGTGAGGGCCCTCTCCATCTCGGCCCTCTCGCCCTGCAGTTTCTGCAGGGAGCTCTGCAGGCTGATCCCCCTGTTCTGGAGCTCCTCCTTGTCCCTCTGCAGCTGCAGAGCACCGTCCTGGGCCTGCATGTCCGCCTCCTGCCTCTGCCTCAGGGCCTGCATCAGGGTCACCCAGGCACGTCACATAATGTTGTTTTACTTACTGTATATCCTGTTTGTTTTGCAAACGACCGTGTCGCCGGGCTGACTCACCTCCTTCAGGGTCCTGTTATGTTTCTCCAGCTCGGAGCCCCTCAGCTCGGAGTCCTCCTGGGCCCTTTGGAGGTTCTGGGCCCGCTCCGTCAGCATGTGGTTCAGCCTCTTGCTCTCTGAAAGGGCATCTCGAGTTTTGTCCAGACGTTCCTGTGCAAGGCAAGCAAACACATTATAAAGACAAACTGGTGGAGCATGTACTGAGTAGTGGAGTAATGAGTCCACCAACTTTCACCTCAAACATTAGTTTGCTCTCAGGATCACGCTTGAATTCTCGAATTCTCAACTTGCTTCATATTCTGTCGTTCCTTTCCATTGCTTTTTGCAGGAAAACATTGTAGGATTTTCTTTAATTTTTTTCCCTCCATCCTTTTTATTGGCATGAGCCAATGGGTTTTGAGCAAAATAAAAGAGATTTATACCAATCTTTATACCATGTTTATGTTTGCACAGCATCTTTAAAAGGCAGTCCCACAACTAAGCTCTGAAAGCTCTCCTGAGAAGCTCTTGGAGAATTAATGAGCTTTCCGGAGCATTTTATTGCATAGTCTTTGAGGTCCTTCAGGAAAACCACGGCAGCGAAGGTAAATAAAAAAAAAAACCTTCACTGTAAAGGTTACACGGCTGCTCTGTAAATCAAAGGCCAGTAATGGAAGCTCAGTGATTCATCTTATTTTGCAGTTTCAATTAAAGATCCCCAGCTGGACTGGAGTAGAAAAACTTGAAATAAAAGTATACAACGCATGGAATTTGTTTTTATTTAACAGCCCTGAATAAATATGAAAATGTTTCAAATTGGCCCAGGATCGGTTTCCTGCACCATCCACCTACTCGGTCAACCTCTTAAACCCATCATTTTTATGAGTGTGATTAAGTGACAGAGTACACTGAGAAAGTGGGCTCTGCCATTAAACAGAATTGTTATTGACAACTGGAAGTAGAGTAGAGCCTTATTATTACCCTTAACCACTTGAACCCTCTATACTTAGTTGATTGGGGTCGGCTCTGTACTTGGTACCCTTTTGTACTTGGTACCCTCTTTTTCCCCTCTACACCAAATCTCTTTGCCGAAAATGGCCAATCTACGGGCTTGTTGTGACACATTGTGAGCTTGTAGATCTGCTGTTATCGCTGAACATTCCCCCCAGAATAGGGATGCTAGGGTTTAAGTGGTTAATGGAATTTATTTGAAACTTAAAAACGAGGGAGAAACACATTTCTTATAGGAAAAATGGATGCAAAGTCAGTGTACCTGCAGTAGCCTGCGGTCCTGTTCACTGACAGTCAGGGTCCTCTTTTGCTGTGCTATCTCCTCCTGCATGAATCCGCTACTCGCCCTGTTGTCACAGAGAGAGGTGGACAGGTCTTGGAGCTGCTCCCTCAGCTGACCCTCCTGCTGCTCGGTGCGGGCCAGCGATGCCGCCAGCCTCTCCTCGCCGACCCTCGTCGCGGCGCAGCGGTCCTCGCTCTCGCCGAGCTCCCTTCTCAGCTCACCCAGCCTCTCCTGCAAGGCCCCCACCTCCGCGTCCAGCTCGGCCGCCCTGAGTTGCGCCCGCTGCAGCTCGCCCTCCAGGGTGCGCTGGGACAGCTCCAGGCGGCTTGCCCTGTTCTCCGAAGCCTCCAGGGTCTCCTTGAGTTTCCGCTGTTCTGCCTCGGCGCGGGCTTCCAGGCCTTGGGAACGCTCCAGCTTCTCCTGTGAGGAGCGACGGCATGGAAAACATTGATGGCTGTCACTAAAAAGCACAGTGTTGTAACTTGATTCTTGTCTTTGGCTTCCGAACCTACTTGCAGTGCCCTGGATTCGGCCTCGGCTGCCTGCAGACTGCTCCTAAGCTTGACCACCTCCTCCCCGAGGCTCCTCTTCTCCCTGTCCCCGCGCCGCGCCGCCTCCTCCTGCATCGAAAGGGAGGTCTGTGTTCCGTGCAGCTGCTCTGCCATCTCGCGTTTCCCTGGAGGAACAGGCGCAAAGAAGTCACCAAAAAAGATAGGCAACCACACATGATTCATAACTGATATTGATATTTTAAAACTGGTTTTCAAACTTTTTGTGTCCAAGGCACACCAGTTGGCAAGTCCAAATCTCAAGGCATACCTGATTTACATGCTGATATTGTACATTGTGAGCTTGTAGATGATGTGTACACGCCCCAAAATATGGATGCAAGGTTGAAAGTGGTTAAAAATGTACACTATCTATTTATGTAGGGTATAGAATTTGCCTTTGTATTGGGAAATGAGTGCACACAAAGTACTGATATAGTAAATAGTCAAAATGATTCATAATGTTTTGTATAGTTGTATATATTGCAGTAATATATATATTGCAGTGGTTGTCACAAAATCACAAGGCTCTCCTGGTGCGTCTCACAGAGCACCGTTTGAGAACCACTGATCTAGAATCCCCCACCTTCCTCCAGTTCTTTCAAGACCTTCTGCAGTTGCAGCAGCTGGCTGCCTGACTTGTCCTGATCGCCTTTGAGCTCCGACACCTGTCGAGTCAGACCTGCTATCTGAGCCTTAGCATCGTCCTGCAGGGAAAAAAATCAGATTCATAGTAAATGTGGAAAACTGTGTTAAGTAGTGTTAAATACCAATACAGCACTTGACGATCATCCACCACTTAGTGCCACTTACCAGTGTCCTTCTAAAAGGTAAAAGTAAACTAAGATGACAGAGTTTCCATTCTAAGACACCATGCAAATACAGTATGTGTTACAGTGACATGAACAGATTGAGGGTGGCGCCTTTGAATTTGTGCATTTTGAGCTGTGGTTCAGCTGTTGTTGAGAGGTAACCGTTACTGTACCCTGTCTCTTTGTGCATCCCTGAGTTCCTGTTGGAATTCGCGGAGAGCTGTCTGCACTGCTTCCATGTCCGGTTCTTCATCTACACCGTGAGGCAGCGAGGGAACAGGCCCATCCACCACACTGTCAACCCCTGTAAGCAGAGTCCATATTATTCATTCAAGTATCTAGTAGAGCATGGGTTTCCATACTTTTCCAAGCCAGGGATGCCAAAACAGCCATAGCCTCTGGCTGCAGTTCCCTCCTACAAAATGGCAAAAAAAAAACAAAACCTGAACATAGCCGATTTACAAGCTCTATTAGTATTACGCATTGCAGCGTACGTAATACGTTATGAGCTTGTAGATTCATCTTTGAAAATGATTGATTTTTTGAAAATTACAAAAATGAATGTCCTAAATAGGGATGCCAACAATGTTATGCATTTAATTTGAACTGAAATAATAATTTAAAAAAAATATATTAAAAAATCAAATGAAAAATCCTCTCCTTTCCAATTGGCCCCCCTGGCACCCCCTGGTGGACCCCTTTGGGCCGCGGCTCCCACTTAGAAAACAGGTGTAGTAGAGGGACTGCATAGAGATCATTATGCGCTACATGTAAACCTGCATGGCCCCTACCCTTCACTGGCGAGTGACTTCTCCATGGTGAGGGAGACCTTCGTCTACGCGACGGAGACCCTGTGCGGCCGATGCCCAGGGTGCGTCGCAGAGCTGAATGCAGGCCCGCCAGCTTCAGCTCCAGGTCCTTGCGTGCGGCATCGCCCAGGCCCAGCTGCTCATCCAGGCCCTGAGCCTTGCCCTCGGCAAGACTGGCCCTCAAGGTGACCTCCCTGATCTGGCCTCTGGCGTCGTCCAGCGCCCCTTCAAGCTGGGCGCTCACCTCCCTGAGCTTCTGGTCAGCCTGCTGCAGACAAGCCTCTCTCTGCTGCAGTGCCTCCCTGATCTGACGCTCTGCCTCCTCCAGCTCCACTGCACGCCGCTGCTGAGCTGCAACCTGCGCAAAGACACATGGGACTCATTGGTAGGGTCTGTACCAGTCAAGTCTCTACTATGACAATGTGCCATTTAGAGCTATTTACCCTAACAGAAAAAAAGGCTTAAAGGGATACCTATCACAATTGTAAACTTCATCTCTATATATTTGTTGAAAGGCTAATGTTCCATTAAGTAGCCTTGGGAACCAACGTTTCCTGAGCCAAATTGTCCAGGTCCAGGTCCAGGTCAGGAGCCTATCTCCTGTTTCCTTGATGTACTGTATGAGTACACACCCCTCCTTCGGCTCTGAAGCGTTCGTATCTCGGGCGCGCTTCCTTGTTCCGCAGGGCTAGCCTTCCACTTCCTTCCGCTTCAGCAGGGCAAGCTGGAAACTTCCGTGTGCGTCACAGAAGGGGGCGTTCGGTAGGCCAATCAGAGGCAGGTGGGGCGGGTCTTTTCTTAAGAGGCAGCCGCGCAGCAACTAGTCAGTTATACGCGCTGTGATTGGCCAGTAGTCAACGCGATGTGATTGGTCAGTAGTCAAACAGCCCATGCGGAAGAGCCTCAGCCTTGTATTGAGATACCAGTCGCTACAATGAACTGCAGAGGCCAATGAGGTATCTAAGTTTCTATATCTATGGAACCAGTGGGTACCATTTATATAGCCATTGGGTAACACCTTTGGAATGACTCGGCCAGGGATTGAACCCCTGACCTCCTGGTCTCAGGGTGAACACTCTAACCACAAGCCCACTGAGTTGGTTAATGTTCCATTAGCAGCAATAAAACTGAGCAATCTTCTGTCTGTTTATCCCAGTGATGTCACTGGGGTAAAATCTGTGATGTGAAAATACTTACTTCCTAGGTTCTTTCTGCCACCCTACCCATGTTAGTGTCATTGTTTTCTGTGGTAAAAACAACAAGCGTGACTTCCTAAAATATGAATCAGGTTGATGTAATGCTAGCATAGACCATTATGGACATACCAGGCCAATGCTTGCCCGCTAAATGCATCATGGGAAGTTTTGAAATACAGAGAAAGGCTTAAGGCTGTAGATCCGCTATTTTTGCTATTTAAAAAAGAAATGGAAAATGAGGTCAGGGTTAATGTGGTTGACATATTTTTAATTGTTAAAATATGATATTATCAAACATGAATAACATATTAGACAGTCTGACCAGAATTAGGGATAAAAGAAGGACAAACAAGGACAAAAGATAAAACAAGGGATATTCCCCTAGCAAACCCAATCCTGAGGACAGGTATCCAACCGGGATTGATTCATGTACGGTCGTCTCTCAGCTACCTGCAGACGATTCCAAACCGCCAACAGAACAGACTACCAGCTGCTGTAGTTCTTACAGTAAAGCATACAGTATACTGACGCACTCTCTCTCAGCCATGAATGTGGCAGGTATTCTCCAAGTATGTACGAATGGGGGGGGGGGGGGTTTGCTCAAGCATGTTGTTAGCAGACTAATCCCCGGAGGGAGAACTTCCTTCCTACCTCGTTGAGGGCCGCCTCTCTGCCAGCCTCGCTCTCCAGGATCCTCTGCTTCAGAGCGAAGGCCTCGCGTCGCGCCTCCTCCTCCCTCGCCTCCTCCTGACACACCCGAGCCTGCAGCTCCCGCACCTCCTGACTCTGCCTGCTGTTCTCGCCCTCCAGGACCTTTAGCTGTGCACCAGTGGTGGGAGAAGTACTCGGATGTTTCACTTCAGTAAAAGTAGCAATACCACAACGTAGAATTGCTCAGCTTGTATTCAAAAGTATGCAGAATGGCCATTTAAGAATCATATGTATCATATAATTGTACTATAATTATTGACCATGAACCACTTAAGACCTAATTCATACTAGCCGATCTACAAGCTTGTAGATCTGCAATTTTTTGCAATGTTTTTATGGATTTATTATGAATAACCTACCGGTAATTCGGCAAAGTAATTTGTTGTAACTAAAGCTGTCAAATAATTGACTAAAAAGTACAATATTTGCCTCTGAGATGTAGTGGAGTAGAAGTATAATATTATTGGTAGTAATATATTGGCAAATGGACATAAAGTAAAAGTCCCTCAAAATTGCACTTAAGTACAGTAAAGGGTGCTGTTCACAGGTACGACAAGGAACGGTGAGACATTAATCCCATCATAAAAGCAGTCAGACAGAAGCCACGGAAGCCAAAATCAAGGCCAGCTCTTCACCTGTCGACGCAGCTCCTGCAGCTCTCTGCGTGCCTGCAGGCGAGACTTCTGCAGCTCCCTCATGGTGCTCCTCAGAGCAGAGGCCTCCTGCTGTATGGAACTCCTACACTCCTCCAGGACGGACACCTTCTGCTCCCTCTCCTCCACGGCTCGCCTCAAGCTAATTCAGTTATTTTACAAGTAATGGATCATGTACAAACAGTGGTTCTCAAACTGTTTCATGTCAAGGACCCCCAGATAAATAAGTAATTGGCCGCGGAACCCCATCTGAAACTATATTGTGTCAGGCACCCTCACACCAGATTTGTATGAAAATGTTTCATAAATATTCCACATAAAAAAAGAAAAAGAAAATAGCAGATCTACTGCTAGAACAAATTTAGCTGGGCCCTGGAACCTTCTCAAGGACACCTGGCGGTCCCTGGACTCCACTTTGAGAACCACTGATGTACAACAAGACAGATGCAACAATAACCGTCTCGCTGCACATTATACCACTTATTACGTGGCTACTTACAATTCGAACAAAGATAATTTGACTTTTATTAGCTTTCAAGCTTGCGCATCTATAGCAACGTAAACAGAGTACGAGTATTCAACAAAAGTTGTGTAATAAGAAGTTATCTAAAATGTTTCCCCCAAAAGTGTCACAAATAGGTTAGAGGTACTGTACATTGTGTTGTTTTAGACAATGTCCCAAAACCTCCGCCCACTGTTTTGTTGTGTCGGATCACCAGTGCCTTAACCCCGTACCTGTTATTGTCGCTCTCCGCTCTCTTGACGGAGGCCCTCAGCTCCTGGTTGGAGGTCTGGATGGCCTCTTTGTCCCTGGCCTCGTCCCCCAGCAGCCTCCTCAGGTCCAGCACCTCTTTGCGTTGGTTGTCCCTCTCCTGGGCACACTCCTGGAGCTCCCTGTGTTCCTCGATCAGCTCCCTGCGGCCCGCATCGCGTCCTTCCTCTGCCTCCTGCAGCTGCCTGCGCAGGGCCTCCGCCTTGAGGCCCAGGATGGACCGGAAACGAGTCAAATGGAGGGAGGGAGAGAGCAGTGTTACGATTTGGAAAAGTTAAATCTAATGAAAGTAGGAAATAATAAGCCTTGCCGAGCCATGAGGCCCATAGGGCAGGAGCCCATCTCCTGTTTCTGTAGCGTGAGGTATCTTGATGTACAAGTACCTCTGGACATGGCGCTAGTATGTCACAGGGATTTACCACCCACCCTGGATGCTGAGTGCCAAGCAGGGAGGCATTGAGTCCCATTCTTAAAGTCTTTGGTATGACCCGCCCGGGGATGGAACCCCGACCTCCCCAATCCCGATACCCTCAATTCTCAGGGCGGACACTCTAACCGCAAGACCACTGATAACTCTAATGAAATCTTATCTAATATTCTGCCAGAGTTTGTTTGATTTTGAGATCATTTTAAATCATGGACCCCAGCATCCCTAGTCTGGGCATGTCATAGGTGAGCACTCGGCGAAAATACAGTAGGCGAACATTCGGCAAAACTAGCATTGTAGCATGCATCGGCTATTTCGGCAAAGATAGTGTAGAGGGAGAAAAAGAGGGGACCGAGTACAGACCCCCGGGGTACCCTGGTAAATGAAGTATAGGGGTTCAGTGGTTCAAATATCATTGTCATATGTTTTCTATTAATTATATAATAGGTAATATCTTGGTGTGTTTTCTGTTTTGTTTTAAAGTGATCTATTTCAAACAAAAATGTCTAAATGTTTCTATCAGCAGGGCTTACAGATAAAAGTAAAGCCCTCAGTCAGTACGCTATGCAGGTTTATGATGGGTCGTTAATTACAACTTGTTCACAGGATCAAAAGAATACTTTCATCATTTGAATTGCACTGTGTATTTCCTTCACTAAACACTTTGGAAGAAATCCTGCACCATCCCTTCAGATAACTGGAATATGACTGGCTAGTATTGCTCATTAAATCCAATAGAAGATAACTCATTGGCTCGCATTTGCTTGCACTGATAGAACCCATTAAATTCCACAAAGAATGCTAACAATGGTCGTAAGCTGTTTTTCAGGTTGCTAAAAGGAACAATGGAGAGACTGTATTCCCACATTGAGAATGGAGGTATGCCTTGAATTATCTCAATTGAACTCAATAGGATTATTAATGATTTTAGAGAAGCCCACTTGGAATGATCCATGCAAAAAAAGAAAACGTGAATCAGGCAAGAGTTTGGCCTGTTAGGTGCTAAGGACTTGGATTTTGTCGCTATTGGGCAGAAATCTTGTATTTCCCAAACTGTAAAACCCACAGACAGATTTTCTTTTTTAAAGATATTCTTTGGGCATTTGCAAGCCTTTACCTTTTTGATAGCAAAAGTGGAGAGAGACAGGAAATGGCACGAGAGGTATGGGGATGGACATGCAGCAAAGGGTCAGATTTGAACCCAGGTCCGCTGTGCAAAGACTGAGCCTTGGTGCACTCTACCAGCCCCATCCACAGACAGACTTAACCACTTTCAACCTATATTTTAATTTTAGGTGAAATCTGTATTTTATTTTCAAACATCCTATATATTAAAATTGGCTAATGGTAGGGCTGGCGGGTGGACCATGGCCCACGTCACTCTGACTCAGATATAATCATAAACAAACCCGATAACGCCCATAAACTGTATAGGCAGGACCACAGCCACGTCACTATGACTCAGAGATAACCATGATAACCAGGTGCCCGCTGTCGAGTATGGGCCTAAAAGGGGACACAGGTAGACAGACAGATACAGGGACACAATGAGTACTCTGACAAAGCCCCCAACACTATGACTCAGACATATTGGTCAGATAGGCAGAGTGATGTGAGGGCCACGTAGCAGCCCCAACATCTAGGTCCCAAATATAGCTATCGCAACGTAGTAAGTTTGTAGATCGGCTACTACTTTTGCATGACACAGTCATACGACACAGTAAAAAATAGGCCATTCATTTAAGAAAAAATATAAAACGATGAAATATGGCGATACAAGGTTTCAGCCTAACGGTGACAATTTGAGAGCTCAAACACCACGCCTCCTCCTCCTCTTCTGACGGCTCCACGCTCAGCCTCCGATCCTGTATGACCTATATTCTGTTTTATGGCAACATGTTGTGCATGGCGGTTCAGCCAGAGAACTAGGGAGGACAGAGCTTATCGGGGCCGTGGATAAGAGCCTGTCGGGCCCGCAGCCAGGTGCTGTCTCTCCCCATCTCCCCGGCCGCAGCACGCGGCGCGAAGAATCCTCGACCGGGAACATGATAAACAGCAGCTCCAGGGCGGTGCGGTGGGGGAGGAGGTGAGGGAGGGAGGGAGGGAGGGAGGGAGGGAGGGAGGGAGGGAGGGAGGAGGAGGTGGTGCAGGATGAAGAGATGGAGGAGGAGAAAGAGGGGTTGGGTGTTATGATCAGAGGCCACACAAGATGGTGCCTTCTCATAAAATGCAATGGGAGAAAAAGAAAAAAAATCACTGCCGATATGGCCAGTCATACCTTTTTTTTGGGTGGAGGGTGAATGAGAAGGCGGAGGGCACTCAGGGCAGTGGCCATGATGTTTGTGCTTTTTGCGGAGGAGAGGGACGGGGGACCCTGGGTCCGACTCCTCTCGCTGCTGCTGCCACTGCTGTTGCAGCGGAGAAAATAAACACTCTCCCCAGTGGCTTATTTACACAAGGGGTTAACTCCGACTTTGATTTCATATTACAGTACCAGGGGCGGTCGCCTGACCCCCTCCCTCTCGCTCCCTGTCACACATTCTCACTCCTGCTTTGTCATTGTCTGACATGAGAATCCCAAGCAAAGAGGACGGGGGGGGATTAGTAAAAATAATCAAACAAGAGAGCGAGGCGAGGGATGCCAAATTGGTCTGTGTGGTCGTAGCCTTCTCTAGGAGTCTTCACGTGAGGTCGGGCGGAACATCCTTTCGCGCTGACTCCGTCCGACCTCCCCGCTATATGCTTTGATAAGACTAAGGAGGCAACGTTTTATTCAAACCAGAAAAGCGCCGGCGGGGAGATAAACAACGTGCTCTTTCAAAGGAGACCGGGCCTGTAAATCACCGGGGGTATGGTCAGTTCTGTAAAACAGACAGTTCCATCCAATGAAGTGTCGGTGAGGTTATTATCTCAACAATATGCCCGCGCGGCGCCTGAAATCCTGAACTCAAACAACCCAAACGGATGAAAGGGGATTTTTCCGCGTGCTAAATCCATACACATTACAGCAGGGCGATTAACAAGCCTGCAGTATCAGCAAAACATGTCACTACGGCCAAAGTTATGGTCTCTAACTGCACTGCTGTGTTTATATCAAGGTCAGCAAGACCCAGTTCTACCTGAAGGGAGGAGGGAGGGAAGGAAGGAAGGGGGAGAGAGAGAGAGAGAGAGAGAGAGAGAGAGAGAGAGAGAGAGAGAGTTGACCTGGCGCCTTTAGAGTGACTGGCACCCCCCATTCTGAAGAGTGGGCTCTGGGCTGTGCACCTGGTGGCATCCTGACGCTAGTAAAACCTCTGTGGCTGTGGCCAATGTCAACAGTGGCCTGTGGTAAATGGCTCTCCTTCGCGCTGGTACTAATTGGTACACCCCCACCCATCCAACTGGCCCAGAACCTGATCCCAGGCCTCCCACGCCATGCCAAGCCAAACAAGCCGGCCAGCTCCCCGCCATCCGTCCGCCTCCGTGCCCCTACAAACAACCTCTGGTCATCTGTCTTGTGACATCCTCCCCGTACATTCTCAGTTTTCCCTTATATTTCATCCGCCAGGCCACCCAAAACCACAGACCCTCGGCCTATAAGAAACATTCACTTTGACACGGGTTGACACTGTTAAAACAAAGATGGGGAACAAAGAGTAAAGCAGTGGGAGCTTTGGTTTTTGACGTATCTGCACCTCCTGCAGCGTCTGTTCTCGGTGTTGGTTCAGCTCTAGAAGTTGCTCCGTCAAGCTCCTCTTGGCGCTCTCGTGGGTGCTCAGAGACTCCTCAAAGCGAGAGCGCAACTCCTGCAGCTCAGCCTGCAGCCCAGCCATCGTATTCTTCACCAGAGAGAGAGAACAGAGAGGAAAATACATTACAGGTTCATGTTCAGAGCCACAGTAGTGCTCATGTTCAGTACTGCCCACTCCCTGCCATGTTCTTTACCTTGTCCTGCTCCTCTCTGCTCAGAGCGTCTCTCCGCAGGCGCTCCATCTCCATGCCTGCTGTGTCCAGGTCTTGCTGCAGGGCTGCCAGTCGCTCTGTTAGAGCAGCCTTCTCGGCCTCCTTCTGGGACAACTCCTGGACCACAAGCAACAAAGATCAGGGTCACTGAATAAGTTTGAGGTCATGCACATTGTAAAGCGCTTTGGAGAAAGGCACTATATAAATTGACAATTTACTAGAGCCCGCCCACCCCGGATATCTGGGTCTGATGATCCCGATCCCTGATTAACCACTTAAGCCCTATTAAAAAATCGTCACAAATAGGGGTGAAGCGTTGTGAGATTTTTCTTTTTTTATTTCAATCTTATTTTCAAAACATGGCAGTAGGAACACCAGGTTGAAAGCGATGAAAAATCGGGACACATCAGCTGCAAAATTGCAAATACAGATGTCGTCAGAAAATGGCCAATGTATCAGCCAAAACCGCTATATCGGTCAAGCAATTTACCCTTTTCTATTTACCACAGATCCCCAGCCATCCACCCCGTAAGTAAGTAAGTCAGTAAGTCAGTAAGTCAGCAAGTAATGCTTCACACATTTACGAAACACAAAAGCATATCTGTCGGGTGGAAACCTCATATGTCCAAAACTGTAACTTTTCAGGACAATACGAGTCGATTCGCAACGCATTTCTATCTTAGTATATCTGCTACTTTTTTTTTTTGTTATCAATTGTTTTTATTATATCGAAAGTACAATCACATTTTTAAATGAATACATTGTTCAACAACAAAAACAAGATACAAACAACTTAAAACAGAAACAATAATAATAAAAATAAAAATGAACCCACCCACCCCTCCCCGGACCAACAATGTCTCAAAATGTAAGGATCAAACACCATGCCTATACCTGTGCAAGGTCATAACACTGTTATACAACACTTAAACCAAGTCTTTAATCTTATCTGCAACGTTAGACCACATATCAATGTTCTTCTCACTTGCTCCATGCAACCTTGCCGTTGACAGTTCTAAATAAACAATATCTAAAAAAGTTAAAGCCCATTGGCAAAAAGTTAGAGTATGAGGAGGTTTCCACCTTGTAGCTACCATTTTCTTTGCAGCTGTTAAGCCAGCAAAGAAGATGCGCTTATGTGTGCAGTTCAGTTGTAGCCGGGACACATCATTTAATATAAATACCGATGGAGAAGGTGTAATATTAGCTCCCAAAAGTAATGACAATTTAGCAGCAACCATACTCCAAAAAGAGGAAACATTTGGACATTCCCAAACCATGTGAAAAAAGGTACCAATAACATTTGGATTACAAAATGTGCAGTTGGGGCTATTTATAAACCTCATAGCACATAATCTACGGGGAGTCAAATATGTACGGTGAACAAAATTTAAATGAATCTGTTGATGATCTGGATTCCTAGAAGACAGCAATATATTAGACCAAACTGTGTCCCAATCAAAATCAGGCTCCACATTCTCTATATCATTTCTCCATAGAGTATCCACAGCTAGGGACCCATAATTAGATTCTAATAAAAAAACCATACAATGCGGAAACAAGGCCTCTTGACCTACTAACGTCACAGATGAGTCTATGTAAAGGGTGCATTGTAAGGGAAGTCTGCCACGGAACTCCATAAGTCCTCATGGCTGTTCTCAGTTGTAAATACAAGAAAAATGAGTTGCCTGGCAAATTAAATGTGTCACATAAATTCTGAAACGAACGCAAACCATTCTCATCAAATAGATCACCCAACGTATGAACCCCCTTTGAACTCCATCTAGGAAAGCGAATGGGACGTCCCTCCAACAAAAGTCCTTGATTATTAAACACTGGGGAAAAAAGATTCCATTTCAAGTCAATCCTGCACGTTTTTTCTGCTGCCCTCCACACCGTTACCAGCTGAGATATTATTGGCCCAAAGCGAACTTTGCATTGATTAGTAGTTATATTTGAATAGATAAGATCTCTCAACCCAATAGGATGTACTAAACTCTCCTCAAGCTCTCGCCATGAAACCGTAGTTGCCGAGTCAAACCATTTTAAGAGGGGACGAAGGGTAAAGGCCCAATAATATAATTTGAAATCGGGCAATGATAAACCGCCATCAGCCCTGGCTCGCTGCAATAAAGAAAGTTTAAGACGTGGACGTTTCCCATTCCATACAAATTTAGACACAGCTGAGTGAAGCTTAGTCCAATACTGTGGTGGCGGTGGCAATGGAAGCATAGAACTTACAAAATTTACCCTAGGAAGAACGTTAATTTTTATGATTGATACTCGAGCTTGAAGAGAGTTGGGCAGCGATGAACATCTGCCCAAATCAAGACCTATTTTATTAAGAGTGTCACCATAGTTGTTTCTAACAATAGCTTGTAGAGAGGGGAAAATATCCATGCCAAGGTACTTAAATTGGCTCACTACTGGGATTACGGCCGGCAAAGTGGCAGTTCTCATCTCGTCATTCAGCGGCAGAAGGGCAGATTTTGTCCAATTGATTTTGTAGCCTGAAATGGCACTAAACAGATCAAAAACTTTAAGAACATGCGTAATTGACCTTGGGGCATTCTCAACATACAAAAGAATGTCATCAGCATATAAAGAAATGCGATGCTGTGTGTTTTGGATTGAAAAGTATATCTGCTACTTTTGATGATTTTGTGTGACGCTGAAGTGTGATTAAGTAGGGCATTAATCCACAAAAAAACACAAAAAGTTGAAATATGGAGATAAGAGGTTTCTGCCCGACAGCAACGTTATTAATAATGAAATCTCAACAAAATCAAAAGACAAAATAAAACAATCACACACCTGCTGCTTCTGACTCTCGGCCTGCAGGAGGCTCTGGTTGCAGTCATGCTGCAGCCTGGCCAGCTCCTCCTGCACCTGCTGCAGCTCGGCCTCGCTCCGCACGCGCTGCTCCTCACACCGGCTACGCAGCTGATCCTCGGCCTGCTCCCTCTGCAGCGTCAGCTCCGCATGCTGCTGCTCCTGTAAACCGCCCAAAAGCGCACATGAAAAGCAAAAAAAAGAATGAAAAAGGCACACGCACAAAAGGCACACGTACAGTATACAAAAAGGTAGGCGAATAAAAAAGGGTATGTGCATACAAAAAGGCACATAAAAAAGGTACAGCACGTACAAAATGCATGTACAAAAGGTACATGCACACAAAATGTAACCCACTCAAAAAGGTACACAGATGAAAAAAAAAGGTACATGCATACAAAAAGGTACACACCCAAAAAAGGTCAAATGTGAAAAGGTACACAATACGCCTAGGAAAAAGGTACACAATACGCCTAGAAAAAAGTTACACAAATGGGAAAATGTACACATACAAAACACACATGGGCGGGCGGGCGCACGCACGTACGCACGCCCGCACACACACACGCACACACGCACACACACACACACACACACACACACACACATAGACATGCAAGCATTCACACACTAACACCCACACACACACATATTATACAGCCCTCTGTATGTATGAATGTGCACACTAGTAAAATTCACTGCATGTGTGCAGCATAATGGTGCTTGAGGGGGTTCTTGTATATGCACCCACCCATACCCTGACTGTGTGTTAAAATGATGACGACTTGTGCATCACCATGAGTGAATGATGACCCCCTCACTGCACCTTTTCCCTGTGTGCAGCCTCCAGCTGCTCTCTGTGAATCTGCTCCCTGTTGTTCAGGGTGACCTGGGCATTCCTCTCCACCTGCGCCAGCTTGTCCTCCAAGACCCCTCGCTCCTGCACCGCCCGTACCACGTGCCGCTCGGCCTCCGCCCGCATCCGAGCGACATCACCTGCACAGACACATCCACACACAATCAGAAATACCACGGCATATCATTGGGACGGACACGCGGGCGAGGGCTCGTAGCGAGGCCGGTGAGATGTTGCAAGGTTTAGACAAACATTTTTTTACGTGCACTGGGGTTCATCTGTAACTTTTTTTATGGAGCTTGCTTAACCCTGCTTATCCATGTCTGTCAGGGTGACGTAGTGGTGGGTGTGGGGTGTGCGTGGGGGGGACCCTGGTCAGCTGAGAGGGGCTGCGGTGATCCCTCAGCCCAGCTGCTGCAGAGCTCACAGCTGAAATATGGATCTCTGGTGGCTTGTTGGGGAGGACTCCGGACAGCGGGGCTCTGGGGAGTGTAGGTGTGTGTGTGTGTGTGTGTGTGTGTGTGTGTGTGTGTGTGGGGGGGTGGGGGTGGGGGGGGGTTGTCTACTCACACGTCAGGCCCTCGTTAGCTAGCCGCAGGCCGCACCTCTCCGCCTCCAGCCTGGCGCGCTCCCCCTCCAGAGACGAGGCGAGCTCCTGGCTCTCAAACAGAGCCGTCTCCAAGGAATCCTTCTCCGTCCTGGAACATAGCGGTAAAAGTGGTTGGAGCACTGAAAAAAAAACGAGACCTTTGAAACCCTAGGTGCAGAAGGTCATAAAACCCAATGATCCATGGTTGGCATAGTTTCCAAATAAAACCATACTACTTAAAGCCTCTTGTTACACGAGACAGAGTGCTTCAGTACATGAAATATGCTCCAAGGCTCCAAAATACCTTGAGTACACACTGCCTGTGGGTCTGACGAAGACAAATACCCACAGACATGAGCGCACACGCACACACACACACACACACACACACACACACACACACACACACACACACACACACACACACACACACACACAGTACAGGCACACACACACACACATACAGTACAGCTCCCTGCACCTTAAAACAGCCAGCTCCTGAGTCAGTCCCCAGGCCTTGCGCTCAGCAGAGGTCAGCTGGACTTCCAGAGCAGCCCTGTCCTTGGCCAGCGCCTCCCTGTCATGCGTGGCTCTGTGCAGAGCCGTGGTCTGCGTGTCCAGCTCCTTCCTGCAAGCACACAGCTGCTCCGACAAGGCCTGCATCTGCCTGTTGGCCTGGAGATCAACACACACAGCAATTTATTTACACATGACACCCCTGGCAACAATACTGTGATTTATATATAGTATATTATACCGCATGATAATAATAATAAAAAAAGAACTATAAAAAGAAATATAATTAGATTAGAAATATAATTAGGAATAGTTTACGTGCTTTTGGTGGAATGTAAAAAGTACACTTTGGACTGGTGCTATGGTGGGAACTCTTTGCGGATTAAACCCCCACCCCCCCGCCCCCAAACCCTCTATGTTCTCCAGAAGCTCATTTGGTATCGTTTTTTTCTTGTCCTGACACTGAACTCGACATGCCCCCTATTTCACTGTTACGCCTGATTTATACTTAGTTGCGTGCAGTGTTGCGCACCGAAAATCTACAAGCTCACAATGTGTCACGCTGCGACGTGCTGTGAGCTTGTAGATCAGCTATTTTCAGTGCGCAACGCGGCGCACAACCAAGTATGAATCGACGTTTACAATGCAGAAAATTAAACATGCTCTAACATTTCAGGAAGGCTGATATGTCAAATGGCACGTTCAAGAATTCATAACAATCATACCAGATGCATTGCCCGAAGCAACAACAAAAGAAATGATTAATGGTGTTGAAACAATTTTCCAATAACCCATCAAATCACTATGACAATTTGGACCTACTGTATTGTGTGGTTGCATATTAGATAAATATGCAACCACTGTACAACAAGCAATGCTTTAGTTTTTTTTACTTAGTACAAAGACAGCTTTGTACCCTAATAGTTTTAATAGGAATTCAGTTTCCACACAAATACAGTTCTGTTTTCAGTACAACCAATATGAGGCCATGAGGTGCAATCTTTACTTTCTGGTAGCATAGGACCAAAATCACTGACAACCTTACAGTAGCAAGTTATTACTATAATGGCAGACCTTTGCAAACTGCAAATAAGATTAAACAGTTTCAAATCTGCTCACTTTTTATGCAGCTTCCATGTGAGTCTCAATGGTTGTGTCTGCTGGTTTGAATCAAGCCAGGATGAGGCTCCATTCTAAAATAGCAGAGTTGTTTACCATGAGCTGTCAGCTCTCAGGATGGCCCAATAGTTCCCTGTAATTCTATAGTGTTCCCTGCTGCATCTTAAAGGCCATTTCCTGACAAAGTATAACACATCCCTCAAAGGTATGCTCTGCAAACGGGCCCCCTCCAACTTCTAAAGTTTCAGTACAATAGCAGTGTTTGAAATGCAATAATCACTGTAATTTGTTGAAAACGAACAAACCAAATATTAGTGCAAGGTGTCTCTCAGCCTCTTCTTGGGTAAATATGATAAATCGGGTCGATGTAAGTGGACGCATTGCACCGATGTTATGGATATGAATAGCTCCCAATAAGGGGAATGAAACGCGAGCCTTGGCGAGAGCGAGGCCATTTTGCAAGGCTTGTTTTAGACACGGTCCATTTATTTTCACAGGTAAGCTGTCTGAAAATGTTTGGAGGAGATTTGTCAAAGAGCTGTGTAGAGCTGCAGATGTCCCTGCAGAGATCGACGTGGATATCCCCAGTTTCACACTCCAGAACAGATAATAAAACAGAACGGAATTCCTTCCATTCCTAGAGGAGAGAGAGGAAACAGGCTTTCGAAGGAGGTGGGCATGTAAAGTACTGTAAGTGCTAATTTATTGCCTCTGTCACTTACACTCTTCTGCTCGGATATTAAATGTCTGTAATATCTATTTATCCTTTCCAGCTCACATTTGTGCACAAGGATCCCCTGCCTCTGCGTGTCCCAGGCCGCTCATAAAACACAGCGCAGGCCCAAAACACCCCTTCGTATCCCGTTCAGTGGGGTGGGAGGTGTTGAGTGCCGTGGCAGATGTGTCCAATATCTCCTATTAGTTTTAATGTGACAACAAGGCCTGTAAACCTGCTGAAAGCTGTTAATAATTCTCAGCATGATTCTCCCAGGTGGTGGGAGCTGGGATGGGAGGGGAAGGGAGGCGGTGGTGTGGCTGAAGAGGGGCCCTCGGGGGCCCGGGGGTTCTGACCTGTGCGTGCTGCTCCAGGGCCTGAGTGTTCTCCTTCTGCAGCAGGCTGAGCTCGGCCTCCTGTCTCTGACGCGCCTCCTGCAGGTGGCTGTAGGAGCTTTCCAGGGCGCGCCTCTCGGCCGTCAGGCACATCAGGTCCTGTTGCAGGCGCCCTGTCTCCTCCCTGGCTGCCACCCGCTCTAGTTCAGCCTCCCGTCTGCGTTCAGCCAGCTCAGCTTTCTCCCCCTCTGTCTGGAAGCAAACAAGGGATTATGACTGGGATAACCATTTTGCGCCCAGACCGGCCGGGCAGCGTCGGGTGCGCTTCGCCCGTCCGGATACAACGAGCCGCCCGGGTACAGTATGACCCGCCGTTCGGGTGCTATCGCCCGTTCGAAGACGAAAATCGTAGATCTACAAGCAACAGACAGCGAAAGCTGACTGTCTCCTCTCTGAGGAGCGCTGTGGCCAGAAGAGCTCTATATCCATGAATTTATAAATAACTCATGCACTGCCAAGGACGACTTTTACAACAAAAACGAAGGCCCACACTGCCACAGACTGTTTTTTTGGGGTGTTTCCACTAGATGGCGCTCTTTGCTATCACATGAGTGACCATTTCATCCCCAGATGCACGCAGAACCAGGAGATCACGTGATCCCAAGATGTACTGCTCCATTCACTTCCTGATTAACGTATTTGGGAAATTGCCTGTATCTCGCCTCCTCATGTATTTTTGACGAGACATGCTATTTTCAACGGCATATAACAAGCGAACGGGGGGTCGCGATGACATTTCTTTTTTTTTTGCGGAACCACAGTGAAACCCCCCGTGATTACCAACGATCAGGGGATCGATCATACATACTCTATCTCTATCACTGCACTCGTCTGCTACATGTTGGTCGGGGTGTCTGTTCAGTGGGATGAACTAGGAGGATAGCGTGTTCCTCTGCATCCATTGCGTCTTCCCAGTGAAACTCCTCACTGTCAGATGCAGGGATGCATTGGTCATGGGACGCGGTAACACGCCGTGCAACCCCTTTTTTGAGCAGGAGCACGCGCACGCACATGCATTGATTTAAAACAACCCTTAATTCACACCTCAACAAAGTTTACAAAGACTGCCGGGTGTCACACCAGCGTAAAAAAATGACATAGGAATGAGCCTAGATGCATATCAATTGTCCATTGTCTGACCTGTAGTGTACCACTAAGTCCCACCACTAACAAAATCACCAATACAACACTGGTCAGATGACAGGAAGCAGCCTTGACATCAACGGTTCTGCGGTCCAACTGTAGGAGATGGCAGTGACAAGGGACTAGAATACACAGGAAATTGGGAATTGGCATGACGACTAAATGAGTGCAACTTGCACCAACGTTCCAGGACAAAAACATGCTGTGGCTGACCTGCAGCAGAATGCGGTTGAGTTCCACCTTGTCGTTGGCTAAACCTTCACTCAGGGCGGCCATTTTGGCTAGGGAGTCCCTTAAGGCAGCTTCCTGGCTCTGCAGTTTGGTGAGGGCCAACTCCTGCTCAGCACTCTGGGACTCCAACTGTGGAGCGGAAATACCATGAGGATTCAAAGTATAATCAGGAGAGAGAACCCCACAAAGATCATTTATCTTCAATTTAAGTGTTTCAGTTCCAATTCTGTCTGCTCTTTTATTTTATTTTTCATTTTTTTGGTAAATCCCTTCCAGTTTCACTTGTTTATCCTGTGTCCTGTGTTCTCTCTCATGATTGGAAAAAATTGGTATCCTAAAAATGTATTTTCTGTTTAATAAATACCTGGCGAGACGGGGAGACCCGTTACTGAACAAACTCGCTATATAGCAATTTCTATCAGCATTGAGAACTATTTAACATATACTTTTAAGAAAGAAATATCACATCACTTACACCCACTTTACATTATCACTGAGGATTTTAGTGTAGACACAGACCACAGATATTAGATAACCGGTCCAAATAGACCCTTACAGGACTGTAACTCTGTGAGTGTACAAATGGAACAAAATGGACCCGTGCCTCCATTTGTACATTATATTACACCAAACATGTTTTCTTTTGTAAATTAAGGGAGTAGTTCACCCAAAAAAAAAAGTTTTCTATCAATTTACACACCCCATGAAGCCTTGAATTCATGGAGATTTTTTTTACCAGGTTGCCTGGTCTCTATCTACACTCCAGCTAGTAGTGACTTTTTCCTCATTGGCTGGCCCTTTTGCGTGACTTTTGCGTGACTTTTTTCTCATTGGCTGGTCATTTAGCCAATGAGGGCTCAATTTCCTCTCAGAATATGGGATCTAAAGACTACCCGCAATATTGTGTTCGGCCACTGTATGTATCTCTATGAACTGTGGCGCTGTTCCTCATTTGGCCTTTCAACGTTGCCATGATAAGTGAGAGAAATAAGCAACCAGGTATAGGAAAACAAGCCCAAAAGAAGCAACTATAGGCCACATGAGCACTTTCAACCGTCGGCTATTTGAAAATAGCCATGCCGCAACCTAGTATAATATGACTGTGTCATATCTTGTTTAGTTTTAGTCGCATTCCTGAGCCAATAATTTGATGACCAGGTCATCGGTCAGTAGGAGACTCAGTAGGAAACTCTTTGGGACTATTTGAGTCTCCTCTAAAGAGTCCCCTACCGGAGACTACGCCGGTCATCACATTATTGGCTTAGGACAAAAACGAAAAAAATCTTTATTAATTCAAGGCTTCACGGGGCGTGTAATTGATAGAAAATAGGTCATTTTTTTGGTGAACTACTCCTTTAATACCCCACTTCCTCATACAAAAGCGTCACACAAAAGTAGTGAAAATAGCAGATCTCAAGCATCAAGCCGGTCTCTACCTTGTTGAGAGCCAGGGCCAGGCTGGCCTTGTCATCTTCCAACAGCTCCTTCTGCAGGGTGAGCTGACTCAGAGCCTCCTTCACCTTCACCAGCTCCCTGCGCACATCAGAGTGTTTCCCCTCCAGCTGCTCCAGGCTCCTCTCACTGAAACACACACACACACACACACACACACACACACACACACACACACACACACACACACACACACACACACACACACACACACACACACACACACACACACACACACACACACACACACACACACACACACGCATATACTGTATGTTATTTATATGAACAGTAATCTATTTCCACTTTGAGAGATGGAGAGACACTGATGCCAAAGGCCAGAACACTACAGAGTTTCTTTTGTGCTGCGTTGCATGCCCTGCTCTCATTCTCCGCTAATCACATTTATGTAGCAAAGGAAAAGCGAGAGAGAGACAGACAGACAGACAGACAGACAGACAGACATACAGACAGACTGACAGAGAGGCCAATATATAGACAGAAACAGAAAGGTTAGGGTTAGGATTAGGAGTTCCTAATTTATCTAATTTATACTTATTTGCGCACTGGTATCGTGCGCTGAACATAACTGATCTACAAGGTCACAACGGCGATGCATGATGTTGTAGATCAGCCATTTTTGACTATAGGGTGAATACTTTATTAGTCAAAACATTTAAACAGCACTGTAAAACATTTAGGCTAAAAGTATAACACAAAAAAGTCCCTGGGACTTGTTTCCATTGTGGTCATATGTATTCATTATCCTATTAGGGTTAAAAATGACACTTTTGTTGTTGTAAAAATGGCATTCATAAAATCAAAAAAATGTTGATGTCCAAGTCCAAGTATAGTAATACAAACGTGTGTGTGTGTGTGTGTGTGTGTGTGTGTGTGTGTGTGTGTGTGTGTGTGTGTGTGTGTGTGTGTGTGTGTGTGTGTGTGTGTGTGTGTGTGTGTGTGTGTGCTTAACCGCACCCTCTCTGGGCCTCGGTGCGCTGCCGTGCCAGCTGCCTCTCCAAGTCCTCCCTCTGCTGCGTGAGGAGGTCCCTCTGTCTCTGGAGCTCCAGCGACAAGCCCCGCTGCACCTCCAGCTCTGCATGCTGGGAGTTCAGCTCCTGCTGCAGCCCCGCCAGCAGCTTCTCCACACCCACCTTCTCACTGTGAGGAGCACACACACACACACACACACACACACACACACACACACACACACACACACACACGGAGGTGGGGAGACAGACAGAGACAGACAGACAGACAGACAGACAGACAGACAGACAGACAGACAGAGAGAGAGAGAGAGAGAGAGACTCACAGACACACAGACAGACAGACAGACAGACAGACAGACAGACAGACAGACAGACAGACAGACAGACAGACAGCGAGAGAGAGAGAAAGAAATAGAGACAGAGACAGACAGAGAGATGGACGGAGAGAGAGAGTGAGAGACAGAAACAGAGAGAGAGAAAGTCGATCTTCGTTTTTCCATATCACAGTAATCATCATCATCTTCATAATGCCTGATGGTTGGTTTAAAACGAACGCAAAGCACATTTTACTTTAAATTAATACTGCTGAAAAGTGCATTTTATGTGAACTGTGTGTTTTTCATTATGGTTCATTTTCGGCACGGTGCTTGCATGTCGTCCCAGTGTATATTTGTAAACACTGGACTGTGTATATGGTAAGGGACTTTACTGTTTATGTACAAAGTACACTGGCGGAACAGAGCTACGGTACACAAGTCGTACCTTTTTGGATGAGAAATGTACTATTATTGTATTTTATGGGATTATGTGATTTGTTTTGTTAATGCTTTGCCATTAGTTCCTCGGATTAGGTTTAATGTGATGGTCTGTGTGAAGACTGACCCGGCGGGATCAAGATTTCTGAATGGAAACCAATCAGTTCATTCACAATCATGGCACTCATCACAGCAAAGGCCTGATCATCTTTTTAACCCCTGAATCTGCCCAAAAAAACTGAAACAGATCTGTTTCTACACAAAACCCTCAGTGTTCATTTATCCTCATATAACTCTGAGAGTATACAAATGTAACCAAATTTGGTTACATTTGTATACTCTCAGAGTTAAATGAACCCCAGATGTAGCCTACTGTACCTGGAGACGCGCTCCAGGGAGGAGCGATATCTGCTGCTCTCCTGGTGGCTCTCCTCCAGGGCTTTCTTCTGCACCTCCTGGACGCGCCGCTCCAGCTCCCTCCTCTCCACCTCCCTCTCCTGCAGGTGGCTGCGCAGCGTGTCCGCCTGCTCCAGGGCGGCGTCCAGGCGGCCACGCAGGTCCTGTTTTTTGGAGGTCGATTGGTTTGGTTTGTTGCAGTTAGCGTACGCCCCGGGGCACGCCGTGTTAGCTATCTGAACCCATTCTATACAGGATGATGATTCCTATAAATATGCTTCCTGTAGTCTGATATGTTTCTCAGAAAATATATAATAATAATATATATTATAATAATAATATAAATAAGTCTCCCCAGCAGGACCCAAACTATAAGCTCACAACGTGCGTTGCAAGATTGTAGATCTGCTATGTATGTTTTTTTTTCTTGGGGGGGGGGGGGGGGGGTTCTAAAATTGTGTTTCTATTTTTTGGGATTTTTTTCTGAAATAATAATAGAAAGATATTGAAGGAAATGCAAAAAAACAAAACAAAACGGGACTCCTGACCCATTGTTTGGGAAACACTGTTGTAGACACAGATTTATTTTTTTTGACCTGTGTTTGTTTGTGGCGCTGGGAGAGGGCACTCTGTACAGTCACCACCACACTGTTCCTCTGGGGAGACCGGCCACAGAGAGGAGAAGATGAGGACGTGGCATCAGAGCCACCGCTGTCACTTTCGTCACCAACCAACTGGACAGAAGGCAGGTGAAGGGAGAAAGAAAGAACCTCGATTTTCATTATAGAAAAAGAGAAAAACAAAAACAAACAAAAAAAAAACATCCAAGCCTGTGCATAGTTCTGCTCTGACCTGGTGAACATGACGTAAGACTTGCTGGAGGCCTTGGATGTCCTCGCGGAGGGCATCCATCTCCGCCCTGTCCTCCGCTCGGCTCGTCTCCTGCGCAGGAAACCATTGAAGTCAGATAAGCACACATCGAGCACCGATGACATTCGCCAGACCACGGGCCGGCAGACGGGGAAGTCTTGGAGATTATCAAGAAGACTAGGGGTCCAGACTACATCCTCCACCCCCCTCTCTCTCTCTCTCTCCCCGGTTTAGCCCCCACCCACTACGCCCCCATCCCGCGACCCCACCCCCGTCCAGCCCCGATCCCCAGGGTCCCACCATCTTGTCCAGGCTGATCTGCATGGTGCTGAGGCTCGCGTCCTTCTCACTGCCCTGGCTGCGGAGGTGCTTCACCATGTCGGTCAGCTCCAGGATCCTGGACACACGAAACGCAAACACACAGACGCACACGTGCCAAAAGCGATGCACGCACGCATGCACATTGCCAATACACACAAGCCCATACATAGCACATGCACAAACACACACAAAAGAGAAGACCATCAATGCTATCATATTCTCTGCAGAACTCACTAAGATACCAACAAGATTAGAGTTGACATTTGATAAGATCAAAAGCTAACTGCAGTCTAATGCACAAAGGCCACTTGTCAGTAGTATTGATATTTTCGAGCTCCTCTGGCTGAAGAGCACAGGAGATGATACAACAAGGAACGGTTTGTCTTTTCCCCTTCTATATTAATCTCACAGCCGTGCTTCACAGAAGAATCTCCCTGTTGTGCGGCACCTCTACTGATCAAAGTCAAATTTGAAAAGATCGGGGAGGTGTGCGTGTGGGAGGCGGTGGGGATCCATTTAGCTCCAGATCAAATTCGGCTCCTGTGTCAATCATGGAAGGGCTGCGAATGCTGCCGTTGATCAAAGAATTGCATGACCTTCTGCACAAACATTTCAAGTAATGTTTCCTATGCTCTTTTATCTCTTGCATGATCAGCGAGCAACGACCCAAACATCTGCTTAATAAGACAGAGATAAATACCTTAGATAGAGAGGGGGGAGAGAGAGGGAGAGAGAGAGAGACAGAAACACGACACAAAACACAGGAAGTAAACTCCTGGTGAACTCCTGTACCTGGAGTTGAGCTCCACTTTCTCTGCCTCCCAGCGTCCCTGCAGCTGCATGGCTTCCTTCAGTTTGTCCTTCAGCTGTCTCTCCAGAGCGGGCACCTCCACGCCGCTGGAGGCGCTCTGCTGCGTCGCCACAGCCTCCAGGCTCACGCAGGCCACATGCAGCTGGCGGCCGGCGGTGACGCACTCCCCGCGCATGTCGGAGAGTGACCTACGGACGAGAGACACGACGCGGCAAGATATTAGGAGGGGTGGGGGGTCTCGGGGGTGGGCGCATGACACTACTCGTCAAAGATCTGAAGGGGTAAAGGAAGCAGACTTGCTGATTTTGTTGGTACATTTGTGAGCCATCAGTCTAATTAGAAAGCAGTCTGTTTGTATTTGAACAGAACGGATGCCTGTAGCGATTAAGCTCCATGGCCGTGGCTCACTTTGAACTCGTCTCCTGAGCGACTTAAGAGTCTCAGACGTGATCGTGGCTGTCCATGAACTGAGTAATCTCTATTATTGCAAATTACCCCGTAGTGCCGCTCACCGCGGCTCGGTATGACATAAGCCAAGTCCTATAGGGTTCAGCTCGCTCCTGATGGATGACTCCAAGAGCGAGCAGAGGCACCTTAAACCATCTGTCCCTCGGTGAAGTAACAATGAGCAGGGGAGCAGGCGAATTCCCCCCCCTCACTTTGATCCCCTGGCTGGGATGGATGGCTGTGGTTGGAGGGTTGAGGGGTAGGGGAGGGGGGTAGCTGTGGAATCCTGAGTTTCAGGAGGGGATTCTGGCTGTGCGCCCGCACTCACCTGTCAGTGAAAGTCCTTAGCTGGGTGAAAGTGCTCCGCAGGGAGGCGGCCTGGCGCCACAGCGCTCTGATGCGGGCCTGCTCGCGACCCAGCCGGGAGGCGCACGTCTGGAGGGGGAGACAAGGGGACAAGGAAACGTGAGGAGAGGTAGCTGGGGGTAGCTGGTGATGGCTTTGCTGATGCTCAACATCTACAGTTGGTGCACTATACGGTATAGATCTCGCTTCACTGTGATCCCAAACAAGATACTGTACAACGTCGACACTCATGGACACACTGGAAACCCATACAAACAACTGGCTTTTCCTGTATCAACAGCATGGAGGCCAGATTGTTTGTGCTGTGCAAAAAAAAAAGAAAGAAAGAAAGAAATCTCCCCCCTTTTTTCAGCGATTGGAATGTTTTCACAGGAAACATCAGCTCAAAAATCATAGCAATGAAATGAAGGAGAAAAAATAAAAAACAAAAACGAATGAGGGCGAATTGACAAAACAGGGCTATGAATGGAATTCCTACCCCATGTGAACTCAGTGGGGGTTTAATTGTGCAATCTTTCCGCGGAGAGGAGAGGAGAGGAGAGGAGAGGAGAGAAGGCTGAACTCGTGCACTGGTTTTCACACTGTATTGTTTTTCCGAACTCAAACTCCTCCTCACTCCTGCGGAACCAGCTCACCTCCTGCTCTCTGCGCAGTCGGGCGTCCTTCAGCTCGGCGTCCTCGAGGGCCTTCCTCAGGCTCGCTGTGAGGCCCTGGTTGGCTACGCCTGCTCGCCCCAGCTGTTCCCTGAGCATGGAGTTGACCTGGCTGAGGTCAGCGCACCTGGGGAAAAGAGCTGCCTCGTTACCCAGCTGCCAGTAGGCACAAGATCCTCACCTGCCAAACGCTATTGTACTTGGCCTCCTCTCCTTCCTCTTCCTCCCCGGCCACCCTGACTCAGTGGTGGACAGTAACAAAGTACTTTCCAAGTATTTATTTGAGTACTGTAGTTATGTAATTTGTTTTAGTACCTGTACTTTACTTGAGTATTTGTATTAGTGGATACCTATGCCTTTCACAGCACTTCATTTCAGAGTAAAATATACTTTTAGATCTTCTATTTTCGCTGAATATTCGCCCCGGAAGAGAGATGCTAGGGTTTTCGTGTCATGGTGTGATGTGTTATTGTAGATCTGCAATTTTTCTGGAAAATCTTAGATGTTTTTGGGAATATATCTAAATTTCAATACAGCAAAGAACTGATATTTTAAAAAAAAATGTACTTACCGTAATTGTAATGACGTAATTGTAATTTGTACGTTTAAATACTGAAGTATTCTTAATAGCAAGCAAAGTACTTTTGAATACTTTACAAAATAACAATAATAATGATATTTTACATAATATAATTTGACAGAGCAACTTTCACTCGTAGTTGAGTAATCTGTGACCAAGAGTACATCTAGACTCAAGTACTGGGGTTGAGTACTTTGTCCACCAGTGCCCAGCAGCCAGTAGGCACAAGACCCTCACCTGCCAAACGCTATTGTAACTGCCCCCCCCCCCTCTCCTTTTCCTTTTCCTCCCCAGCCACCCTGACTCCATCATTCGTGTGGCCGCTGTGGCCCTCCTACATTTATGGCCCCATAATCCCAGCTTTAGATCCGCCCTCGCCAGCCACGCTCGCAGTGAGTGAACATGTGTGACAGTTTTATAAAGTCTGTGTCAACTCGCTCCTAATTTCAAACAGATTTGCTTGTAAGAGTCATTTGCAAAAATGTTTACATCACTCTCACGCTCCGCACACACCCTGTCACAGCGGAGCGTGCCAGCTCCCTCCATGTTCAGCTATCTGTTTGAGAGGGAGCCAAACCAGTGTTTGCGTGTATGACACTGTGGTTAGAGGGAAACGAGAAGAAAGGAAGAGAGGATGGGAGGAGGGGGGGGGGGGTGCTTTTCCCAGAATACATGAGCAACAGGTAACTAGGTTCAGAGCGTTGCCGACACTATTCCCCGCGTGGCAAGCGGCTCCCAGGCAGTAGGAGTGATCGGGGCCTTGGCGCGCACATCGGTTTCTGCCCATAACCGTTTCAATTAGAGCTCTGCAACGCCATAAATCACAGGGCTTTAAAAGCTGGCATCAGGTGTGGAGGTCGGCCCCCGCTCAGTGTGAGGCATCATTAAAGTGTCTTGGTGGAGGCAGCCAACCCCCGGTCTCACTAATTAACTCTGACAAATTGGATGCTGACATTATCTACCAAGGCCAGGGTTCGGCGTTCCCCCAGGTCCTCTCCTTCCAGTCTCCGCATGGAAAACAAAACAAAAAAAAAACGGTGGAAAAGCCGGGAGAAGTGCTGGGAATGCCTCTGGCTTGCACAGTTCTCAGAAACATTTCGGACTGGTTGTTTTTTGCCTCTAAACGAGGAACAGAGAGTTCCTTTTTGAACAGGCTTATCGTTCACATGTCGGTGAATTTATTGTTGTTTTTGAGTTGACCCCTTAAGCCCAATTTTATACTTTGGCTTTTCAAAAATAGCCAATCTACAACCTCAGAACGTGTCACATCACGCCACATTGGGAGCTTGTAGATCATGCAATTTTTTTAAAGAATTGAGTCATTTTGAAAAATCCCCTGCTGGTATAGGCTCCCTACGCATATTTTCTCCATAAACGTTCCTGTGCAAAAAGCGTGTCGCTAGCGGGTTCTGCAGGAGCTTCGTTATTTGCCCGTGTACCCTGGCTACCTTCCGCTGCCCGCAGCGCACGGCACTCACCGCTTCTGTTCCTCCTCCAGCCGAGTCGTCTTGCTCTGAACCGCCATATTGAGGTCCTGTTCTGTCCTTTGGTGACGCTGGGCCGTGTCCACGTGGGCCTGCAGCTGAACACACAAACAACACCTCCAACTGGCACCGTGCTAAAACTTTAGTACACAGCAGCTTTCTCACTAAATGATTTATTATACTCGTGTATTTAACAGCCTGATTTGCATTAGCGAACTTGTTAACACACACTGGGAAAGGAATGAAGTAGTAGATTCAAATGTATCATTTCAAAATGCTAATTTGTTGTCAAAATGCCTTCAGTTGTATGAATGGATAATGGGAATCTCTCAGATTTAAGTGCAATTCTGCATGTTTGGATGTCAATTAAACACTTAAACCCAATATACTCCGTTGACCGGAGCATAGTCTGAGACTATGTTGGACACTTCCTTATGCAGATTTACCTGGTTTCACCAGAGGTGGTTTTTAACCATGTGAAATATATACACACCTGATGATGCTAATGTTCTAAACATCACCTGCTATCACATACACTATCTGTATACTAATATGTCTTTATTACATATATCTCTTTCTCTTCTGCTCTCACTCTACCTCTATCCTCTCTCTTCTCACGGAATACTACAAAATGATGGAGCGAGCAAACAAACACACTTACAGTAACATGTGATGTGACAAATAAACTAAAGCTGAAAAGGTGACGACAGTCTCCTCTTTGACTTACCAGCAATCTTAGCTTCTCCGACTCTGAGGTTTTCTCCAGCACGTGCTCTTCTAGCTCACCGCACCTTTTCTTATACTGAAGAACCTGGTGCGAAAACAAAAACGGCACGTGGTTCTTAATATTCTCACTTAGCCAGACGATCAGAGATCTCCGCCTATAAGCAGAGACCTCTGATCGTCTGGCGACTAGATGAACCTCTCCTGTCCAATGATGTCTGAAATATTGGCCTCCTCCACTTGTAGCTACCTTGGTCTGCAGCTTCTGGACCAGCTGGGCCTGTCTCTGTTGACCTTCCTGGTAGGCCCGCAGTTTGATCCTGTATGCCCTCTCCTCGTTCTGCAGACGGAGGTGCTCCGCTGATACACTCTCCTGGTCCGAGTCTCCCGCTGACGGAAACGTCATCATCTGCTCCAGCTGGATGTGTAGTTGATAAATGATGTTTAGCAAGTCCTGTCATGAACATGTTCTGCATATGACCTGCGTTATTATTAAAGGTCAGGTTGGTGCGACCGTTGCTGAGTAGGTAGAGAGGCCCACTGGCAATCAGAAGGTTCAACCCCCAGATCGCCCAGTATACGTGTCAAGGTGTACCTTGGCAAGACACTTAACCCCTAACAGCTCCTCCCCACCGAAGCCTTCTGAGCAGCCATCAGCTGGGTAAAGCTGTAAAAACAATCCCCCTAACGCGGGGACAAGAACATACTCCCTTTCCCGTATCATAGATTGATTGATTGATTACTTATCACATGGTACATATTTCTATTCTAGAGTTGTGAAATGAACTAGCTCAGGGTTTTGATTTCACAATCCATCAAGGGATTTGATATGACGCAATATGACAGTATGAATGACAACAGTAAGTATCAATGAAGTGCCATTATGAAATAGTTCTCTTTTCAATGATCACAAATTCCTCATAGTCTCATCTGTTGCGTGAAAACACACATGGCTTGAGTTGTAAGTCATTCAGTCACTCTTTTGAATAGTTCTAATAGTAGGACTAGCCTAATGGTAAAATGGTGGACCATTTTTTTGGATGTCTGCTATGATTATTCCTATTGTAAAGAGGACACAAAAAATTTGTAGTATTGTCCACATACAGTACAAGCTCCTGAGTGTTCATTTAATACAAAGTAAAAATTAACCCTTACATTAAACTGCTAAACATGTGTAATAATGTCTAAACTCTTTAACTCCTTCACTTGTAAATACTGATACATTTTTACATTCTCAGAGTTAAATTAATGCTCAAGATACAGTCAATGAGACATAGTAAATGTTTTCATATTGAAAATATTGTGAATTCATCTTGTATAAATTGGGCTTCGTTTTCCAAAATGGACTTTCATGTAGCCTGCTGTATTTATTACAAATGCCACTCTTTCCATTCCCACATATTATGAATTTTCTACAACAGTTCAGCTAGTATTAAGAATACATTTGACTATCCATATGTCTACTTCCTTGGTAGGGTTTAACCATTAAAATACTACTGTCACGGTTTGAGTCCGGGCAGGATTGTAGGACCCAAGTGCAGGAGAGACAAAGGCAGAACTGGTCGGTTTAACGGGTTTATTAACTCAAAAGGTATTAATACAGGCAAGGGACTGAACTCACGATGTAACAGCACGCAACATAATACAATGAACAAGCAAAGACATGGCGCAAACACAGGGCTTAAATAGACAGGGAAATAATAAGACACAGGTGAACTCAACAGACAATCAACACTGGGATAGGCTGAGGGACTAAGAGGACACATGAGGAGAACATGACTAATCAACAGGGAGGTAAGACAAGACAGGTAACAATAACTAAGCAGTACAGGAAACAAGACTACAAAATAAGGTACAGAATAAAAGTAGGGCAACAACAACAGAGTAACAGAATAACAAGTCTAGATAGAGAACAGAATAAAGGCCTAATAAGTTCAAGACCTTATAAGGGCAGGAAGGTCTAAATAATAAAGTCAGAGTCCGCAGCCCGAGGAGCGGACCGTGACAGGCCTAAAGAACAGGCCTAAAGTGTCCACGACCATATACTGTAAGGGCAATGAGTCCACAGCCCGCGGAGCGGACCGTGACAACTACTGTATATACTTCATTGACCAGGGTCCCCCAGGGATCTATACTTTATTGCCCCCTCCTTATTTCCTTCTACACCAAATCTCTTCGCCTATTATGACATTCATAGCATAGGGATGCTAGGATGGTTCATTTGTCATAATCTGCCTGTAGAATTTCTGTTTACAAAGCCTAAAAGGTAAACAGAAATGTATTTTTTATTTATATGTCAAAAACACAATTGACCAAATGACCCTTTAGTGATTCTAATTGAGTCAGCCACCCTCCCTTACGTATTGGACCTCATCCACAACTAACACCCATTCCTAGACCTGGTATTTTCGCAGAGTATTCACCTATTTTCACTGAATGTTCGCCTATTACGTACTGTATGTCATGCCTAGAATAGGGGC
Organism: Gymnoscopelus microlampas; assembly: GCF_963454915.1. Classification (NCBI taxonomy): domain Eukaryota; kingdom Metazoa; phylum Chordata; class Actinopteri; order Myctophiformes; family Myctophidae; genus Gymnoscopelus; species Gymnoscopelus microlampas. The sequence goes on from NC_139946.1 coordinate 28,173,721, forward strand.
GCCAGGGTTCATGCGGTTAAGGTGTGTGTATAGTATGTTTTCAATACTGTATTTCGTGTGAACCCAAATGCCCTTACAAGAACAGAAAGCCCAGAAACGTGGTCACTCGTGTGAACCTTTTGGCGAATCTTGTTAGGAGATTGTTATTTTGGACGGAGCACAGGCAGTGGTTAGATGTACGGTTCCGGTTATGGGTTAGGGGTTAGGGAACAAAATCTAAGTATAAGGAATGTCTACACAAGCAGAAAAACACAGGGAGGTTTGCGTGAGGTGTGTGTGTGTGTGTGTGTGTGTGTGTGTGTGTGTGTGTGTCAGTGTGTGTGTGTGTGTGTGTGTGTGTGTGTGTGTGTGTGTGTGTGTGTGTGTGTGTGTGTGTGTGTGTGTGTGTGTGTGTGTGTGTGTGTGTGTGTGTGTCAGTGCGTGTGTGTGCGCACGTGTGCGTGCATCCGTTGTTTGTGTTTGCGTGTGCATGCATGCTGGAACTACTGTAAAGAGAATCCACACCACAAATGCATCTAAACACAGCGACGTACAAAGCGACTGGTCTTTCTCATCCTGGAATCCCATCCACTCTATCTGAGATCCAATTGTCCTGTAACCTCTCAACCTCACACAACCTACACTCCCTCTGCACCACCCACTCTCCATCCTGGTGCCAGACACCCTGTCCTCGCTAACACAAACCACATGGCCCCAGAGCGCTGCAATGCACTGCGTGCCTCCAACTACCCCTGCCGACTTCTCATTTAAAACAGAGAGGGGAGATAGAGAGAGGGATAGAAGGAGAGAGAGAGAGAGAGAGAGAGAGAGAGAGAGAGAGAGAGAGAGAGAGGGAGAGAGAGAGAGAGAGAGGGAGAGAGAGAGAGTGTACAGGAGCCCCCTCCCCTGAAACACACTCCAAACCACCACCCAAGCCCCTTCAAATCAAGCGGACCCCTCCCTCTCCTCTCCCCTTGTACCTCATCTCTTCTCTGGGTGCTTAATCTCTTCAGCAGGCTCTGAGGAGCGCCAGGACAATAGTCCCAGTGTTCAACACTGGACCCCACCGTTATTAACACATTTTCAAATGGCCGTTTCAGAGTTTTATGCTACAAGCTACTAAAAAATAAACTTCATCTTGCGTTTGGCTCTTTTCTTATATGTGCTTTTTTTTTGTCTGAGGGTCCACAGAACACCAAACGCTTTCTTTCACTGCCCATTGTTGAGGTGACAGCTTTAGGGACCGAGCACAGGGAGGAACAGCATGGGTGGAGGGGTTTACAACACACGCAACAACAACAGCAGCTGTGTTTAAAGGGACTTCTGGAAACAGCTGTGCGTGGAGCATTATTATGCATCTTTTCGAGTATTTTTGGCCGACTGCTTTTGGCAGGGATTACAATGTGTTGTAGCCAAGCGGCTGATTTTCAAACGCACCTTGAACACATAGTGGCTCATTACAATGCTTCACAGTAAACACATCCTATATTCTGCATTCTCCGCCTTCTAGAGGCAGCTTGTGGTGCAGCAACATACGACACAACTGTGGAGCTACAACTAACACCGTTCAATCAAAACACTGAGTTGTTTTGATCTACCAACGGGTTATACTGTACTAAGTGATAATAAGAATAAGTTATACTTTTTCTTGCGTTCGAAGCAATATCACAAGCCAGAAGGTACAGTATATGCTTGTGTGTTGTGCCCATCAAATTATATTTTCCCCTGGCACCACTGTGTTCCTCCACAAGAAACCGATCGACCAGCCCCAAATATCTCCACTCATTTGACACCAATAAGACTCTCGGACCTCAGAGGGAGTCGTTCAAACCAGCGATTCTTGAAGTGGGCCCCCAGGAGTCTTTGAGGTGGTTCCAGAGGGTCCCAAGCTATATTATTACTAGGAACCAAATGGTTAATTACAGGTCTGTAGCTCTGAGAGTTATGGGCGTCCGTGGGCTAATGCATATAAAACTGGGGTCCATGAAATTAAAAGGTTTGAGAACTATTGGTCCAAACAACACTTCCATTAAAGGGAAATGGCAGCATCATCTCACAGCCTCTGATCTGGAGGACCAGAGATGTGGCTGTTGTCTTGGTATCTCCGCCAGGCTGGAAGACGGAGATTATGTTTCAACACGTGCCTGTGCATCTGTCTGTGTGTGTGTGCCTGTGTCTCTGTGCGTGGCTAATCTCACAAACCGTTGGACCGAGTGATGGCAAAGTTTTAATGCACGTTCCCAGTAGGCCAAGGAAGACGGTCCACCCCAAATTTTTCAAATCAGCCTTATGCTAACGCTATACCAGACCACTTTACATGTTTGGCCTTTAACTCTTGAAACCGTAGGTCGTACGATGCGATGCCATGCGATGCAAGAGTGTCGGTCTAGCCAACACCAACTTGGGACTCTGGAGTCGCTGCCCTCCACACCCTCCTGTCTAGCATCAGGGTCTTGAGTGCAGTGTTGTAGGTCGTACCATCAAAAACATCATGATGCAACTCCCCATATAGGCCATGCTAATTTCTGTGAGATTTTCTACCATTTTGTATTTTCTTCAAAACAGTTTTTGTCCAAAACTAGTATCATTCAGATTTTTCAAATACCATTGCGATATGATTGCCTTCAAAACTTTGCCCCAAATTTGAATCACACATTGAGGGGCCTCTAAACAATGCAGAGCTCCCTTTTCTAGTTTGTCATGTTTTTAACCACTGTCAACTGGAGTCCCTCTTTTAGGCATGTCATGGATAAACATTTTTTTAAATACTCAAAAGATTTGAAAAATGGCAGATCTACAAGCCTCACAATGTGTCATGATGCAAAGCACTGTGAGCTTGCTGTGTGAGCGTGTAGATCGGTTATTTTAGCTATTTTTGCATCATACCGACTAAGTATAAAGTAGGGCTTAAGTGGTCAACGCAACGAGTGTGGGGCTTTGCGGGATGAACGGGATCAGATAACGCACACAACGCACAAAAACACTCGTCTCCTTTCCATCTGGAGAAGGACACTGGTTACGGTAAGTTGTCCAGGCACAGTGACACAATCTCTCCAGGTATTTGGTAGATGCATGTTGCTGTTGTGACTTGTGACGTGCACGTGTCAAAGTCGCTGCACCAGCGACCGCCACCGCTGCAGAATGCACCCCTTCTCCGTTGCACTCAGTGACCAGGTGACCCCAGTGACCCCTGAGGGGTCCCTGCCCTGCCCCCATGTGAGGGGGGAGGGGGCCATATTTGCTCTTTTTTTCCTCCATACATAGCTGGAGTGTGTGGGCTCCGTGCCAGCGGGCCCCGCCTGCACACACACACACACACACACACACACACACACACACACACACACACACACACACACACACACACACACACACACACACACACACACACACACACACACACACACACACACACACACACACACACACACACACACACACACACACACACACCACAAAGAGGAGGCTTTTCTTTTTTTTCCTTGTGTTTTTTTCTCCCCAGTCAGCTGTAAAGCAGGAGGCTGAGGGGGCTGCTCTGGATTAGCCATGCTCCATGGAGGAAGCTCCCAAGAGGGCGCCATAACGGTCTGTTGTGGACTAAAGCCCCCCACCCCCACGCACCCCCTTTTACTGAACTCCCCCTCACCATCGTCTCCACCCTCACTCTGCTCGCATCGTTAAATCTCATCATCACCCCCCCCCCACCCCACACCGCCGAGAGAGCTTGAACTCATTGTCCTGCACAACACACACACGCACGCACGCACGCACACACACACACACACACACACACACACACACACACACACACACACACACACACACACACACACACACACACACACACACACACACACACACACACACACACACACACACACATCCATCTATCGACGACTGTAAAAGAGTGCAAGAGAGAAGCGAGTCAAGCCCACCATCCCACCCCACCCTCCTCTGCCCCACCTTAGGGGCTTTACATGGGCTTATGGGGACCTGGGAGTGCGCGCACTGCGTGGCCCCTCTCTATTTACGATCTGCCTCGGAGTGCGACTCGCTTTTGGAGAGCAGCCCCCTGAAGCGGCCCGAGGCCTGAGGCCCGAGCCCTAAACCCCCGGCTCGACAAGTAGTCCTGCTTTTTTGAGGTCGCCATCCTGCCTGACATTTTGCAATAACGGTCAACACGCAATTTATACAAAAACTGCCTTCCTGTCGTGGGGTGTTTTATGTCTCCACATGGCTGTTACAGTGATTTTTTCTCTTCTTTTCTCCCCTCCCTCCCCAAATATCTGTTTCTTGAAGTCCTGCTTATGTTTCAGATGTTAAAGGCCTTTTCCCAATGTGTTTTGAATTAGCTTTTTATATTGCTTGATATTTATGATTTGTGCCACTCCTTGCATTGTCTCATTTGATAAATATTTCAAACAACATCAAGGGATATTGTTGCTTTGAATCATCTGCCAACAAGCAACAAGAGAATCATTTTCAAGGCCCCTCTGTGAAGGGTTTTTGTGCCTGGGCCAAAGTTTACTGCCATGTTCATGTGGTAGATCCAAATCCAATCCATTTCGGTTTCCGAGTTATCATTGCGGTGTTCTGTTAATGACATATTGTCACAACAGTTTGGGTTTTGATTGTTCATCCATCCATCTTACCCTTCAGCTGGATTCTGCGGAGCGGCTTTCATGTCACGTGCCCGAGCTCCGAAGCTGATTCACTCCACACCTAGAGGTCTGTATGCCATTGTTGCTGTGACTCAATAGTCTTTGAGCTACGCAGAGAAATGATTCCAGGTTTAACCAGAGCTAATCCACTCTGTGAGTACTCTCTCTCTCTCTCTCCCTCTCCCTCTCCCTCTCCCTCTCTCCCTCTCCCTCTCCCTCTCTCTCTCTCTCTCTCTCCCTCTCTCTCTCTCTCTCTCTCTCTCTCTCTATCCCTCTCCCTCTCCCTCTCTCTCTCTCTCTCTTTTACCCAGGGCAACATCTGGCCATGTGTGCACAGTCCAGCCAGCATCTGAAGGGTTACAGCTGCAATCGTTTTCCCTGGCTTGGCCTGGACCCAGAGGCTTAATAAAGGGAATTAATGGAGTGCACTATCTGTCAGATTCCTAAACACAGCTGGAGCGGATGTGCAAACCTCCTCCCCCCCCCCCCCAATTCTGCCCAAAACTTACTATCCTACTTCAACAACTAACCCACTCCCCCCCTTTCCCCTCCCATAACCCCCGGAGCGCTGGTTCTGTGAAAGAGCCCCAGCTGATTGTGAAAGCTGTTTATGTATCGTCACTGAGGGTGATTACACAACGTGGGATAACAAACAAGGGGGACGGAGGGAAGGGGGTGGGGGGGCCGGGTTTGGCGAGGGACTCTGTGCGAGTGTGTGCGCTGCCATTCTGCGCAGTTTGTTGTTACGAGGGCGGCCCGCTGGGCCAGAGGGCACATGGAGCGCTATAGCATACGGCGTACAGTGTGATGTGTGAATGTGTCCAGGCTGACACCTACTGCGTGCTCCCAGGATGAAGGCTGGCCCTCTAACACTAAAAACAACACCTCCGGCTAAAGAACAACGCAGCGTATCTATAAAAAAAAAAAAACTGCAGTACACGCATCCTGTCAGCTCAAGAATTTGTTTCTGAACAGCCACCGCTGAGAGTAGGGAAGAAGGATAAAAATAAATTGCCAAAAAACTTGATGTTTCATGTTCTGAATTTAAAAGAAGGTAACATGAGTAGTCTAATGTCAAACGTTGCAAAGGTTTAATGGAGTACTTTCATCAAGCACACTGCACTGGGATGGCCTTTTCTGCATATTTTCTCTGGAGGAGGTCGGTGAATTTTACAGTTCCGTGACAGCTGAGTGGGCCTGAGTCTCTGGCAGGGTTCCATTTGAAATGCGCCATAGATGTATGGCTTTATGCAGGCAGGAAAAACAAACTGGAAACTGAGCAGGGGCGGGTGAAGGGGATAGTAACACAATCTCTAAAAACAGACTTTATCTGCTCCAACTATGTTTGACAGGGCCCTTATGCACAAATACCCAGAGGACTCCACATCCCAGAGGGCCCTGCCAAACAGTGGTGGAAGCACTCAGATGTTTTACTTAAGTTAAAGTAGCAGTACCCCAATATAGAAATACTCTTTACTTGAGTGAAAGTATAAAAGCCTAAGTATAGGGTTACAGTGGTTAATGTGTGTTTTGTAATGATAATCTAAATCTACAAAGTAACTTGTAACTAAAGTTTTCAAATAATTGTAGTTTAGTAAAAAGTACAATATTTGCCTGTGAGATGTAATGGAGTAGAAGTATGAAATATTGAAAAAAAGACATACTCAAATAAAGTAAAAATGACTCAAAGTTGTACTTAAGAACAGTACTTGAGTAAATGTACTATTATGTTCCACCACTTCAGGGTTAGGGTTAGAAGCCCTGCCAAACAGGGCCCAGTGTCAAAAGTGTCCAGTAGTCCTCCCTCTGCGAAGAGTTTATCTTTGTCCGCCTCGCTGCCACACTGCGGTGTATAGTGCAGCCAATCACAGAGCATTCAGGCCGTAGGATATGCATGTGTATGCCTGAGAAAATGCACACTGGCGGTGCTCCAAAAGCAACACGGAGGGCTCAGAATTCACCCCCTGCCCCCCCACGACTTGTTCCTTAACCCCCCAGGGACTATCCAGCTCTGCAAAATTGGGTCAAGGTTTATCCCGGTTCACCGGCAATTTTCTAGGGGTCACCAGAGATCCCAGCGAGGGACTCAACAGCAACACAGAGCGAGGATTTTAGAAACCTGCTGAGACTTCACCGGTATGGTCTTTTGTCAGCTCCCAGGGACTTGGGGAAAGTCAGGCTATAGGAAGAATGGGGCGTTGGGGGATAGCCATGCTCCCAACCTGTCAGCTACTCTGAGGTGGAACTACTTTGACTGGCATCTTGACAGCACCGGAGAGGTTTCCAGAGGGAAAACTCTGAAAGTCAAGCATCATACTGTATCTGGCATTAGCTTGAACACTGTGTAAAAAGGAGATCAACCTTGATTAGTTAAAACTTTAATCACTGCTTCAAAGTCAGCATTCTCTTCTTTCCAAACAATGCTGGATGATATAGTGGCCAAATAATACGAGTCAAACCTGTTTTTAGTGCTGGCCAATTTGCTGTTGGCAACTGACCATACAGTGTTTAGAGCGCTTGTGGCATATAAAAACGCTAAGCGCTGTGGAATCTCTGGGGAGTTCTCTCTGAGCTGAACAAATACACAGTATGATCACGCTCAATCATGGAGAGGTTAAAGGCTTTCCCTGTATTGGATTTGTCTCGGTTTACCCTGGTAAATACTGTACTTGACAAACCGTACTGGAATGACTAACATCTGATTACAAAGCATCAGCCTGTTTATAACGCATGTATGTAGGTGGCATGTTGCCCTATGCTGGTACATGGAGGATAGCTGGTACTACATGGGCAAGCATTACACTATGGCCACAACCACTGCTTGCGGTAAGTGCTTTTGAGTGAGCGACTGAACCTAAAGCTCATGCAGAAACAAGGTATTATGTTCTGAACGCAGAGGAAATTAATAGTTACAGAGGTCCATGTACAGATTCTGAGGACATACTCCAATTACCTTGTATAAACTGGTCAGAAAAGTAAGCTTCATTTTCAATGAGGTTTACAATGACGGAGACAAACACTAACGTCTGGAGACTGGTTGGCTGTAAAGGCTCTGACAGCTTCTCACAGAATCAAGTCAATTTCCTAATGGCTGCTTGTTAACACACTCAGTTATGAGTTCAGGACGGGGAAACATATGGTACATATGAACGTGTCCAAAACTTGGATGTAGTATATTGTACTTAATGCCTGGCAGCTCATACAAGAGCAGCTGAGGACACTGGACTTGTCATGGGCCTAAAAAGGGATGACAAATTAAGTAGATTGCGTGCCGCCAGTGATATGTGATACCTGAGGCAATACAAGCTGGGGGAGTATTGTGTACTCAGGATTAGCATGTGGCGGCGAAAGAAACAGTGAGTGTCTAAAGAGTGTTTGCACTGAAAATTGAGCTCCGCAGCAGCGCATGGCACTGTCACGCCACTGTGTTGCTCTAGGACATTGATGAGGACACTGTTAGCATCACAGCTTCACCACAGAAAGACCCATGCTGCTCTGCAAGGGGAACAACGTTTGACAGAAGTGGGCAGATGCCAGGCTGCCAGCGACTGGCACTTAACTCGTGGTGTGCAGCAGGGACGAACCCCTTGAGCTTTGTGGGACTAAACAAAACCGCACCTTTAACTATTACAGTGCTCAGGTCCGCTTCACGTGACGAAACCGAACTAACAGCTGAGGGAAATCTGGCTGTTGCTCGCTCCCCCTCCCCCCTTCACACCTCACATCAGCGGCCAGCGGTGTGAACATCAAAACCCTAGGCAACACTTTGTTTGCTTTTTTTCCCCAGTCTCCTTGGCGTCTTTTTACACCTCCAAAACATCAACAACATAAATATGCTATATATAAACCACGCTAATTAAGTTATATTTATAGCCTTGGTTTTAAAATAAGTTCCAGGAGTAAAGGCAAGCAAGTGGGACTTCATTAGATTTACGCCGCAGAAAGAAGGCAGTGTTATCACAAATGGCTGCTTTGTGCGCTATGAAAAATGAGCTTTTTCTTCCACGTCCCCTGGGGAGAGGGCCACTGACCTTCACAATTTTCCCCCCCAAACAGCAGCCACTAGGCAGAGGGGGTTGGAAGGGGTAGACATGGGGGGATGCGGGGGGCTGTGAAGGTAGACGCCGGTCCTCGTGGGCACAGGGGGGTCTGACTCTGCCTGGACGCACCACAAGGAAAGCCTTCATGAGCCACCGCTCTTGCTGGCTTATACACCCAGACACACACATACACACACGCACGCACGCACACACACACACACACACACACACACACACACACACACACACACACACACACACACACACACACACACACACACACACACACACACACACACACACACACACACACACACACACACACACACACACACACACGCTTGCACAATGCACACAGACACACACACACACACACACACACACACACACACACACACACACACACACACACACACACACACACACACACACACACACACACACACACACAATGGATGGTCTGCTTGCTTACACCTATACTGTAACCCGTAAATACTATTATTATATTTCAATTTATGGAGAGAAAAAGAAGATCACATAAATAATAAAGTTGATGTACGTATATTGCCAGTTTACATTCATTCTTTCACAGAAGTATGTGTGTCCTGTCTTTTTCCTCAGATTTTCAGCTTCAAACAGCGGTAAATACAGTACATATGTGACACAAGCGGCTTCAACCTGCTTCGTTACTCCTCTGTTTGTTTATCCAACTCCAAAGGGCTTTCCCTGTTGGAAAGAGCGGCGCTGCGCTGATGTTTGCTGTAAGCATATTCCATTTCAAAGCTATGCGGCCCTTCTCAGTCAATGCTCTAGTGTGGCAGGCTTTTCTTGATCTCATCCCGAAAACCCAAACTTGCACACACACACTCACCTCACCATCCATTACATGCCCCGAAGTCCAAGAGAGCTGCACCAACCTCTGATAATATCGACAAAATATTTGCCCATTCAGTCTCGCCCGCTAAAGTACACGGCAAGATTGAGAAAACAATTTTCCTAAATGGAACACAAGTTGTGCTGGTGAAGTGAAATTACAGTTGGAAATAGCATAATTATGATAAATGCAGTCCTGCTTTTTGTATGCATGCTGCAGATATCTACTTTTTGCGAGGAAAATAGCAAGAACCGCAATGAAATCACCTAACGCACATTCATATTTCTTTATTTCCCAATCAATTGTTTTCGTTATTGCTTTTTTTACCCCCTTTTCTCTCCAATTTAGTCGTTATGCCAATCAATTCCTCCCCACACACATTCCTGTGTGTTGTCACTACGGTTGAATCCTACTGGCTCACCTGCCAGTGAGGAGCCCCCACCGGAAAGAAGTATAGCTTTTGTCATACTACTCCTGACCAACAGTGCCTTAGGAGTATGTGCAGTGACTAATCTCCCCCTGCTTCCCTCGGCTTCCCTCCCCCGAACACGGGCCAATTGTGTTCGTATGGACCATACATGGGCAACTGTCGGCCCAGGGGCCACATGCGGCCCCCACCTTCGCTTAATGTGGCCCGCATTGGATTCAAACCCCCAGACTCCGCAGTGGTGGGCAGGTACTTTACCACTGCATCACCCGAGCGCTCACTATTTTCCAATCTAACTATTAAGCGCAGTGGATGCCATTAATACAGCACCCAGGGAGTAGTTAGGGGTTAAGTGTCTTGCTTAGGGACACTTGGACACAGTAGACTGGGACCAAGGGGGTTAAACACACGCGCCTTACAACGTGTTGCGTTAATGCGCTGTGTGTGAGCTTGTAAATCTGCTATTATTGCTGAGATTTTCACAGACTGCTTGCCTATTATCATGGAACATAATAACACTTGGTTCCTAACTGTTAACAATTTAGTTGGGGACCCCCTGGAACCCCTCCAAGGACCCCAGACCCAACCTTGAGAACCACTGACATAGATAAGAGATTGTGAGGCTAGTGTGGCTCCTTACCTGGTCTGTGAGAGTGGCCTGCTTGGACAGCAGCTGCTCACGTTCTCTCTGACTCTGAGTCAATTGCTCCCTGAGGAACTTGTTCTCCTCCATTACACTGGCCTCAGGACTCTCACCTGGTGTAGAGGGACAGATCATATATAGATTGTCAAGGTCAACTTTATTCTGACATACAGTACTGTATACAGACAGTATGTCTAAACAGAATGAGTTCATCTGTAGCACGTTTTTGTCCATGAAATAATAGAAAATGCTTCTCAGCTGTGTTCTAGAGCAGTGATTCCCAAACATTTTCATGTCAAGGACCAGCAAATTGATATGTATTTTGCTGAGGACCATCTGAAAAGACTTTGTTTTGCCAGGGATCCCCAAACGGAAGAATTATGTTGTTTCGTTTTTCTAAATTATTCCAAATTTGTGTTTCCCCAATCCCTAGGCTGAGAACCTCTGTGGTTCTTGTGCCTACCAGAGGGCTGCTCGGCCAGGTTTCGGGTGATGATCTGGCGGATGCAGGTGGTGACAGGTGTGGGTGAGGCAGTGGGGTCCAGTGCATCACCTCGTAACGTCAGATGCTTCTCTTCTGGGCTGCCCTCAGGGTGGAGAAAAGACTCCTCCAGCTTCTACAAGAACATCATCCCACACCCCACAGTTACTGAGTTAACTATAACTATGACAGATAATGGTTAGTTTGCTGGGTATAGGAAGATGGCATGGAGGAAGTAAAGTTAGCATTTCATTTATTCATAACTGATTAGACCCATACAGTATGAATACATCTTTCACTTATGATTTCAAGGTAATAGGTTACACCTGTGGTTCCCAACCTTTTCTGGATCAGGGGTTTATTTTAATGATCAATCAATCATTATGTTTCAGCTTGGATCAAAGGAACTAACTAGTGTACTTTAAAGCGGCACTATGTTACTTTTTTTAAACAAACAAAATGTGATTTTATCCAATCTAGAGTATGTTAATACAATATAACTCATACAATTGGGGTGGTTGTATGTTGTCTACCTGCTCTTCTATTGAGACATTTAGATCGTGTCAAAGGTCAAGTCTCATCTAGTCTAGCATCTATGCGAGATGTCTCACCTATAGACACAGGACACAAGTTTTGACCTGATGGTCAAGATTCAATTTATCCCCTGAGCAAGCAGGCAGGCTCTATTAGCTGATTAACATTTCAGCACAGATCCAGGGTAGGAAAATGACATAGTGCAGCTTTCAGCAGGCTATCCTATGGCCCAGTGGGCCCAAAGGTTGGGGATCACTGGGTACGGTTTTGCTCTCATATAAGGTAGATTAAACATTTTCACTTAGAAAGAGGAGTAATTTATAATACTTCATTAAAATAATAGGCCTGGTACAGTCCCTCACAAGGATGTTCGATAAATGCAGAGAGCAATTCGAATTGACACCAACCTGTATCACAGCCTCCAGTCCAGGTGATGATGGTGTGCTATAATCTCTGTCCTCCTGTGAACTCATTGTCAAAATATGATCCCTATAAACGCGAGTAACGTTGCATTTGTGGTCAATTCGCCGCGACAATTAAGCAATATGCTTCTTCAGCAAAAACGTTTAATCAGTCTCACAAAATGAAGCATGGAATAGGCCTATACTTGCAGTGAATTGTCACTATAAGTGTTTCTCTTGCACAGGTCAAATTAACTCAGTATAGTTGCTACAACACTCTCGCTAACAACAAACCGGAGACGTGATTTTCAATCAAGTTGGACTCAAATCCCAGCCGAGGTCGTCGGGGGAACAAGACACTTCCGGGCAGTTGCCTTGGAAACAGAATGCTGGTTTGGTCGTTTCCATAGCAGGAGAGACGCGCTAGAGAGGCTACTTTAGCTTTTATGGACACAGGCTGGTTAATGATCGAAGCACAAAGCACACAACGCTGATATGACTTCCTCCAGTGGTGTGAAGTAACTAAGTACATTTACTCAAGTACTTTACGTAAGTACAATTTTGAGGTATTTTTTACTTCACTTGAGTATTTCCAATGTTCAGTACTTTTACCTCTACTCCACTACATCTCAGAGGCAAATATTGTACTTTTTACTCCACTGCAATTATTTGAAAACTAGTTACTAGTTACTTTGTGGATTATTTTTATTACAGATATTAATTATTACAAAACATACATTAACCACTTACAGCACTAATACATTTCAGCCATTTGAAAATAGCCGATCTACAAGCTCACAATGTGTCATGATACAACATTGTGACTGTGAGCTTGCTGTAGATATGCTATTTTCAAAAGATTTTGAAAATGATTTGAAGTTGTGAAATGGGACATTCTGCATTATGACTTTTACTTATTAATATTAAATATTCTGTTACAACTTGTAACATAATATTTCTACATTGCAGTATTGATACTTTTACTTAAGTACAAAATATGAGTTATTTTTCCACCACTGATGACTTCTCAAGTAGCTACAGTATGGGTCTATATTTGACTGACGGCTATAGCATACTTCTAGGCCTACTAATTAATGCACTTTATTTCACTGCCAATTCTATAATCTGATAAGTGATAACTAATCTGTTTAGTGTGCATGCATCAGCTGAATTGAGTTTTCTTTGTGAAGGACAAAGCCTTGAATTTGTGTTTGCAAGAACAAGAGGAAATAGCCTAGGCTACTTATTCATATTCATAGCTGTTTGGATTGTCTCCTGAATGTTTGTGATTTTCTTTTGTTCACAGAAAGTAAGGGATATAGTAGCCCTATAGTAGTAGTGTATACTATGTGAATAATACAAACTTTTGATTTATGTTTTGTGTTCATATATTTCCATATGGGGTGGCACCAAGAAAGGTGCATGACACACACAATACAAATCTATCAATCAATCAATCAATTAATCTATCAATCAATCGTGAAGAAAATCAACAATAACAAGTTATTCTCTACAAAGATTTAATGGTACAACACAAGCAATAACACTCACAGAGTTACATCACAACACGATATATTACAAGTAAACAGTATGTGCTGCCAAAAAGGGCCCTAAAAAAACATGAGAATACCTGAGGTTCAAATAACACGCTATTCTAGGTTACAGGGTCATCCCTATAATCCTATGACAACATTCCATATGCGCGTGACAGAGAGATGTCTGTACACACTGTGTGACCCTGAGTTTGATACAGCACACACTAAAATCCTCAGTGTTAATTACCCATTTGTAACTCAGAGAGTGTACAAATGTAACCAAATGAACCTGTAATGGTCCTTTTGGTTACATGTGTACACTCTTAGAGTTAAAGATACATTTTCCCTTTTATCAACATAATCTCCACTCCAGTCCTCAGTAATGCTCACTATGGGATAGTGTGCATTTTCTGTCTACATGCTCTGTGTGTCAGAGATGGACTGTGGATGGTTTTAAAATGAGCATCATCAATGGTCATTTCAGACAAGATTCAAACTTGTCTTTGCTGATAATGAGCAAGGATGCGGCGCGACAGATGTCCACAGTGGCCCCTCCTAGTGACTTTTTTTTAAAACGTTCTGTTTATTTATTTTTTACATACTCACAGGTCATATAGCCATGCACTGAAGCAAATAAAAAAGGTATCTCAAAACAGTCAAGAAAATGAGTGGGTAATAGGATAGACAAATATTAAGAGTGAGATAAAAGATAAATTGAATAAGGTACCCCTCCTAGTGACTTCATTGGATTCTTAAATGTTCATGTCAATGTTATATGTACAGTTAGATTTAGTCTTTTTATGATGCTTTTTAGATGTTCTGATGTTTTATGTTGTACACCTGGTGGCTGACGGAACGGTATTTCATATTCTTCATGAATGGAAGGGAAATTGACAAGTAAAGTATACGAAGACAAGGTTGAAGATGGGTGAAGTGCTCCTTCAAATGAACCCTCATGATTTGACTTAGTCTGTCAGGAAGTCTTTGTAATTTATGTGGAATCTTCAGGGAAGAGCTCGGGCCACAGCGATGGGTCTAGGTAGACGCTACAGGCCCCGCTGAAGAACCACAGTCTGGGCAGGAAGCCCTCCACCTTCCAGGCATTGGATGTGCGATTGTAGAGTTCCACCTCCACCCCATAGTCCCCCTCCATGCCTTTCCAGTGTCCTCCTGTGACCAGCAGCTGACCATCCACCACCACCAGACCTCCGTTCTCATGGAGCATGTGAAGAAACTGGATCTGGACACAGCAACATCACAGGATATAGAATAATGCTGTTTTTGATGTCAGGAATAGGCTCTATGCACAGCAGCCATTTTGGAGAAAAATTGGGCTTCTTACTTCCTTCACAGGTGTTACCAATGATACTAATGAAGGCTCTGTTCCATTCTGGTCAAACAGAGTCAGGGTGCTGATATTGTGCATGTTGGCTCACTAGAAATACTAGTGGGTCTCAAAGTGTGGTCCAGGGACCCTCATGGTTCCTTGAGAGGGTGTAACTCTGAGAGTGTACAAATGGAACCAAATGGACCCATTCCATTTGTACACTCTCAGAGTTATGGGGGTCCTTGAAATTAAAAAGTTTGAGAACCACTGTGCTACACTAAATGGAACAGAGCCTTCATTAGTGTCATTGGTAACACCTGTGAAGGAAGCAAGGAAGGGGCCCAATTTCTGTCCAATATGGCTGCTGTGCATAGAGCCAGTGTAAAGTCCCCTGGGGGGACCTTGGTCAATGACGTACGTGGCAGTGTGATTCTCACATTTTCATGTCAAAGATCCCCAAATTAATTTGTATCTATTTGGCCGTCAACCCCCGTCTGAACATATTTTGTGCCACGGATAAGATTGTTAAAATGTTTCGTAATTATATTATAAGATTAACATATAAGATTTAAGTGGTTAATTTCCTCCTGACCGCCAACCATCAATGGAAAGGATCTGTTACCCTCACCTTCTGCCACATGTTAGCTTCAGGGTCATAACAATACACTTTCTTAGTGTTGTCAGCGACCAGATAAATGATCCCGTCCATGGCAACAGTCCGAGGAGACGATAAGTACTTAGGGATAAAGGGTGAACAGACAATACTCCAGCTATCTGTAAGATAAAAACAAAATATAAACAACAACACATTGAAGATGTTATCCTTTGTTATTAATAGAATAACAAAGGATAAGACAAGTCTCCTTGCTAAATGTTCAATACTATTGTATGGCTGAGTTCAGTAAAGTGGTAAATGGTAATGGCAGTGAACAAATAACAGTCTTTCTTGTATTAAAGAGGGTGTCTTTTTTTGTTGAAATAAAAGCTAAAAAGTTTAAAAAGTTCCAATAGTAATCATTGCTATAGAGTGTTTGTTCAGTAATAGGGGTCTCCCCATCCAGTTCTTTGGTAAAAGAAAATACATTTTCATGTTGGGATACCAACTTTATCTAATCAGGAGAGAGATCAGCTTAAAGTTTTTTGTGTTCCAGGTCCAATTTTGTCTGCATCTGTCTTCATGTTTGGAAGTTGGTATCCAGACCTGAATATTTTCTGTTTACTAAAGAGCTGGAGCTATTCTAACAAGAAATATAATTTACTGACACCCCATTTACTGTATTAGTAGGGGGCCGTTTATGTGTAATTTTTTGTTTTCATTTCAAATTCATGTGAAAGTTTTGTTTTTACTAATTTGAAGGTAAGGGGCTAAAGAACAATTTTGGTTCGAGTGCCAAGCGATCAGATAAAAAAAAGTCCTCTAGGGGGTGTCTGCAGTCGCCAACCCCCCACCAGCCCTAGCAAAATATGTTAACTGTTATAACTGTTTTTGCAGAAAATGCACTTAAGACTTCTGGTGATTAGTAGTTTTCGTTCCCTACCTGTGAATGCACTTATTGTAAGTCGCTTTGGATAAAAGCGTCTGCTAAATGACTGTAATGTATTGTAATGTAATAACTTTTTATTGGATTATATCTGAACATATGAGAACATATGAGATATGTATGGATTCAGGATCAGGAGTAGCATTTGCTACTTCAAGCATATTACCCATAGAATCAATTTTGTTTTCCAGTTTAGCACATATCCACAAAAATAGAAATAGTGGGGAACCGAATATGAGTAATTTGTTGTTTTAATTTCAAATTGATGTGAATGTTTTGTTTTCACTACAAATTGAAGGTAAGGGTCCATAGAACATTTCTGGTTCGAGTATCAAGCATAAATTAACACCTCAATGATCTCTCTGAGAATCTTAAATAAAAGTTGAATGAATTGTTATTTAGATCTTGGTTTACCTGTGATCCTCTACATTCTATGTATGTGATTACTTTGCTTATTGCTTATTAAGTCGCTCTGGATAAGCGCATCTGTTAAATGCCTAAATTGTAAATAATACATGATCATACGTACCTATAACAGGGTTGTAGCACTGCATGGTTAAGGCGTTGTACTTCACTGCACATGAGCCAATCACATAGAGCTTCCCGTGGCATGCTGTGGCAGTGAAGTTAGTCACATATCTCAAGGCGGGGCATGTGTTGCCCCAGGTGTCATTGTAAGGGTCATAGTGTTCAACATCAACATAGTTCAATGTTGTACCTATTGGGAGGGAAAAGAACATGGTATGAGTGCTTACACTAGCTGGATCACACGCTAGTAAGTATCAAATATCATATTAAAAGCAACACGTAGTGTAGAGCTAAATGCAACAGCAGCCACACATTTATCAGTCTGACTTTGAAATCTAAAAATGTAAGACATAAAACAAACAAATGCATCTGGGAGAGAGGGTTAAAATCCTGCCTGCATATCTTGCAATCAAACAAACAAACAAACAAACAAACAAACAAACAAACAAAAAGACAGGACCAATTACAATACCCTGCCACTCAATGCTGTGGCATTTAGCACGACGGTTCTCAAAGTGGGTCCGGGGCCCCCTGGGGGTCCTTGAGGAGGTTCCAGGGGGTCCCCAGGAAAATGTGTTTACATATCATGAAACTACGCTTAACCACTGTACTTTAGCCTTATACTTCAGCTATTTGGAAATAGCCAATCTACAAGCTCACAATGTGTTGCTATCAGGTCATGAAAGGGCAGATGCGTCCATAGAGTTTCATGACAGCTTTTCATTTACACTGCTGCTTTAAGGCATCATGCTGTTCTCTGTATTTATTTTCTTACCTCCGATGACGTAAATCTCTCCGTTCAGTGTGGCCGAGGTGTGGTTAGTTCGAGGTCGAAGCATGGGAGCCACAGTAACCCACCTCCCCTCTCCAGTAATGTACTTCCAGGTCTCTGTGGTCGACCAGGTGTTGGTATTTGAACCTCGCGAGCCGCCTGTCAGACGGACAATGGCACCCTGTCACCAGTCTGTGGATACATTACATTCCGCACAAGAGAAGCTAGTCTCCTCAAAACCATTTTCTCTATGCTCCCCTGCCCCCCTAAGGTTGCCCACATTTCCACATAAAGTTTATGTGTTTTGAAGGGCTACATGCACTCAACCAACCTGTGACATAGACATCATTGTTCAGCGAGACCATGGAGTAACCCCACTTGTTCGGGTTGGGGAAATTAGGGAGCTGATGCCACTGATCTGTGGAGAGCCAGAGAAGGAGAGAAGTTATATAAGGTTATCCAATAAGTGAAGTGAAACAGCGAAAACACTAAAAGCTAATAAAATGCATTTTAGTTTTCAAACTTGGATCAAAAGACTAAATAAATGAGTTCAATCTGACCACTCCTTAGGCCCTACGTCATGGACATAAAAAAGCTGTAAGTTCAATGTGATTGACTTGAAAAACTGAACTATTTCTCATTCCACTATTTAATGTTAATTTCTCCATTTACAAAATAGTCAATCTAAATTCCCTGACCTGGCCTTCAACGGTGAGGACTGTCTAGAACAAGCTGATTTTCATTCTTTGCTTACCAATACAAGCAAAGAATGGTTTGCATTAATGTATTGCTGCTGTCACTGTTTTAAGAAAACTCATCAAAATCTGACATGGACTATGAGGTCAGGAGTCCTGAATCCTTACTGCTAAACTGAATATGAAGTCTATCTTATCTATTAGACACCTTCAGTACCAGATATTACATGATTTAATTTGTGTCCTTAGTTTACATCTATAGTCTTGTAATAACCCTAACCATAGGGATGATTTTCAGCCTCCCTAACCATGTCAGAATATTATAAAAAGGCCAGATTTTGTTCTTTTATTCTCAACTGTTGATTTTATGTACTGAGCATTTCTAATCTTTGTAAGACGTGTCAAGGCCATACTATAAATGCACTTCAAGAAAACTGTACAGTAATAAACGTTGAAATGTGGGCGTAAGAAAAAGAGGTGTAGTACGGGTCTTTGTGTTGTAGTAGGCACAGTTCCTGGGCAGGAGTCTCGGGTCTCTGTCCTCCTCGTCGCTATCGTCATCGTCATCATCCAGGGAGCGACCGCCCATCACAAGCAGCACCTCCTGCAGGTTGGGCTGTGGACTCTGAGAGTGGCCTCTGTCACTATACCCCGGCACCGAATCCATCTTCTGGGGAAAGAACGGGCCACGGCATTGTTAAGGGAAAACTACTCAGCATTGTGTAAACAATGATGAAAGAAACAAAGTATGCAAGGTATAAAGTGTGAACTCACTGACCTCACTGTGAATTTTTCCAACAGCCTCCTTGCAGCTAGGGGAGGCCTGGATCAGGCTGTCCTTCAGCAGGGTGTTGGCCAGGTAGTCTAGGTTGAGGAAGGAAAGGCGTGCCAGAGACAGCAGCTCAGGGAGGTGGCAGAGGCGGGACTCCTGGTGATACCTGGCCCAGGCGAGGGCGGCCTCCACTCGCGTGGACTCTGAGCGCGTCTTAAGCCCCTCGTTGGACAGACAGGCCACCAGCCTGTCCTTTCCCAGAAGCAGGAACTCCTCGCCCTGCTGCACTGCCTCAAAGTTCTCCAAGAGGAAGGCCAACGCCTTGGCGACCACCTCCGGGCAGCCGTGGAGCTCCCCGAACTCCAGGATTCCCAGGCAGTTTGTGGCGTCCATCTGGTGCTGTAGGTAGCGGGTACACGCAGCCCGCACTGTCTGGAACTGCAGCTGGCTGGAGGTGCAGGTCAGTCCTTCCACGTTGCCCTGGTTGATTGTCAGCTTGCCGGTGTAGGCGAAGTCCAACAAGGAGCCGAGGCTGTCCGGGTCCACATCCTGCAGCTCCACGCGGGCACCTATGCTCTCCACAAAGTCCCCTGAGAACATAGTGCGGAAGTACATGCTACACAGGGCCAGCACGGCACGGTGGCAGGGGAAGTCTCTGCCCCCAGCGCTCAATGTCACATCCACCAGTTTGGGCTGAGAGCAGAGCGACCGCAGTCCCTCCAGGATGCTCTGAGAATGTGTGGACAGGCAGAAGTCCAGGTCGTCCACATTTCGAACCATACTGTAGTCACTGATAGTTCCGACCTTTAGGTATGTGATCCTGTGACAGCTAAGGGATAGGAACTCTCAACAACAGAGATCAGTGTTTACCTACAAGTGGATGACAAAGATGAATTCTCACAGCTGAAATTAAATATGACCAATGTCTTCAGTGGAATGTTAAAGCTTGATCCAAAACAATTTATACAGTTTCCTTCTTGTCATATTTGAGAAAAACATTCACTCAATTGTTACACACATTTAAGTGAGAGAGTAAAGAAAAAAGCAAGTTTGTTAATACGTAACATAAAGGTCACCTCAGGGCAAACATGTTATGTTGAAATCGATAATAAAACACCAACGCACAGCTCAGTGATGTAAGACTATAAGGTCAAATACAGAACCCATGAGAAAACATGTCAGTCCACTATGTACGTTATGTGCCGTACAGAACTTCTGAGAGCATCGATTTACTTCACTGACCCGATATAGTCGTCCTTAATTCACTCTAGAAGAAAAGCCACAAGTTTAACTTGTTTAAAGTGTGGTATCATGTTATCATGACGACCACACTAGTTTGTTTACTTATCCACAGTGGGATCAGTTTAGCTTTGGCTTTCAGTGTAGCATGATGTCATATGTCTTATGTCCCCCAAAGCCTACAATAAATTACATTTGCTGTCTTCAAAATGCTGTGAAATTAAAGAAAGGAATGACAGACTCACCAAACAGGCAAAGGATGGCAATAAGTGTTCATATTTCCGGTGAAATGCGTGTGGCTGAGTAGCTGGTTAGATCAACATGGAGCCAGCAGTATGGCAGGAGGTTTTCGTCAACTCATTGGGACAGCCTGCTTGTCTTCACCAAGCTATTTTTAGGACCTGCAGAGACACACTAGTAATGCATGCATGGGGGTCCACACATGCATGGGGGGGGGGGTGTCCACACCTGCTGTTAAAGGAACATACATGCATTGTGTGTTCTCAAGAAGCTAGAACACTTGTCCCCAAACAATAGGTCAGGAGGACCCATTTTTTATGGGTCACGAATAAATATCCCCTTTTTTTTGTTTCCTTTGTTTTTCATTTGATTTCAAAAGATTAAAAATATATATAATAATAATGATTTTAATTACAAGAAATTCAAAACATTTTCAAAAGAAGAAAATTAAAAAACTAAACAAAAAAATTAGGGAAAAGTCGGTAAAATAGCATGATGTGAGCTTGTAGATCAGATATTTTCACTATATCTGAAAGAGGAGCAGGGAGAAAGTTTGTGACCCCCTCTGCTACAAATAAATGAGACAAGTTGTACCACTATGCAACTACAGTATATACTGATAGTGATACCCCAATAAAGATAAAGTACTAGCAGTCCCCTAGGGGTGAGAATGTGTTAATTGTCTCCGCCAGGCCGAAGGCGTGGCCGAGACCTGTGCTCCGAGGGGCACTTTTTCTAGTTTAGTACTGTAATGACAGCATGCAGCAAGACAAGATAACAGATCAAACTAATACTGCTTCTGAAGAAAATGTTTAGTAGAAATGGTATTTGAGAGGAATGTACCTTTGGATATAAATGATCCCCTCTTGCAATGGAGTTTAAATTAAAGTCCCTGCAAAGGAAATTCAATGATTTGTTTCTAATCTCATGAAAAGGTAATGGGAAAACATGTTAAAAAAAAGCTGTGCAGTAGCCTATTCTGAATTGAGGAGTTAGTTAGACCCATTTAAACAGTTTTTTCAAAATTGTTGAGTTTTTTGGGTGGGGCTGAAATCATGGTTGGATGACACACTGGAGCCATCACACTCCAGTCCACTCCAGTGCATCATCAGTCAGTTTCATGTCAGTCACTGGAGAAGTACTGGGTGGGATAGGGGCGGTGCCTGCGTGCTCTCTTTCTCTCTCGCTCGCTCTCTCTTGCTCTCTCTCTGTCACATACACACACGCGCACACACACACACGCACGCACTCACGCACATTTTGGGGGGGTTCAAATAGTTTTTTCACAATTTTTAAACCATTTGGTTAATAACATATTAATCTATGGTGTAACAAATTCAGAATACATATTGTTGCTTTAGTCACATCTGCCGACGGACTCTCTCCCTTCATTTATTTTCCCAGATATTTCTTCTTTGATATGATCTCGTACCCTTTCTGCCTGTCTCTGGATGCACTTGTTGAAGAACATCCGATACCCTCCTGCTATAATTGCTTCACTTTACCCGTTTGATTGCTCCTTTATTTGCTCGGGCTGCAGGTAATCAAGCTTGACTCACAACAAACTCTCTCATGCCGTGGACTGATGGACAGTCATTCTCGAGTAACCTTAGCCTGACCATATCAATTGCCGCACTGTAGACCCCAAACATAAGTCATAAGTAAAATAAAAGCTCCTCAAGCTTTGGTAGACACAAACTCATAAGCTGTTTATTTCAAAGAAACCCAATTCCCAAATATAGCTGCAAGCAGCGATAATACGGGGCCAGGAGAGAGAAAGAGAAATGATAATTCCTTTAACAGGTCAGTTTATGAAAGTCCTTGCGGTCTTGTTTCCAATGAGGGCCTGTGAGCAATTAGGGGTTAAGAGTCTTGCTCAGGGACAAATTTCATTTCGTCGACACATTTGCTGACCTGGCCTGGAATCGTACCTGGGTCAACCAGAGCCTCTGGCTCCCTAGGCGGGCTCAGCTATGGCCGACCCTCAGAGAGAGAGAGAGAGAGAGAGAGAGAGAGAGAGAGAGAGAGAGAGAGAGAGAGAGAGAGAGAGAGAGAGAGAGAGAGAGAGAGAGAGAGAGAGAGAGAGAGAGAGAGAGAGAGAGAGAGAGAGAGAGAGAGAGAGAGAGAGAGAGAGAGAGAGACAGACAGACAGACAGACAGACATGGAAACGGAATAGATTGAAGATAGAAACGGAATAGATTGAAGAGACAGAGAGAGAGACATGGAAACGGAATAGATTGAAGATAGAAACGGAATAGATTGAAGAGAGAGAGAGAGCCATGGAAACGGAATATATTGAGTCATGTTTTTTGCAATTCAACTTAAATGAGTCTGCATCAAGTGAGGCTTGAACCGGAAACCTTGCGATCGTGAGGTACTCTTAGGTAGCTGCAACACTACCTATAGTGCTATAGCTTTGTCTAGGCTGATATTGTCTGTTGAGGATCACAAACTCTTGCCTTCTGTCATGACCCAAGCCCCTGTTTCACTAACACAAAGATCACTCGTTCACAAACCATTTACCAATGAAGAAATTGTACATCTCCTCAGAACCAAAACTAGTGAAAGTAGCCGATCTACAAGCTCACAAACCATTAAAAGTTGTCAGATTGTACATCGGCTATTTTCACAATGAAGTATGTTATACATTGAAAAAACATACTCTCATTGCTATCTGAAAAGTTGTGAGATTGTAGATCAGCTGTATGTAAAAAACACTCAATTAAGTATTTCATGTTATCTTTAACAATTGCAGATGTATTCATTGATAGTCATGTTGTGTGAAATGCAACTCAGATGAAGCCTGCACCAAGTGAGGCTTGAACTGGTGACCTTCAGGTTGTGGGGCACACATTTAAGCGAGAAGCCACCAACAGACAAGAACCTGTGAAAGGAGATCACAATGATGATACAGTTTCACGCAAATAGCTGAAAAATCCTGGGTTTAAGTGTTTTTCAAACTGCTCAAGATTGCGGACAATCTAAGGGCGGTGCTTACTGGTCAACGTGATAGATGTGTTCCTCATTAGTCAAGGCACATGTGTAAGCAGGTCTAATGGCTGTCGGCCAAACGAGGCATGACTTTTGCCTGTTTAAAGTTTAAATTTTCAAAAAATTGCTATAGCGCCCCCGTTTGACCAATTGGAGTAAGATTGGTTTCAGTGATATTTGGAATGGCCCTTTACATTTCTGCAAAGTTTCAAAGAATGGTAAGTCTGCATGTATGTGTTAGGGGCAGATGAATAATTGTCATAAAACTGCAATATTCATTGGCTCATTAAAGCTTCATTTTTTCACTTATGGAAGATATTTTGCAAACGTTTTTTGGTATAGGTCCAAAGTTCATGTGTAAAAAGTTTCGTGCAGATTACTCAAAAATCCCAGGAGGAGATAGGTTTTAACTGTTTTTCATATAATTCAAAATGGTGGGAGATCTAAAGGTCAGAGGTCAAAAGTCAGAGTGTGAAAGTTGTTCAGCATGAGGAGACGCATGTGTGCATCGAAGTTTCATGGCTGTAGGTCAAACACGGCATGAGTTGTACCTGTTCAAAGTTGGCATTTTTCAATTGAGTGCTATAGCGCCACCTTTTGACGAAAGATTGTGAGAATTATTTCTTGATCGTTTTTCATGACCATCTATCATATGGCCGAGTTTCATAAAAAGCGACTGCACGGTTCAGCCAGAACTGCCAAAAGTGGCAGAAGAAGAAACGGAAATAATGCGAATAACAATATGGGTCCATGCTGGAAGCCTGGCCCCATAATTAAGCTGAACATTGTAAAGTTTGAAGTTTTGAGGTGAAAGTATAAAGAAGGAGAAAGGGTCCAAAGTTTTGGTCAGAGTAAATTATGAGAAGATTTTTACTAGTTGCATAGTGAAATAATTACAAAAAAATAGAAAATGCCTGGCGGAGACAATAACATCACACAGGTAATTTGATGATTTATTTTGTAACAGTTTTAGAAATGATGCTTTTTGAGCCTGGACAGAACATGTAACAAAAAAAAAACCTTATCTCAAAAACAAACTCAAAAAGTCAAGTCTAAAGTCAAAACACGACAGTACTCTTAGCACTCTGGCCTTTTTTGATAGCTGTACTTGAACTACAAATTATACAAAAATATCAAAAAAAGCAATTACTCAAAGTCAAAAATCTCTGCCTCTTTCTCTTTCCAGAAAGCAAAGCTGCGGTCAATGTATTTACAGATTTCATCATTGCTGAAACTAGAAATGTCAGTTCCAGTTTTCATCAATTCGTCGGGGGTAGGGCTCTGAACAATGACTTTAGGCACCAGTCGGACCTCTGGGAGGGAGTGTTTCTTAACTTCTGGAATGACTTCGGACTGATTCCGCGCGTTCCCAAAGAACTTGAGCTTAATGTCCTCAAAACCATCCTTCCACTCACGGTTCCCGGCCTCGATGTCCTGTACCACAGCCTTGTGGAATTCCCGGACCGTCTCCCAGGGAAAGCCGCCCAGGTGGTCAAACACCTCAAAACACAGCAGGTGTCTCACTTTGCGCTCATCTGCAGGCAGATCCTGCTCCAAGATGTGAAAGTAGCCCAACATGAAGAGGTCGAGGGTGAGGCTGTCGTAGTCGACGAGCACCCCGTCCACGCGAGGCAGGAACTGCTCTGGAGAGTACAGGGCCTGCTGTTTGTGAAGCCTGCAGAGAGTGGTGGACAAAGTACATGACCCTATAACTTGAGTCAAAGTATAGATATTCTTGGTCAAATATGACTAAACTAGAAACTAGAAGTCCTCAGTTACTTTCTTTGGTTAAAGTACTGGAGTATGTTTTATTTTATAATTAATTATTTAAAACTACAAACACTGTATTATTTTCAAAATGCAATTTACATAACCTTGTAACTCACTGAAACAACCTAATGAATGCCCTGACTTGTTTATAGAACCACTATGCTACAAAGCCTACAGAAACACCTACAGTATAAAAACCGCAGCAATGCAATCGAATCAACAAAGGCATTAGTCAGACAGTGGAATTACTGTAGATGCCGAATCCTCCTCCAAAAAAAAAAGTATAACTAAAAAAAAAAGTAGAAAGTAATAACTGCCCCAATAACACTGATTCAGTGAGAAAAACTGAATAAGGATTGTATTCATTCACAACCAAGTAAAGCTTATGAACAAGGAACTACAGTATTTGTTTCATTTTGAGGTAACAATCACTCAATGATGTTCCATACAGCTCACAGAAATCTAAGGAGTCACCAGTACAATATTTGTCTTTGAAATGTAGTGGAGTAAAAGTCATAAGTTTTCAAAAAACAAATACTCAGTACAGATACAGTACAGATACTTGACAAATGTACAGTACTCAAGTAAACGACTGTCCATCACTGCTTGTGGATAAGGGTTGTACGATTAATCAAAATGCTGTACTGATCATCAGGCAATGGTGTTCCAGTGAGCCTCTAAAACAAAGCATTCTTGTGCTACTTATAATTTCTGACCAACGAATCAAGTCAACAATGTTGTTTTCCCCATAACCAAGAATTAGTATCACACAAGCATATTTAGCATTAAGTATTAGTATCTCATAGTCCCCCAATGAACAATTTCTCATGCATAAAAAATGCAATGTGGTGAAACTGACATGAATCATAATTCATATCACAATACAGAATACAATACACTGCAATGCAAGCCTTACCTGCGAATCTGTCTGGAAGGGACAATGGAGATCATGGTCTTCCAGTTCCCTAACATCTTGTTGACTGCACTCCTCTGCTTGAAGTAGTGTCCCAGCGAGCTGTTCATCATCATCTTCTTGTTGTCCTCGCTGCTCTTACGGTTTAACCCAGGCTTGTCAACCATGCCTGACCCCTTGCTGCTCATCTTCATCTCTGGAGAGTCTTTACTCTTCAGTGTAATCGAGTAGGCAGACTTCTTCCAGTGGCCCAGGAACAAGACCACAATGCGCTCTTTCCTGAGGCTGATGGTCTCCCTGACGTCAACTTCAACGACATCACCGACGTGCTCGTCGATGCCGGAGTCACTGCTCTGGTCCGTCTCAGCGGCGGGCTTTGGAGTTTTTACCTGCTTCTCTGCGTCCTGCTTCTCTGCGTCCTGCTTCTCTGCGTCCTGCTTCTCTGTGCCCTGCCTGTCAATGGCGGGGCTGAATATTGTGTCCTCCTCCGTGTCCACCGAATTTTGATTCTCAAAATTGGACTTGAGGTTTCTGACGGACACTCCAAACTGTTGGATCTCAGTCTCTATCTTCTCCCTCTCCCTGGTGGAGTTCCTCTCTCTCTCTCTCTCTGGCATCTGGGTAAAGACGGAGTTCAGGTCCCCGTTGGGCATCTTGCAGAAGGGCTGGTCCACAAGGTTGGTCAGGAGCAGGGACATGCTCTTAACGATGCCTGAAATGCGGCCGCACCACACAGGCAGAGGGACCTGACTGGTGAAGTTCCTGAACTGTGTGTTGACCGTGATGTTGACTATGGGAGCGGGCAGAATGTGTCGGAGCTCCTCGGCCAGGCGGGCCAGCTCCAGCTCGTAGCCCTCAGAGTTCTTCTGCAAGGAGACACTCAGAATCTGCTTCTCCAGGTAGATCAGGTCATCCTCGGTCAGCATCTCTCCGGAGGGCCCCAGGATGGCGTTGTGGGCCTGAGAGTACCTCCATGTGACCTTGGCCTCCTTGTCCCCGTTCTCCTGTTAGGAGAGGAGATTAATATGCAACATATTTTCAGGGTTTTTCAAATGGTTTAGGCATTGGAGAACAGTAGTAGTCGTAGTTACAAACCAAACCACAGAAATGTGAATTGACCAATTATCCAAATGGCCATAATTGAGATGTCTATTCTATAAACCAGAGCTCAATCAGAGAGAGAAAGCGAGAGAAAGAAACAGACACAGAGAGAGAGACAGGACAGACAGAAAGACAGAGAGACAGAGGGAAAAATGGAGAGAGGAGCTACGTATTCAAATATCAAAATGTGTTTTATCAAGTGTGTTTAACAATTTGTCATTTCTTCTTAATATGTCACTATAAACAGTTTAACTGCGCATGAGACTTCCGGGATGTGTGTACATGTGTTTGACACATTTTGAACACAGTTAATGTAGCGCTCATTAATGACATGCATACAACCCAGATGTGCATTTTTTTTGCTTCTGCCTCTGTTCTAAAAACATGGTGCTACTTGCTGCATGTACAAATGCTATGTTACCGTAATGTTCATGGCTCACCTTCCTCCTTTGGTCTTCCTCAGCCAGTAGCCTAGTCTGCAGCTGCCTAACCATGACCTGCCTCTTCCACTCAGCAATGGGACGACCCCTCTCGTCATGGCTGGGCACCAGGTAGTCCATGTCCGACAGGTTGGCCTCCTCTGTGGGCAGCACCACCATCTTGTTCTGCAAGAGCACACAGGGAACACCACTGGATGTCAGCTATTAGCAGCAGCAGCAGGAATGATATGAGTTCAAAGCAAGCAGTCACAGTAATAGTGTGAGAAAAGGGTAGACAGAGTATTCTGGCCCTTTATCCCCCCCCCCCCCCCCCGGATTAATAAGTACGCCTTGCAGAGCCCTGAGGCCCATAGGGCAGGAGCGTATTTCCTGTTTCCTTGCGTGAGGCAACTTGATGTACAAGTACACCTCCTAAACATAACACTAGTATGTTGCAGGGACTTACCCCAGTCCAACCCTTGATGCTGAGTGCCAAGCAAGGAGGCATTGGGTTTTTAGAATCTTTGGTATGATCCAGCCCGGGATTAAACCCCAACCTCCCAGTCTCAGGGCGGACACGCTAACAACAAGGCCAATGAGCTGGTGTACTACTGGAATAGTAACTAAATATATTGCTGACCCCTATTATCACCATTTAAAGACACTGTTAAGTATTGTAATAGCTTTTACGTTGTATAATCATTTTAGGGCAGATTTAAGAATGTAATCATTCAAGACAATGAAAGTATTATGATTTTAAGAGATGTAATTTTAAGACATATTTAAGAAAGAAAAAACCCACATTCTATTTTCAATAGGCTCATCCCATGTCATGGATCACCTCTACTCAGGCTATAATGGACTCTTTCTTTTCTTTAGTAGCAGTGCTAGAGTGGCTAGAAGCAGACAGTGCTAGTGTTTCTACTACAGTGGTAGCACTGCCTCAACCTCAACCAGCTCCATTGTCGCCACACCAGAATACTCCATTATGAAAAGCAGCAGAAAAAACACAAGCTCCCCAACATGACACTGACAGTAACACTGACATACAGTAAAGGTGGCTCTCCACCAAACTACTACTTCAGACTACTACAGACTGGCAGTCGAATGAAGTCGGGACGACTCTGGAGATGAGCCATTCCTATATGGCAAAAGCAGCTAACAGACAAAGAGAGCTGTTCAATAGAAGAGAGGGCAAGTTGAAGTCAGAGAGAAGGATCTTCCATAACAATGATCAGGGTTGCAGATGAAGATCAAACATGCAGTTTGATTTGGGAGTGAGGGGGGCTCCATACCAGCTGGGAACCCCCAAACTCAATCACTCGATCTGCCCCAAGTTGTGCTTACTCCTTGAATGTTAAAGGCTGCTGTTAGCCCAGACTCTTTAAAAGATGAAATCTTGTTCAGCATGGTATTTTCTTGCAGAACCATTGCAGCTGCCATCGGCTTCTGTTCATTGGTGAGGTCTCTCTTTGTCTCTGTGACCTTAGTTGAAGGAGGACATGAGTGCAAACCACATACTGGACATATACTGCAGTAGCAAAGTGAGAGATGGACTTATTGTGCTTAGGGGTGGCATTTTTATAGCCTAAGACATACGTATACTGTATATAATGATCTATTTATTCACAGCATTTCCCCTAAATATTATCAGGGGTCCAGATTAAATCAAACATGAGTTTGATTAGTGAATGAGGGGGGCTCCATGTCGGCCTTTGCCTGAAGCCCCCAACTCAGTCACTCAATCTGCCCCTGGTTGTGCTTACTGGTTGTCCTGTAAAGCCCCCTGACAGTTTTACAGATGAAATGGACTTCATGTTTCCGAACAGGCCTTTGTCAGTCAAGTTGCGTGCATCCGGCTTCATCTTCTGTTCAACGGGGATGTTTTTCTCGGTCTCAGTGACCTTGGTTGAAAGAGGATAAGTTAAACAGAGCTACCCAGGGAGACCAGATATTAGGAGAAGGAAATACAAGTAACAGTTGCCAAACTCTGCAGGGTAACTTTGCTTTTTTTTGCATTAAAAACAACTAACCACTGCTAACAGTACTGTTTCTAATAGCGGTGTTATCACTGCCTGGATCACCACCAGCTCCATTGTAACCCACTAAGTATTCCAGCAAAAACAAAGCTACAGTAAGAGTCTAAAGGCCCCACTAGCAGCCCTAGAGGTTGTGTTGTTGAGATAGCTTGTTTGGGACCAATGTGTTGGACTGATAAGTTTGATGGCAATCTACCCATAATGGTTATGAGATACGGTATATGATATGTTTATGTTTGCAAGGTTGGCATTTTGGCCTGAGGGTGGCACTAGAGGAAAGGCCATGGGGGTTACTAAAATCAGTAGGGTTCATCATTCGGGAAGCATTAAGGTGTTCAGCAAATTCCATGGCAATCCAGCCAGTAATACATGTATTCTTTGTTACCAAAGTGTTCGATGGACGAAACAACACTGCCATCCTTAGAGCACCACCACTAGCGGGTAAAAACATACAGTAAGTGGCCTTACCCAGCATTAAACTGACAGTAACAATGATATACTAGAAGATGATCCAATTCTGTGGCCAGCTAAAAGACAAATAGCAGTGCACTGCTCAATAGTGAAGAGAGGGCAAGTTTAGTTTTTTTTTCCAGAGAGAAGGATTTTCTATAAAAATGATCAGGGGTGCAGATGTAATCAAACATACAGTTTGATTTGGTATAGTAGTGAGGGGGCTCCTCACTCAATCTGCCCAGGCTGTGCTTAATCTTTGAATGGAAAAGCTTCTGCTAGCCCAGACTCAGCTGCCATCGGCTTCTGTTCATTAGGGATGTCATTCATTGTCTCTGTGACCTTGGTTGAAGGAGGACAAGAGTACAAACCACATACTAGACATATGCTGGTAAAGTGAGAGATGGACTTATTGTGCTCAGGGACAGCATTTTTAACAGCTTAAGGGTGCGGTTACACCAAAATGTAATCCTGCCTATGCAGGCGGATTCTGCCAATGCTTTTCAATGGGAACAGAGCGGTTCATTGCCATTTGCGGATTTCTGCTCCGTTCCCATTGAAAAGCATTGGCAGAATCCGCCCTAATAGGCAGGATTCAAATTCGGTGTGACCGCACCGTAAGACATAATACTGTATAATGATTTATTTACAGCATTTCACCTATAATGTGTCCAGATTTAATCAAACATGATGTTTGATTAGCGAGTGAGGGGGGCTCCATGTCGGCCTTTGCCTGAAGCCCCCAACTCAGTCACTCAATCTGCCCCTGGTTGTGCTTACTGGTTGTCCTGTAAAGCCCCCTGACAGTTTGAAAGAGGAAATGGACTTCATGTTTCCGAACAGGTCTTTGTCAGTCAAGTTGCGTGCATCCGGCAGCGTCTTCTGTTCAACAGGGATGTTTTTCTCGGTCTCAGTGACCTTGGTTGAAAGAGGATAAATTAAACCAGAAGCAGAGCTACCCAAGGAGACCAAAAGATTATAATTAAATAAAAGTAACAGTTGCCAAACTGTGCAGTGTAACTTTTCTAATCTCACTTCCACCAGCAGAAACAAAGCTAAGACTCTAAGAGGTTGTGTTAGACTGACAAGTTTGATGGCAATCTACCCATATCAATATGAGATACTGTATGTTGTTTGCAAAGTTGCCATTTTGGCCTGAGGGTGGCACTACTAGAAGAAAGGCCATGGGGTTAACAAAATCAGTAGGGTTCATCATCCAGGGAGTATACAGCAGATTCAATGGCAATCCAGCCATTAATGTTTGTGATATATTCTTTGAGAGCAAAGTGTTGGTAGGACGAAACAACAATGCCATCCTTAGAGCACCACCACTACCAGGGATAAACACATACTGTAGGTGACCCTCCCCAACATTAAAACTGACAGTAAAATGACATAGTGGAGGATGACCCATCTCTGTGGCCAGATAAAAGACAAATAGCAGTGCACTACTCAATAGTGAAGAGAGGCCAAGTTTAAGTCAGAGAGAAGGATTTTCCATAAGAATTATCAGGGGTGCAGATTTTAATCAAACATACAGTTTGATTTGGTAGTGAGGGCGCTCCTCACTCAATCTGCCCAGGTTGTGCTTACTCTCTCAATGGAAAACACTTCTGCTAGCCCAGACTCTTTTAAAGATGGAATCCACCCCATGTTTCTGAGGATGTTTTTTTCACCCAGAACCTTTGCAGCTGCCATCGGCTTCTGTTCATTAGGGATGTCATTCATTGTCTCTGTGACCTTGGTTGAAGGAGGACAAGAGTGCAAACCACATACTGGATATACTGGCAACAAAGTGAGAGATGGACTTATTGTGCTCAGGTGTGGCATTTTTACAGCTTAATAGTGAATGAAGAGAGGGCAAGTTCTTCAGAGAGAAGGATTTTCCATAAATATTTTCAGGGGTTCAGATTTAATCAAACATATAGTTTGATTTAAGAGTAAGGGGGCTCCATGTCGGCCTTTGCCTGGAGCCTCCAACTCAGTCACCTAATCTGCCCTGGTTGTGCTTACTGGTTGTCCTGTAAAGCCCCCTGACAGTTTTACAGATGAAATGGACTTCATGTTTCCGAACAGGCCTTTGTCAGTCAAGTTGCGTGCATCCGGCTTCATCTTCTGTTCAACAAAGATGGGGGTTTCTTAAGATAGATTTAAATACTGTAATTATTTTAAGACAGATTTATTTCCCTTAAAAATGATCAGGGTTGCAGATTTAATCAAATCCAGTTTGATTTGATTCAGGATTTCAGTCACTCAATCTGGCCCTGGTTGTGCTTACTGCTTCTTCCGTAAAGCCGGCTGACTGTGTTAAAGATGGCGTGGACTTCATTTCACTGAGCGGTTGTTTTTCGGGCAATTGGCTTGAGTCCAGCAGCAGCTTCTGTTTGGTTGAAGGACATTGGGCAAGAACGCATGAACACATAATAACGTAATAACTTCTTGCTCATAATGTAAAAAGGTTATTTCATTATACGCCAGTTACCTACTATACAGATTTAGCCACAATTTGTTCATGAATAATGAACAAGAACACACACAAACGGTACATATGTACATTTGTTGTGTATGTACAACAAGTTGTGTATTCCCAGAATACACTTGTTGTAAATGTTTCTTTAAATAAATAAAATAATATTTTTCGATAAGATTGTTGAAAACGTCTTGTCATGCCAACATTTTTATTATGTTATATGCAGATTATTATATTCTGAGTTTTTACTAAGCAAAAATAGAACATTTTTAGGTATTACTTTATGCGCAGATATTCTTTTTTTTGTTTGATTTGGGAGTGGGGGGTCTGCATACTGGCCTTTGCCTTGGGCCCCCAAACTCGGTCACTCTCCCTTAAAGATGAAATGGATTTCATGTCCAACCACATACTGGACATCAACTAAAGAATCACTGGGTCAGAGTGATTATGCGCTCAAAATAAACAATAACACAGTAACAATGTAAGGTAGGGGTGAACGTATTGCGCTTACTGCTTGTACTTTAAAGGTTCCTGATATCCTCGAATCTTTTAAAGTTGTTATGGACGTCATTTCCTTGAGCAGGCTTTTTTCGCCAAGGCGGCACGCATTTGGCAGCGTCTTCTTTTCATCTTTTGCTGCCTCGACGACCTTGGTCTGAGTAAAACCTTTAATAACTGCAAAGAAAACCATAAGCGGTTTGTGTTATTTTGGGTTTTCGTGCTTTTTCCCCCCTGCAATCATACCGTTTCCATTTTCAATGTTATTTTAAACACATTCTCTTTCCTTGAGCAGCGTATTAACCGGTGATCAGATTAAATGAATCACATTGAGGCGCGGATCTCACCGGATGTCGCTACCTGAACCTGTTCTATGACGTCACTTTTGACCTTCTCGTGTTGGCCAGGCGTGTGAGATGACCTACGACTGGCTGCAGGGTGTCTTGCCTGGGGAGTATCATCTACCTCTGGTTGCTGATTGGGTGAAAAGAGTGACAATGCCGAGAGCTTTGTGGTTACAAGACGCTTGATCGAAGAAAACAAATGTGAGCAAAGCAAATGAACCGGATCAATATGGCTTTCACCTTTAAGCTGGCCATCTGTGTGCTATGTTTGTGACTGTCCCCGCATGTGTCACTCAGGCACCGGTAATAGTCCTCTCCGCTGGGCTGCCACGACACTATCGTCTTCCCCTTGACTTCCTCCTCTATTAGAGCAGTCTCCTCGACGGGCTGATCCGCAGTAAAGGGCTGGCAGAGACAACACAGGGAGAAAGAGACGTTTTTAACCACTTGAAGCTGCAATACATAATTTTGTTATTGAATGCAATGTTACATTCATCAATCTGCATGGTAGAGTATGTTAATACAGTATAACTAGCACAACTGTAGTGGTTGGATGTGGTCTCCCTGCTCTTCAATTATGACATTTAGATCTTGTGGTCGGGTAGGACCACTACTGGTTGACAAGAGGTATTGCATGCAACTCTGATGGAAATGCCGCGCCTTGCCAAACATGCTCTTTGTTATGGCTGAACAGTAAAAATGTCTGCGCTCGGATGTTGGGGGACCCGGAATCAAAGTTACGGATTGCAGCTTTAAACCCCATATACTTCGTCATCCAACAAATAACAAAAATAGCCCGTCTACAGACTACAACTTGGTGATAGCCAATAGCAGACAGCCAAATAGACGATCTACTTGCTACAGGGGGGCTGCCAAATTCTGGTGTGATAGGAATGTTTTTGTCCCCCCCACCCCAATACACATTAATATGAATCCAAATTATTACCAAGATAATTTGTAAACAAAAAACATTTAATTTACCCAACACTGCTGTCAAAGAAACAAGCCATCAAAGCTGCAGCATCACACAAGGAGGCAATAGTCAGCCTGTGGAATACTTCCAAGAAAGTCTCCAATATCTCAACGGTCAACAGACCTTGATGAGACAATTAGCTAAATACGGTGAGCTAGCTTTGAAAGCATCTCATCAAGTTGCATGGAAGGTTTTCTAAAAACAAACAAACAACAACACTATATTATACAATATATTTAGTCCCTGTTTCGTCTCTCTATCCGCTAATTGGTCCTTGGCCTCAAAAGATTAACCCCCGGTGTCGAAGGAACAAAAAGCAGTGGGCTAGTATAGACCCCTGGGGGATTCCGGTCCACTAAGTATATAGGGATTAAGTGGTTAAAGCCCCATGGGGGACCAAAGAACAAATGGGAGCTGGTGTATGTACAGTACAGTAGTGTAGAAGTATAGTATATGTGTAGAGGAGCGCAGGGTGAAAGAGAGCAAACTTGAGTGTACTGACAACATTTCACACCACTGCAGGGCGGATGCAACATATACAGTATGGAAACATTTACACATGCATCCCCCCCCCCCACCTTAATGAACCTGTAATGTTCTAATGGAGTCCATGCAGAATGCATATCAAATTCAGCTCTCCAAGGACATAAAAAAAAAAAAACTAAACATCAAAGTGCGGTCCTGATAGGGCTGCCGCACGCTGTTGTGTTGTGCTTTGTCTCCATGAGGTGGTCCTTGCCGTTTCCTGTCACACGGCACTTTGATGTCTGGCAGCACCCAATACGCTGTGACACCGCTCCGGCAGGATGAATAAACTTCCCAGAAGTTGTGTAATACGCAAACAGATAAACAGTGTGTGCGTGTGTGGGGGGGAGGGGGCAACGGGAAAAGGGTGGAGGGTGGGGGGTGCAATTCCTTTGTGACCCTTCTTGTAACAGTTCAACGTCCTCGAAGCCACAACGCGTTCGCTCTTGTGTATTTAATTAGATCCAGTGGCCGGCCAGCATTTGGTTTTCATCAGCACCCCATCATAATCGCCACGCTGACATAGATAGCCTAACCTCGGCTTTGCCGGGATCCACTCTCTCTCTCTCTACCCCTCCTATTATCCGAGGCCACAGAGACCCCAGGCAGGAGGCAGGAGCAATGGTTTCCCCACAAACAGCTCCTTACTGTACCACTGACAGACACAGAGTCAGGATTCTGTAATCCCCGTGGGGAAAGCCACAAGTGACTGGAAATTGTTTGAGAAAAACATACAGCATCTATTTACATAACATTATGTCACTTAGTTTTTTTGTCTTTTCTCTGGAATTCATAATGAAAATAGCTTTTTCCCCCTTATGTAAATTACTGAAGTTTATGGTGATGAATTTCAACATGGAATGCATACATTGGTATACATTATACAGAGTACACTTAAATGTAAATACATGTCCGCCTACACTTTCCTAGCATCTTGGTCATGTGATTTCCTACACCTTGGAGATGAGTGTTTGTGGGTCTGCAGCAATAACCATCAAGATACAACAAGAATCCATCTCTCTACCAATTTTTGTTGTTACTTAAAACAGCTGCTTGGGGTCTAGCTAAACTGTACAATGCCTCACTTGCCAACTCAGTGATGTGTCAAATGACAAAATCTTTTAGCACATTAATCAATTAATCAATCTTCCTCATTCTAGCATACTGCTCACACAGCTCTTACAGTAATCCAAACTCTAAAACCTTTTCAGGAATATAAACACTGAATAATAAGAACATCTTCAGAAGCATCCAACTATGACAGAATATTGGAAGCCATTAGCTTAGTCATGACTAACAGTAAATAGCTACTATAAGAGTGACCAGAAAATAGTTAAAATTCTGCCAAGCCAGCCTCTTGCTGCTATGGCTCGCCTCAGGAGATTCACTAAAACTACCACTCCCATTAAAAGAAAATAGTCTTCAGGCTGCAAAGAAAACAGTTATATTCAAGCAGTAATAGAAGTAACATTTTAATAAATAAATGAATAAATAAATAAATGAATAAGTAAACAAATAAATAAATTAAGTCATTTAGTAAATAAGCAACAAACAAAACAAAAAACCTGGAAAACAAACAGACAATACTAGGCCTTACTAAGCTTGACATAATATCTTCTATGAACGGGCTTAGGACTTACTGTGAAACTCTGGCGGCGCTGACTTGTGCAGTCTGGCCACGTATCCAGGCAGCCCCCTAACAGTTGAGGATATGACACTATCTGCAGATGACCCACCATCCGTTTGACACCATCGTCAACATCTCAGCGTGTGGCCAAGGGCCGCAGGGCAATAAACAATAAACTCTGATCGGAGAATGTTGTTAATAATTAAAGGGAGAGGATAGGGTGGCTGGTAATGCACCTAATGCACGGACAAACCAATGGCCATGTTGTTGCACGAAGGGAGGTATCAGCGGAAGGCTGTCAAAGCAGCTGGAAAAGAGATACTTTATCCATCGCATTCAGGTGCTTTTTCCACTCTCTTCTGCTGAATGAGAAAGCCATCACGTCCTTTTCTTTTTTCTTTTTTTTTTTGGCAACGTCCACCTGAGATGATTAGCAAAATGCCATTGTGGAAACACAAGGACTGCCATAGGTCTTGACCTGAATTCACGCCGGAACTAACAGATGATGTGGAAAAGCTGATGGGAAAGTCTGGATGAGGGAAGGATGGTCTGAGATAAACATAAGTCTCTTGTATCACGCTCAGTCATTAGCACACAGACCTTTGTCCAAATGACAGGAATAGCGTGCCTGTTGTGACAAACTGTGATCACGTTCTCTGGGATCAGATGACTGCGAAGTCATCATTCATCAATCCACTGAGTTTCCTGAGAGATACATAATTTTACGTCCCCATTAAATCAACAGGTTCAGTGGTGGAGTCCTTAAGTCTGAGTTATACTTAGTTTTGCGCGGGTGTCGTGCACAGAAAATTGCAGATCTACCAGCTTTGTGACGTGCTGTGAGCTTGTAGATCAGCTATTTTTGGTGTGCGACACCCATGGACAACTAAGTATACAGTAAATCAACCATTAGGCCTACCTGAATGCATTTAAAACAAACACACACTGAGTTTGAAAGCAAAAGAATGCATGGAAGTAGGATTTGCCTCCTACCCTCTTATCAATACACATCTCCGGAGGTCTGTCAGTAATGGGGATCACAGGGCTTGTTCAGGGATTTGATTTAGACTTGTGTAGAATTGTAGAATACGTCCCCATGTGTGATAAACATTGTGCTGTAATCCGGCCAGGGTCTTTGTGAGATTTCGGAGACAGATCTGTATCCAGAGGCTTGATGCAACAGAAGATGAGGGTTTAATGAGAAGCATGCCTGTGCATTCTTTTATCTTCGCTGTAGTGAACTGGGAGAGGACGAGCCCATGCACAAAGTTCACAAGGTACCCTCTAGTGGCGATGGTGATTTAGACCACAGCACCATGGGATTCGTCACCCACAGTCATCCATGGCAAATAGCTTGTTCTTCCTCATAGGTAACATAGTAAAAGAAGAAAAGCACAGTGATGAATGACAGGACATTTGGCCTGATTCTGTCCAAAAACATGTTCTAAAAATACCAGTTGTGGACCACAATGTTTTTGGCAAGATTGTCGTGAATGAAGAGTGAAAAAAAAAGAGTATGTGTGCAAAATAAACCTCACGCCACGCACTGTTTATTTGAACGCAGCTGTTCCTGAGAGGCATGGTGAGGAAGAGCGCTGGGCTCGGGGGCGGCTCAAAACATGGGGAAACACACGCAACTCTCCTGGTCAGCGGTCTAGCAATCCATTTGGGTCAACGATCGGAAATGAGAATCTGACACTTTGGAACTGATGAACCCAGTGACACAAATGCAGAACACACCACAAGCGTAACTGAAGCATGCCTGATCCTACAAACAGTAACACTGTACGTTCCAGAGTGCTCCTCCGAATATGACAAGAAAGGACTTAAAGCGTGCCATTTCTGGTGCTTCAGATGCCCTATCGGATGAACCCACTTTGTTGTCATCATTTCTATCGGGCAGTGCCAAGAAATATAATACTCCACACGGTC
The DNA here is from genome assembly GCF_963454915.1 of Gymnoscopelus microlampas. Lineage (NCBI taxonomy): Eukaryota > Metazoa > Chordata > Actinopteri > Myctophiformes > Myctophidae > Gymnoscopelus > Gymnoscopelus microlampas. The sequence goes on from NC_139946.1 coordinate 28,212,463, forward strand.
TGCTACCACACTGTGTGGTATTCAGGGGTGACCATTGTGACACTTCCAAGCCCTGGAGAAAGAAAAAAAAACAAAAAAAGAAAAAAAAAACATGACACACAATCAAACGTGGGATTGAAGCCAGTGACGTCCTGGTCTCCAGGCCCTCTGGGGGATAGGGTTGCCTGTTCCCGGCATCAGAATGGTGAAAACGCTGAAACTTAAGCTCCTGGATCTCATAACGGGCTCAGCCCCTAAGGCCTTCCACCCGAGCCACTGGAGAGGGTAACTGATAGGCTCGTTGGCTGGCGGTGGCTCTGCCTGCGTCCAACGTGGCAACGGCTCCTGTGCTAATTAGCTTCCCCATTGTTGACAGAGGATTATTGCTGAGGGAGCACAGCCCATCACTGGCTCCCCGTCATCAACCACTTCACATATGAGTACTCCTCCTCCTCCTGCTGACTTATTCATTGTTTCTATTAGTTGAATAGCTTCCGTTACTATCTCACGTCGTCCGTAGCGGCCGACGTCACAAGCCCTGGGCCTACGGCTAACGAGGCAAGTGTAAAGATAGCTCTCACGTCCCACAGGTGGACTGGCTGTTATTTTCGCGGGTCGACTGTACAGACAGGGTGGTCCGTCTCCACTCTTCCAGCCCGTCTGTCTAGTTAAAGGAGAAATATTATCACTTAACCCCTTCTCAGATTTCAGTGATGAAAGGCAATGCTCCCTGTCCAACAATTAATGAACCTTTTGAGGGATACACAGAGAAAGGGGAAAAAAGACAACAAATATATAGTACCAGGCTATGCAAAGCAAGCACCCTTTGCTTTCTTTAAAGGAGTAATTTCTATCAATTACACACCGCATGAAGCCTTGAATTCATGGATATTCTTTTGTTGTTGCATTCCTGAGCCAATAATTTGATGACCGGGTCATCGGTCAATAGGAGACTCGGTAGGAGACTCTTTGAGTCTCTGCCGGTCATCAAATTATTGGCTTAGAATTTAAGGCCTCGTGGGGTGTGTAATTGATAGAAAATAAGTAATGTTTTGGGTGAACTACTCCTTTAAGGCCAATGCAAGCCAGATTTAGATCTTGTGGTGCCCTGATCGGGATTCACTGCGGTAAGGTGCAAACAAGGTGTTGACACTGAAATATTCATCAGTTAAATTAAGGGGTGCCGTACTTAACACTCAAAACAAAAGAGCTAATCTCAGAGAGTCCTTGGCGGTAACTGAGAAGGCCAAAGCCAATCTGCTGCTGTACATGGATTTAGCGGCTCAGTCTGTGATGCCTTATTAACCACCAATACCATCATTGTCCACCTTTTACGCCTATTAAATTGAGAGTCAATCAATTAAGTTGAGCGGCTTCAGCGCGGGGCCGTGTTGAATTACGTACATGTTCAAGAATAAGTAATATGACAGTGATTGCCGTGATGAAACTGATATGAAATTGTGCAGCAGTTGCACAATCTCCCAGATGTCTGCTGCTGACTGCCTTCCACGTCCAGGCTTTGATTTGCGCGCCAAACAAAACAGCAGCTTGGCGATGCAGTGGCCACAAACTCGACCGAGGCTTAGTGCGCCAGAAAATGTAGGTTAAGTTAACCACATGAACCCTAGCGCCTCTGTTCTGGGGGCGAACAATTGGCCAAAATAGCTGATTTTTGTGAGCATGTAGATCCGCTATCTTTTTTATTACGAGATTTGGTGTAGAGGGACAAAAGGAGGGAGCCTAGTACAGACTCCAGGGGGACTCTGGTCAGCGAAGTATATAGGCTATAAGTGGTTACATTAAAAGGGGGGTTCTCACATGTTTCTCCATGGCACGGAGGTAGCTGGCACATTCGTAGTGTCCGTTGTACTCTGCCAAGTCTGCTGCCGTGAATCCATCGATGTCTCGCTCCAAGGGGTTCGCCTGATTGGTCAGAAGGACTTTGCAGCACTGAGAGATAGAAAGAGAGAGAGAGATAGAGAGAGAGGACACATTAATTATAAGCACCTTATTGTATGTAATACATTTAATTATGAACAGAGACCACGGCCGACCTCTAGCTCCCTGTTCTCCGCAGCGTCATGCAGGGGCGTGCCCCCCCAGTAGTCTTTGATGACCTTTGCCCCCATGCCAAGCAGCCTCTCCAAGATGCGCCGGTGCCCTCCACTGGCGGCAAAGTGCAGAGCAGTTGCTCCTTCTTTGTCTTGGCAACATATGCTTAAGTCGGTGAATGTGACCTGTGTCGGGCAGATCAGACACGATCAAGGTAATATTGTGACACACACACACGCACACACACATACACACACATAATTATTATTAATGTTTGTTGTTTGGAACAGTTGGTATGGTTTTGAACAGTGTACTACCGACCAGCCAGACCACCACAGCATAGTGGCCCATGTGCGCAGCAGCGTGCATGCCACTCATGCCGTCATTGGCCCTCAGGTGGACATCAGCCCCGCAGTCCTTCACCAGGTACTGGGCCACATGCAGGTGTCCCTCCTGGCAGGCTAAGTAGAGTGGCGTTGCACCATTGCTCATCTGCCGGTTAACACAGCTGCAAGGGAGATGTAGGTAACGTACGAAACGATAAGGCATTGAAACCGAGAGGGAGGTCTTATAGTGTCCAAACACAGAGGATAACGTCATGTGGTCTTTTATCTGTGCTGTCAAACCGCCTCGCATCCGTGACTCTTCTCTGAAATCTCAGATGTCGTCTATTCACTGCGCAACGCTTTCAACTGCACGCCGTGTGAAATAAATACCAATCGCTTTAGTCGCTGATAAAGGGGGTTTTCATGGGTCCAAAAATCTCTGATCTGAAAAGTGGACAGTGGATCGGTTATCAGGTGGTCCGCAACATCTGAGCACGCCGTTCAAACGTACGGCGTCAGGCCTCGTTTACATTACATACACATACTGTACTTGTAACAAAGGCCGCTGACATGTGACAGACAGTCACCGGTCATCCATTATTCAAGAGCTGCTGATGGTCTCATGTGATGTACTGTAGCGACCCCACCGCGTGTCATGCAAATTACAGCCGTGCCCTCCAGTAACAAAGACATGAAAGGGGGAGACGACTGTGACATGGCTTTAGTTGTCTGAGTCTGAGTGCTTAATGTCTCAGGTTCAGAGGGTCGGGGGGAATTTAAGGCAGAGGGCGGATGACATTTCACACAATCCCCTCTCTTTTGACTTTTGACTGGGCTTCATTGCAGCGACCCGTACACTGTCAGACGCGCTCGGGTGTAGCCGACTGCATTAAGTCCCCATGTTCAATTATGAATTACCCTCGAAAAGTGAAGTCGGCTGATTGTCTGGTTAAGAATCTCCAAGCATCCCAAGCACATGAAATAAGAACTTATCTATTTTCCGTCATCATTTATTTAACTCAGAATCATGATCACATGGTATGGATGGAATCGTACATAAACTCTGTACATTACAATAACAGTATCAGTAAAGTAGTCTAACCTGTTCTCTTAATATTTTCATCAGTGGGACTGTTCCGGAGAATATTTTCAAACTATTTTTTTTAAATGTAAATATTAATAAAAAACGATATTATTTTAGTTTATGAAAATATGTCTGACTGTATGTGAATCATGTCCTATCTGATATTTTTTTTTTTACGTTCTGTTAATTGATTTTTTTTTTTTTTTTACATACTCACAGGTCATATAGTCATTACTGAAGCAAATAAACAAAGTATCTCAAAACAGTCAAGAAAATTAGTGGGTAACAGACTCAGTCCTATCTGAACTTTAAACCTGCTGTGATGTGCTCACATCCTTATCACGTGGATCTAAAGCAGTGGCTTTCAACCAGTGGTCCTTGGGGGGTACCAGGGGGTCCCCAGTGAAATTAGTTAACAAAGCGTCACAATTAACCACTTAGCTTTGGCTATTAAAAAATAGTAGATCTGCTATTTTTTTTTAATCTTGAAAATGTGTGCAATCTTTGAATATATAACATTTTTAACTCTTTGAATCTGGGGGTCCCTGGCACAAAACAATTTCAAATGGATACATATGAATTTGGGGGTCCTTGGCATGAAAACGTTTGAGAACCACTGATCTAAAGTGTTATTCAAGGTGGGTGGTCAGGATGAGATTGTCTGTACGTGTATACAGTAGTCAAGGGACTGCCAGTGATTTAAATTGGTTGATAGGCATGCTATTAAAATGAATTCCTTTATTAACAATTAGTAATAAATGCAATTTAACCAATAGGGTTACCAAGTCAAATGAATTCTTCCATTAATCACCTCCTCCTGGCTTCATGTCGAAGGGTCCTTAAGCAAGACACTTAACCTTTTGACCGGCAACGCATCAGTGTCATTTTTAGATTTCTTTGGCTATTGAAAATGTGCAGATATACAAGCTCATAGTGTGGCACCGAGTGGCGCACTATGTGCTTGTAGATGTGCTATTTTTATTTTATCGTGAAAATGTGTGGAAATCTTTGAATATATATATTTTTAAAGCGAACATTTGAAACTCAAATCTTTGCTTTTCTGGGGGTCTTAAAGGGTTAAAACCTAACTGCTCCCGATGAGCAGGCTGGTGCCTTGCCTTTGCCGTCGGTGTGTGTGAATATGTGTGTGAATAGGTGAATCTACCACACATTGCAAAGCACTTTGGATAAAGGTACTACTGTATAGCAGTGGTTCCTCAAAATGGGGTCCGGGGACCCCCAGGGGTCCTTGAGGGGGATCAAGGGGGTCCCCAGTAAAATGTGTTACTAATAGTGTCAAAATCAGTTTAACCACTTTAACCCTGTATACATCGGCTATTTGAAAATAGCAGATCCCTCTACAAGCTGTCACGATGCCACGCGTCGTGGTGGGCTTGTAGATCGGCTATTTCCATAAAATCTTGAAACATTTTATCTACACAAATCTTGTATGAGGGTCCCTGGCACAGCATATTTCGAGATGGGGGTCTGCGGTCCGCAAAATACTAATTTGGGGGTCCTTGACTTGAAAGAATTTGAGAATCCCTGCTGTATAGAAATCAGACTCAGCAGGCCTTTGACACAGATCAAATGGAACATTTACTGAGCCGAGCTCATTGGCCTTTGGGCGCAGAAAGGCCAACAGCGAGGATGAAGACAGGCAGATGAAGGTCTTACCCGGGTGCTTGCTGAACCAGTAGTTTCAGACAGGTGAGGTCTCCCTTGGCGGCAGCGTAGTGTGCAGGCAGCGCTCCACAGTGCGTCTCCACCTCGGCCACACCCCCGACAGACAGCAGCCACTTAATTACATCCACACAACCGAAACGGGCCGCGAGGTGGAGCGCGGTGGCTCCGCCAGCATCCTGGTTCTAGAAGGGACCAGAAGGCTGACTGTTTCACTGTACATTACATTATTAACAGCATTCTCAACCCTAACAGTATCACGATGCATGCTGTAATGAACCTTTAGATGCACAAAAGAGACACTCAAGCATGATCAGGTATACCACACACTAAACAGCAAACAAATAAGGATCCAAATTTAACTTTGATGAGGCTATCAAAAAGAGGCATTTATTTATTTGTTGGCAATGCAAACCGTAGAGTTGTTCATGAGGAAAAGTCATTGTCCTTGGGACCTCATTCCAAAAGCTATATGCTAGTGGGTTTCAGTGGGACAACAAATACTTAATGAAGCTAATGATGGTAAAGTATGGAACTCTGCATGTGTTCTTTTTCTTGAAAAGCCATCTGCAAATTACCACCTTGATGAATTGCCCTGTTACTAGTAAAAATTGAAGAGTGAGGACAGCCCCATACCCATCTGGACATAATTAGAGAGCCGATGTAATTCTACAGGATATCGAGTAAGTCAACACCATGATGTAATCAGCTGGTAAGACATCTGACATGGTACTCTGCAGTACCTTTTACAAATGTAGTTGCGTAACCCTGGTTGGGGATCAGTTAGAATGTCAGATGACCAGGAGAAGCCATCTCCTCAATTTGGATTGACATTACACTCAACTCAACTGAAAGGCAAGTGAAAGCCCGGATGTGTGCCCTTCCGTCTCTGGCGTTGACCTCTGCAGTGTGGTTCTATCCGTATTGGAGCTTGACAGACTCACCTCGATGTTGCATCCGCACTGGTCCACCAGCCACTGCAGTTCGCGGGTGTGGCCAGTGGCCGCTGCATCATGTGCTGGCGTGGCTCTGTTCAAGGCCCGGGCGCCGGCTGTGAGGCCCAACTCGCTTACCAGGAAACACAGGCACTCCAGGCGGCCACACCGCGCTGCGTGGTGCACCGGGCCGGCACCCTGGGCATCAGTGATGTCTGGCAAGAGCTGACCACAGGACGCCAGCTCCCTCAGGGTTGCCAGGTCCCCGGAACGAGCTGCCTGGATGGCTCGGTGCAGCACCATCCCCTGGCACTATCTCCCTGGGCTGGAAGAGTAAGCTATGGCACACAGTAGACGCTCGCTGGAGCTCCTTGGATCCCTGTGAGCTACCGTCTCTGGCATGAACACAGGCCAACGCTCTCTCTCTCACACACACACACACACACACACACACACACGTGCACACACATACACACACACACAAACCATATGCACACATGCACTCATTGCCTCCTCCCGAGCCAGGAAAGCGACACCCGAGCAGCAGCCAGCTGGCCGGCGGGACTGTGGGACGAAGAGGAGGGGGTCAGGCCCAGTGAGATAGAAAGGTAATGAAAGACGGGTGGAGGCACAGCGCTCATGGCCTCCCGCTCCCCTTTGTGCAGCGGTGAACACATGCTGGCATACGCAGCCGCGCTTCACTGGAGACGGGGGAACCGAGGCGGCACGGAAACTTAAGTAACGGGAGAAGTCACTGCCAAGCCATGGAGGATTACGATGAGTGTGTTTTTATTTCACAACTATTTAAAAAAAATTGAATTCAGCTGGGAGTGAATAAAAAAAGCAATTGTGAAGATGTTGGAGATGATAGCCATCAGGGAATGAGATTGCACACAAAATAATGTTTAAATTATTAAAATGTGTGTCGTTTTTATTATTGGAATTACAAGATGCACAAAGCACCTCACAGTTTCAGTACATGTACATGAAAAACAACGATACCATTCCATTCTAAATCCATACCTCTCTTATTATAAACTACACTGTTATAGAATAGGCTATGAGAGGATTGAAATAGCATGTCACAGTAGTTAAAGCAATTTAATAAATTCAAGCACTGACCTAAAAAATAACATAAGTCATATTCAAACATAATTCAACGATTTCCTGCACAGCATGAGCAGTTAATGTGCAGAAGAACCGATGAGCTACTGCACTTACCTGAGGTTGTAACAAGTCAACAAGATGGTCTTTCAACACAGTAAGCAAGTAATCCATCCATCCATCCATCCACCCACCCATCCATCCATTCATTCACCCACCCACCCACCCATCCATCCATCCATCCATCCAATCCATCTGTCCATCCGTCCTTCAGTCCATCAGTCCGTCCACTATCCATCCATCCATTCATTTTCCATTCTTCATTAATGGCAGCATTCTCCAGGAAAGTTCATACATTCACGTGCAATTCACTAACTTTCACTGAACATTAAATAAATTAAAAGCAGTTTACATACTAAAAATTACAAAGCATTGATGGTCCATAATAACGGCTCTGTCCATAGCGTACATCAGTGTGTTTGTTCCAACAGCTGCACCGTGTCCCTCAGGTCTTCCACCACTGCATCCACATCTGCACGTGTGGTGCCCCGACCCACACTCAACCGAAGGGCATTTGCTGCCACGTCTGGGGGGATGCCACAGCTCAGCAGGATATGGGAGGGCCTGGAGGACAGACAAAGCACATCTCCATCAACTTATTTCATTCATAAATGTTGGGGTGACTTATGGCTTTTTTTTAATAAGAAGGGTAACCCAGAACTTTCCAGAAGCCGTGAAGTTCTGTGATGTGGAAGTACGTCTTTAAAAAATCTTTTAAAAAACAAAAATCTATTTGCTTAAAAGTCGCTGCAAGGTGACACGCTGTGAGCTTGTAGATCTCTCCATCTACTCTATTTTCACTATTTTAGAATAAATTGAAAGTAGAAGTTCAAGGTTAGTACCAACTACTGAGCAGGGCCCAAAGTAGGTTCTGAGAAACTTGAGTAAAAGTACAAAAGTATTGGTATCCAAATGTACTTACGGCTATTTTCAAATGTCCAAAATGTATATAGGGCTGAAGTGGCTAATGTATGTTTTGTAATAATAATCAACATACACAAAGTAACCAGTAACTAAAGTTTTCAAATAATTGTAGTGGAGTAAAATATTTGACTCTGAGATGTAATGGAGTAGAAGTAAAGGTACTGAACAAATACTCTAGTAAATGAAAAATACCCAAAACATTGTACTTAAGTACAGTACTTGAGTAAATGTACTTTACACCACTGCTCTTTACCTGTCTCCGCTGTGTGAGTGGCAGGCGGCACCTACGCTGGCCAACAACCTCGTACAGTTGGACAATACCTTCCGGCCTAACGTGGGAGAGACAGATTAATCATTCATAGACTTTGTAGTTTACAAACGGGCCAGGCGCTGACCTGCTGACCTGCCTCTGACCGACTTTATGCGCAGGGCTAGAGGAGGCATTGGTTCAGAGTGGGAGGTCAAAACAAGACTACATGCAACACAACAGAACATGCGGTCAAGCGTGTCGTGATATCACCTTGTAGTCGTGGGCCCAGGATGGACACGTTGCATGTGTTAGGGAGCGAGTCAGAGCCAGAGAAATGGCTGTTCAGGTGGATCTTGTCCTCCCCAAAAACGGCCTGAAAGAAATGCGGACATACTGAGATCAAACTACAGTCTCACAAAAAAATCAGTTTGTCAGTTGCAAACTCACATACGTACCCTTAGCCGTTCTTCCAAGTAAAGTCTGGTGCTTCGCATCTGACTCTCATACTCCGACAGATTGGCGGTCACCAGCTCTGAAGCCTAATGCACAAATAATTTGATTACTGTAAAAATGGTGAAGACATGACATCACAAATAAATTTGATACCTAGTAAGTAAGTAAGATATATAGTACATGCTCTTGTCTTTTGGAGTTTGTGGTAAACTAGGCAATTAAATATTATATATCTATATATCTATATATCTATATCTATATCTATATATATATATATATATATATATATATATATATATATATATATATATATATATATATATATATAAATATCACATTGAAAATGATACATTGAATAGTTTAAAGTAATAATTTCGAAATCTGGTCAAATACATACCTTTCCCAAACCAGCGATCATTGGCGTGTTTTCAGTCCTGCAACATTCAAAGAGAAAAGAGACTCAAATGTATAAATCTTCAACTCATACACATTTCAGTCAAGATTTCATGCATGCATTGGTAGTTGATTGACTAGGATTCCAAAGAAACAGACAAGGAAATTACCCTGGTCTTAAATTCCTCTCTTGTCCTCCTCCAAACAGCATGGGATACACTGGTGTTTTTGTTCCAGGGCCATTCACGTACAAGGCACCGATCCGTGGTGCATAGAACTATAAATGTAGCAAAAATGTGAGATAGCACATTTCCTCTTTATTCCGGTGAAGCAAATGATTAGTAATTTAACCATATGAACCCTAGTGTCCCTATTCTAGGCATGTTATAAATAGCCGATCTACAAGCTCTCGACGCTTTGCAACGCGTCGATTAACAGATTTGGTATAGAGGGGAAAAAGGAAGGGAATAAGTATAGACCCCTGGGGGACCCCGGTCAACTGAAGTATATAGGGTTTAAGGGGTGAAGCTCTGACCTTGTGTCCTACAATGGTCAGGTAGTCTACTTCCAGGTCACAGGCGTCTACTTGGATCTTCCCTAGAGCCTGGGCAGCATCGGTGTGGAGGAGGATTCTGAGATACTGTCGTTGCTTGTTAAGAGACTTTATCCTCTGGCAGATGTCTCGAACTGGCTACAAAGAGGAACAAAAAGCTTCTTAGGAGTTGTATTACTGTAAGGGATTCTTAAAACAAAAGTGATTGGAAGACCTTTTGCTACAGAATGGGAGGATTTGTCAGCTGACAAATGAGGCAGCGTTACGGAGTACATACATTACGACATCCACACGGTGCTGTTTATCAGGAACAATTATTCCCACCCAAAATGACATGAATTTGATTATTGAACATCAACAAGCTTAATACATTTATTGCGAATATCCTAGCAACATAACAGAAATATATGTCATGTCTTATTGATGTAAGCATGAACTAACCTCATGCGGTTGCATATTCTACATTGAGTCATATTTATACAGTGTGTGTATGAGGACAGCAGTGAATTGTAAATATGGCATGACGGAGTCTTTTCCATGGGGTAAGAAAACACTTAAGTCACTACAAGTCCTCTTCATCACGCCTAGAGTCTAACAGCTCCACTAGCTACAGTACACCCAACCGGACCAAAGTGGTTTGAACTGGACAACATTGCCATTGCGCATAAAGCCTTGCGCTCTCACTATATCTGTCTGCCTGTATCACTTTCATGTCAGCATAGGATACACTGTGATGTTCGTGCCGTGGTTGTTACAAGGGTAACAGGCAACAGGACAAAGGAGGTTTAATTTGAAGAGGGAATGTGCCGGCGCCTGGAGGGCGTGACGTTCGTGCCAGGCTTCTCACCGTAACTAGGCCGGGTGCCGTCCTAGAGCTCATAAATGAAATAAATCTCTTTATCTTTAGTCCTTGTCCCTTTTATGCTCATAAACATCAGTATACGCCCATATATGACCATGTGACAGGGTTATGTCTGAGTCATAGTGACGGGGTTGTCTGAGTCATAGTCACAGACCGCGGTGGTCCGCCGGCCAATTTTAAAACAGGATAGAGGATAGATGTAAAAAATATTCACACATAAAAATATTGGCAATATGGACACGCCTGGCAAACATAAGTGCTCCACTGAGCACATAGTTTCTGCTGTGTAGCGTGGGGATCTCCAGAGCCTACCTGGGATGTGGTTGCGCTGGTGATCAATTAGCCATACTAAAGGTTCAAGGCTGCTATGCGGCCCTAACATCTAGAGTTCAGGCCGCTATGCAGCCCTCACATCGCCGGCCGATCGGTGCCATATTTGGTCACGAATATCAACCCAAACTCCATATATGGTAGTGATTGTTGTTCTAGAGCTCCATATATGGAGCTGACTGATTTGTTTGCGCTTGATGCCATAATGACACATTGAGTTCAGACATCATACTCCATATTTGGGTGTAGCTACTTTGTGAACTCCTTATATGGAGTATGGCTGAGTCATAGTGACATGGAGCCTGATGACATGATCCGCCTACTCGCCCGCTGGCCGGGCCTCCCATTAGCCATTTTTAATATATACAGGATATAGAGATCTCCATATCAGAATCAGAATGGGCATAAAAGTGACACAGGCAGACAAATATTGTCTGCCTGTGTCACTTTCATGCCCATTCTGATTCTGATAACTTGTCCCTATTATACCCATATATGGGGATCCCTGATGTTGTCAGTATGTGCCCATATATGGGCATCGTTCAAATCGGCATCACGGATTGGCAAGACTTGCGTGATGTTTGTGCCGCTGAACCAATATAAGTGATAGCTCACAGCACAATATTACATTCTTTACACAGCAGCGGTTATAAGTGGTCTGGTGGTCGGCAAGAGAAATACCTAAACTGACAGGGCCAGAAGAAGAGGGTTTCCCTGCTCAATAACCACTTTTGTATGGACAGAAGTGTACTTGTGATGCAGGTGAGAAACAAAAGGACGAAGCCTAAGAAAAATGGCAAAAAATCCTGGTCTGGTTGTGCTCATGGAACAGGCTCACAGGCATGCCAGGCAGACTCCCCTCTACCAGAGGAGGATGAAGATATCCTAGGTTCTGATGAGGAAGAGCAAGAGGACCCAGATGACTACTGCAAGGGTGGATATCACCATGTGAAGATCGGGGACTTGTTCAACGGGCGATACCATGTGATACGTAAGCTGGGGTGGGGGCACTTCTCCACCGTGTGGCTGGCCTGGGACAAACAGGGAAAACGCTTTGTGGCAATGAAGGTGGTGAAGAGCGCAGAACACTACACTGAGACGGCGCTGGATGAGATCCAACTCCTGAAATCAGTGGGAAACACAGACCCTGGTGACCACAGCAGAGAGAAAGTAGTACAGCTTCTGGATGACTTCAAGATCTCTGGCATGAACGGCACGCATGTGTGCATGGTGTTTGAGGTGTTGGGTCATCACCTGCTCAAGTGGATCATCAAGTCCAATTACCAAGGCCTACCTGTGCCCTGTGTCAAGAGCATCATAAGACAGGTTCTTCACGGTTTGGACTACCTCCACACCAACTGTAAGATCATACACACGGATATCAAGCCAGAGAATATCCTTCTGACTGTCAATGAGCCCTACATCAAGAAGATGGCCGCCGAGGCAGCTCAATGGCAGAGGACTGGTGCCCTGCCACCCTCTGCTTCTGCAGTGAGCACAGCCACTGCATCCAAAGCAATGGCCAAGATGTCCAAGAGCAAAAAGAAGAATTTGAAGAAGCAAAAAAAGGAGGCAGAGCTGCTTGAGAAGAGGTTCAGGGAGATGGAGGAAGGAGAGGAGGAAGAGGTGATGGAATTGGAAGGAGGAGGGAGCACGGGAGGTGCTGAAGAAGATGGTCAGAATAAAGCCTCATGTAGTCTTTTGGTAGACCCCCTGGATCCTCTGAACGCTGACAAATTGCAGGTGAAGAGCACGGAAGGTGCTGAAGAAGAAAGTCAGAATAAAGCCTCAGGTAGTCTGTTGGTAAACCCCCTGGATCCTCTGAACGCTGACACGTTGCAGGTCAAGATTGCTGACCTGGGCAACGCCTGCTGGGTGCACAAGCACTTTACAGAGGACATCCAGACGCGGCAATATCGTTCTCCAGAGGTGCTGATGGGGGCTAGTTACAGCACGCCAGCAGACATATGGAGCACAGCGTGCATGGCTTTTGAACTGGCCACCGGAGACTACCTGTTTGAGCCCCGCACTGGACATGACTACTCTAAAGATGAAGACCACATAGCAATGATCATTGAGCTGCTAGGTAAAGTTCCCAGCGAGCTGATATTATCAGGCAAATACTCCAAAGAGTTCTTCACCAAGAAAGGTGACCTGCGACACATCCCCAAGCCGAAGCATTGGGGTCTGCAAGACGTTCTGGTGGAGAAGTACGAGTGGGCCGAGGAGGAGGCCCAGTGCTTCAGCAGCTTCCTGCTGCCCATGCTGGACCAGGTGTCCGAGAAGAGGGCCACGGCCGCCCAGTGTCTCTCCCACCCGTGGCTCGGTTGCCAGCAGTTGCAAGCTAGTTGTGAAAAGATAACATCGACCCATGGTACTCTACTGGATGTGTGAAAAGTCTGAAAACCCTAAACAAACACGGACACGATCCCGTGAGCCAGCGCGTGTCTTTGTACCTGAAATCATGTCCGCAGACGCTGCACATCCACACATGCACACAAGAGACTGGCTGCTGTATGTATCCTGGTTACAGATTACACAGGTCATAAAGGACGTTAACAGCTGGTCTCTGTTGATTCTTTTGTTACTTGCTGGATTGGACTTATCTTCTGTTTTTTGTTTATTTGTCTTTATGCACTTCCTTCCCTATCTAGTTTTAATGTCAGATATCATACTGGACTTTCAGATTTAATAGGAATTCAGTCATCCAGTGATATGAAATTGAGGACATGCTAGCTGGCTCACGACACAGACTGCCCATTTGTCCAGTATATATTTTATGTAACATTAGGTTTGCAGAGACTCACCAATAGAAACGGTTAGGTTAGTTTGGGTTCATCTGAAACAAATCATTTGGAGATTCCTTGATGAATGCTTTGGTGTAATGTTGCCCACGGGCAGTGAAGTGTTAAAAACCGTGAAAGTATCGAATCGATTGTACAAACACTACTTGCTATTTTTCAACAAAGTCCCACTCCTGTTGTGTCCCACACCCCCATTTGCACTTGATTGTTAAAAAAGCAAAACTTTCAGTAGCGAACAAGAATGAACCTGTTAAATGTTAAATGTTGAAAATCAACCATCAATCAATCAATCAATACATAAATGCATTATTAAAATAATAATACTCTAAATAAATAAGTTTTCTTGCTGCAATGACCATGATATAGTTATTTTAATCATCTAATTATGAACAATGGCTTTATAGAAATGTATAGTAGCTAGTTATAGTACTGTATAATATTTAATTATTGACACATGACATGGAATAGGTCCAAATTTAGGTCACTCTGTCACCATACTCGGGTCGGGAGACAGATGTTTGTATTTGGGGGCCAAGGGGACCAGGTCGAGGACCACTAGTACTGTACAACAACATCAGTGTGTTTGACACAGACCAACTGCTGTCTGAGCACAGATTCTTTCAGAAGTATGCTGGTGGCATTCAGCCTTCGTCTACAATGGAGAGCTGTACATATTTGGTGGCAACAACTGGAACCAGGCCTTCAATGATCTGTGAAAATTCAATCCAGCCTTCTCCTGGAAGAAGGTTGAGTCCAAGGGGAAAGGCCCTAACCTTCTGGATGAAATTGGGGCCCAAGGGGAAAGGCCCATGGATGTATACTGTAGGATGTGCTGTTTGGAGAACCCATCACACCTGATGACGTGTACAGTACTAGACTTAAGTCCTACTATGAAGGCGTTATGCAAGCTAGCAGTAATTCAGTATGATCAGGTTGTTATAGTTTTTTCATTATTTTTATTTCGTTTTTAACGTGGGTTTTAGTTGTGGTTTAATTTCTTATTAGTAATATGGGGTATTTGTCAGGGGCAAAATTCAAAAAGGTCATAAAAAGTAAAAACACATCTATGAAAAATGTATTGACAGTTAAAACTGGCACAGCTAACAAACCTAGTTACTAGATTCTAGTGGATGTTTCATATTCGCCCCAAACAGTCATTCAACTACAGTAGGATATCAGTCATCTATGACATATATATGACATTCAGCCCGATCAGAGCCCCATTGACTTCCTTTATTATAAAACTCTTATATAAGCTTTTTGCCAGACCCAGGGGGTCGGCCTACAGGAGGCTTTTTCGGTCGGTCGGTCTGTCCCTCTTTTCCTCTGCACACACGTCATGCGAAGTCCGGCCATTCAGATTTCAACTACTAGGGGTCTGGTAGTCTAGTGCTCCGAGGAGCACTTTTTCTAGTTTAAGCTTCAAAAGTCATAAAACGGGTGTTGCTAACTTTCTTATCGTTAATGGTTTGTTCATGAAACCAATCGTTCACAATGAGACATTTATTATATCAGACGCTTTAGACCACCCAAGTATGAAGCACACTTTACCATAAGGACTCCTGTCTCATTATTGGCCAGCATGATGGAGACCAGACAGGTGGTGGGACGTATGGCAGCCATTATGTCCTCCACCTCCACCCGGCCTGTCACCTTGGAAACAGGCACACAGGTCACATCTGAGGGGAAAACAAATAGTAGCTGCTGTGACTGCGACTGCGGCTAAATTAAATGAGTAGTTCACCAAAGAATGTAACTCACCCCGTGATGTCTTGAATACGGGGAGAATTTTCGTTTGTATAACATTATTTTATGGTGAATGAAGAATCCAAAAATTATGAATATAATTTATTTTTTTCCCCGACTTACTTCAATTCAGTATTTTCTTTTAGTATTCTTCATTCATCACCATAAAGGAATGTTATACAAACGAAAATTATTGTATTCAAGACATCACAAGGTGAGTAAACGACTACTCACCTTGAATAGGGTATTTACACTACTTTGAAAAGGGTATTTACACAGCCTGTGCACGAATTTAGCACAGAAACACAAACCCAATCAACAACTGATCAGGAACACGCTTCTGTGTTTAAAAACAAAACCTGATTTAAACAGTTATTTCACAGCAGAATATCATTTTATAACCCAGTTTTTGGGGCGGTGTAACCGCCCCCTATAAGTGAGGTTTGGACACTGACCAATCCTGCACCGTGATTGGCCAATAGTCTGCAACCCTAACCCTTCCACAGTCAATGCAAATCTATACTTTTGCAAAGTCAGCCAATCACATTACAGCTAGTGTCATCACCACTAGCTGTAATGTGATTGGCTGACTTTGCAAATTCAGGACTGTGATTGGCTAGCGAAACACATGACAGATGTGCAAAAAAACACATTTATGTTTTTTTTAAGTGAGTCATGTTATGATGACCACACACCGCCCACTTCACACTGGGTGTGATTTTTGGGGCGGTGTAGCCGCCCCCTATAAGTGAGTTTTGGACACCGACCAAAAAATTTGTGTACCCCCTAACCCATCCATTGTTAATGCAAATCGATACTTTTTTCATATCAGCCAATCACATTACAGCTAGTGTCATCACCACTAACTGTAATGTGATTGGCTGACTTTGCAAATTCAGGACTGTGATTGGCTAGTGAAACACATGACACATGTGCAGCCCTATGAATAGCAGTATGGACTTTAAAAAAAGTCATTTATTCTTTTTTTAAAGTGAGTCATGTTGTGATGACCACACACCGCCCACTGCACCAGGATTTTGGGCCTCGCTGAACCATCGCTACCCCAGGACGAGGCCTCTTCCTGGGGTAGCGATGGGTTCAGCGAGGGCCAAAATCATGGTTCTCCCCAAAAAATCTAAAATGTTTCTAAGTGTCTGCATGGGCTCCAGAGCCCCCCTGGAGGACCCCCGGCCGAAAATCTCAACTTTTTTGAGAACCAGGATTTTGGGCCTCGCTGAACCCATCGCTACCCCAGGAAGAGGCCTCTGTCCTGGGCATAACTATCCGATGGCACAGGTGGGCCTTCCAGGCACCTGCAAGAAAATTCCCGGAGGCAGGAAGGCAGGCGCCCACCTCCTCGAGGGCCTTGGACACTTAGAAAATGTTTTGATTTTTAGCGGTGCCAACCGCTCATACAAACACACGCACACACACACACACACACACACACGGACTTGGAGATTGCCTATGCCATCTCTCCTCTCATTTGCCACACGTGCCACCGGTTATCAAAGAGGGGTCCAGGGACCCCCAGGGACGTCCGCCCGTATGAGCACGGGATGAGCACGGGATTTTAAACAGCTATAACTCCAGTTTGCAGCATGCCACCAAGTCCAACATTGGTATGTGGACTTAGACCACCAATACGGGCCGAGCATGAATTGCTCAAGCCCCGCCCCCTCTGTCTTCCCATTGGCTGGCCTTTAAACAGCCATAACTCAAGTTCGCAGCATGCTACGGAGTACAAATTTTGGACATGGACTAAAACCACCAATAGGGACAAACTGTAATTACTTAAGCCCCGCCCCCTCTGTCTGCCCATTGGCTGGGCTTTAAACAGCCATTATTCCAGTTTGCAGCATGCTACCAAGTACAAATTTGGTAAGTGGACTCAGACCACCAATAGGGACGAACTGAAATGAGTTAAGCCCCGCCCCAAAGGCACCGCTTCCTTCACACAGGGTGTGATTTTTAAGTGAGTCATGGGTCTGTGATGACCACACCGCCCACTTCACACTGGGTGTGATTTTTGATTTTTTATTACTAAAGACATCTGTAAGAACTCTGTAGTACCTTAACATTTTTGATACGACACCCGGAAATAGGACAAAAATAGACAGTTTTGCCCCAATTGTGGATGGCAGTTCATCAGTATGCGAGTCCCGGAGCTACAGCCAAGGGGGGAGGTCACAGATAGGGCCATAATAAAGGTGCAACAGTTAATTGAATAAAATAATCAATTAATAATCATTTGCTATTTTGAGCATGTCATTACAGGCGAAAATGTTCAAAGAAATTCTAAACTTTTCAAAAATATTGAAAATAGCAGATCTACAAGCTCAAAACATTACGTGCCATATCATGAGACGTATTGTGCAATTGTATCAGCTTTTTCACTATTTTGAATGACATTCCCACGTTGTGTGTGACAAAGGATAAAATAGGGCTTAAGTGGTTAATCGATTCGTTGATACAAAACAACATGCTTTTCGATTATTCGATTAATCAAAAACGTAATCGATAGAATAATCGCTAAGAAAAGGATCAATAGTTACAGCTCTAATAATGATGTATAAGTACATAATACATTGAGTGTATATAATATGTATGTTTGTATTTTGAGCCCGTGACTGGTTCACAGCCTTGCTTGTGAACCAGTCACGGGAATTCACCCCATATGTACAGTTTGGCTTTGTTTGTATTAATTTCATTGTACCTTTATTACATTGTACCTGTTTATTTTGTGTGTATGTCTCTGTTTGTTTTTGAAAAAAGGAAAATAGGGAAGCACTTCATAATTGTTTGAATCTTAACTGTATGTCTTTATCCTGTGCTTCACAATAAAGACATTTAAAACAATACATAATACATATATTGCAGCTTCTCCTACCTGCCCTGCCATCTTTCACAAGGTGTTGGGCAGTCAGTTTGACTGAGTCGTGTTCCACGTTGGAGATGATGATGTGAGGAGGGTCAACACTTCCATTGTGCTGTCGTCTCAGCCCTTCAGTCTGTTCTGCAGCCTCACAGCTTCTTCTGTAGTGCTCCATGGCAGTGTGGAACACCAGGTTATTAGCCTATTACACATGATTTAAAACATACACGCAGATGCTTACGGTCAGAGTAGATGCCATGAACATTTTGTAAAAAGAACAACAACAACAAAGACAATGCCAATTAAGAGTGGAATAATCTATTTATCTATATATATGAGTTCACAACATCTGTGTATGTACTGTATGTCTGCCTGTGTGTCCCAGGCATAACTTATATATTATAGCTATAATAAATCTGATCTATTTGATCCAGCGGCCCTTGGGAGAAATTCTGTTTTCAGCTTCACCCAGCTGATTGCTGCTCAAGTGGTCAGACTTGAGCACATGGGGGTGGCAGTTAAGGGTTAAGTGTCTTGCTCAGGGACACCTCGACACATTGCCGGGGCCGGGAATCAAACCTGGGACCTTCTGTTTCAAAGGCGGCCTCTCTCTACCCATTCAGCTACGCACGCCCCAATAATGTTCAAATATTTTTAACAGCTTTTCCAAATGAGGGCATGATAATGTAACACTAAGGTTAGTAGTGTACCTCAGTTCCACCTGAAGTGAAAATGATGTCTTCTGCTTTCCCTCCAACCATTCTTGCTACATTCTCCCTGGACTGGTTTATGATGGCTTTGGCCTTGACACCTTTATGTCAGAAATAAAGCATTACAAACACACATACTTGTTTGGCACCAACTGTATGAACTCTGATATAACATTACCTGAGAGGGCACAAGACAATTCTAATGTATGTAGGCTATAATCACATTAGTAAGTATCAAATAATGAATTTCCATTACATACTGGTAAACTGATTCTGAAAAATAACTCTCAAAGTCACACTGTGTAACGTTCATTTTAGTCGTCTTTTTGGAATGCTGCAGGCTTCTAGTACCGGCAGACACTATTTGTGAAATTAGTATTTGAGGGTGCGGTCACACCAAACTTTAATTCTGCCTAGGCGGGCGGATTGCTTTTCAATGGCAACGGAGCAGGGTTTTTTTGCGGAAAACCTCAAATGGCAACAAACCGCTCCGTTCCCATTGAAAAGCATTGGCAGAATCCGCCCGCAGAGGCAGAATTAAACTTTGGTGTGACCGCTCCCTAATAGTGTTTAGAGAAGTTGTCAAAAACACATTCTTGTGGAAGGGTTAATGTGAAAAATATAACAGTGAAAGATTATATCAAAAAGAACTGAAAATAACTTTTGTTTAACTGAAAAGGTTACACAGTATGACTTGAAATGACACAACTGTAACATTTTTGATGCAGTATTCAAACATTCACCTGCGATGTAGTTACTACTGGGGTTTCCCCATGCTTCCTGAAGGGCCTCGGTAATGGCCTGGATCACCTCTGGATCCAGAGGCGTGGTGGCGTTATAGTCCATGTAGATTCTGTTCCACACAAAGGTGCAATACTAATTAGCAATAGCATCATGTTAACCACACATGAATACTAGCGTCCCAATGTTTCTGGGGTCAAACATTCAGCAAAAATACAAGTGATTAGTGAACCTAGATTGACCAGAGCTCTCGGGGACCCCAGTCAACTAAGTATATAGGTCTTTGGAGTCCTTGTTAGATTGTCTTAATCATACATTATATATATATAATTTTCTCCAGGTGAAGAAGTTTAAGTATCTCGGGGTCTTGTTCACGATGGGAGGACGGAGCAGGAGATCAGCCGGAGCTGCAGGAGCGGTATTGCAGTCACTGTACCGCACTGTTGTGACGAAAAGAGAGCTGAGCCAGAAGGCAAAGCTCTCGATATACCGAGCAATCTTCATTCCTACTCTCACCTATGGTCATGAAGTGTGGGTCATGACCGAAAGTATAAGATTGCGGATACAAGCGGACAAAATATTTTTTCTCAGACGGGTGGCCGACCTCTCCCTTAGAGATAGGGTGAGAAGTTCAATCATCCGTGAGAGACTCGGATTAAAACCGCTGCTCCTTGACTTGGAAAGGAGCCAGCTTAGGTGGTTCGGGCATCTAGTACGGATGCCTCCCGAGCGTCTCCCTAGGGAGGTCCTCGTTGCTCGTCCCACTGGGAAGAGACCCCGTGGCAAAAGACACATTTGGTGTCTCCCCTGGACCCAATTTGACAAAAATATGTTATTAACCATGAATGAATGAACCATTTCAGAACTATTAAATAGTGAAAATAGCTGATCTACTACTGTACAAGCTCACATCACATTGTGAACTTGCTATTTTCACTATTTCTTTAGTGTTTTGTTGTTTAATTTTCTGAAATTCTTTTGAAAAATGTTAGATTCTGTTTTGGGTAAGATTTCTGAAAAAAACAAATGTAGGAAATGCAAAAGAATCGATAAAAAATAAGGGATATTTACTCAGGAGTCACATGGACCTGACACATTGTTTGGGAACCACTGATCTACAACATGACTGTGTACAGTGGTGGCACCTACCTGTCCACACTGGTCTCTGAATGCAGAGAGAAGCTATGGCCAAAGAATGCATCATGGCCTTTTAGGAATGTGATGTCCTCGTGTTGGTCAGCCATAGTAACCTAGTTCAAATCAGAAATAAGATTGGGAAAAAAGACAACAAAAGTTTTAAAAAATCCAATAACATTGTGTGAGAGAAAGAAAACACTGAAATGTAACAACACACAATTACAATAGACGCTTAATTGCCATGATAGACAATTCTGCCTAATACAAAGCAAAATTGGACCTATAGCCTATATCTGCAGAACCAAATAGTTGGGTCAAATTGTGCTAAATTTACCTGTGGACATTGCATGCAGTGATGACATGTCATTATAACAGTGTTATAGACCAATTATTTGTTTACTAACATTGAGCCTGGACGCACAGGTGATTGTTTCACGCAATCAATTACCAACCTGTTTCGGGGTGCACTGGTTTCAGCACACCCCAACCCCCTCTTGTGTGTGTTGGCTAGTGAGACGCGTCCTAACGAGACCTGATATAATGGGTTTCGTTGCGCGCATACTGGCTGCATGCAGCCAGTATGACGTCGTCTGTTAAGGGGTCTATTACAGGGGTTCTCAACCTTTTCAGGCCGTGACCCCCAAAATAATGATATTATTTCCCGCGACCCCCCGCATGCACGCGTGCGGTCCCGTTCGCGCGTGCGAGCGGTCCTGTTCGCGCGTGCGAAGGTTATTTCATTATAATAGGTTATTTGATAATTGTTTATTATCAAAACATTTTTGCAAAAAGTGGGTAAATTGAGTAAATTAACTGATAAAACATGAATTAATGATAACATAAAAAAATATTTTGTAAAAAAAAAAAATGTTTTTTTTTTTTTTTTTTTTTTTTCAAATTCACCAAAAATCTGGCGACCCCCCCAAATTATTTGGCGACCCCCCTGGGGGTCGCGACCCCCAGGTTGAGAACCACTGGTCTATTAGATAGTTTTATTATTAGACATAGTTTTTTACAGTGCTCACAATGTGTACACTCTTAAGTACTGAAAGTTAAAGTAGGCCCACTCATTATGCAGAATGTCCCATTTCACAAGTTTCCAAATATATAAAAAATGCGTTTACAGATCTACAAGCTCACAAAGTGCCGCAAAGCGACATCCCAGCTGGCACGCGACGTCCGTTGACGTTGATTTTTGGTTGGATTTAGGTTGTGACGTCAGCTAACCAAAATCCAACGTTGGACCAACGTCAACTTCCAACGTTGTATCAACGTATTAATTTGACGTCAATTGACGTTGATATTTGGTTGGTTTTAGGTTGTGTTGGTAACTGACCAATAACCAACGTCTATTCAACGTAATATCCCAACGTCATGTTGACGTCGAATACTGACATGCTGTTGTCGGATTCTTGACCAAACCTCAATGTCTGCCCAACGTTATTATGACAACGTCCACACAACGTTGCAGTCTAACATCATCAGACGTTGATATTTGGTTGGTTTTAGGTTGTGTTGGTAACTGACCAATAACCAACGTCTATTCAACGTAATATCCCAACGTCATGTTGACGTCGAATACTGACATGCTGTTGTCGGATTCTTGACCAAACCTCAGTGTCTGCCCAACGTTATTATGACAACGTCCACACAACGTTGCAGTCTAACATCATTAGACGTTGATATTTGGTTGGTTTTAGGTTGTGTTGGTAACTGACCAATAACCAACGTCTATTCAACGTAATATCCCAACGTCATGTTGACGTCGAATACTGACATGCTGTTGTCGGATTCTTGACCAAACCTCAATGTCTGCCCAACGTTTTTATGACAACGTCCACACAACGTTGCAGTCTAACATCATTAGACGTTGATATTTGGTTGGTTTTAGGTTGTGTTGGTAACTGACCAATAACCAACGTCTTTTCAACGTAATATCACAACGTCATGTTGACGTCGAATACTGACATGCTGTTGTCGGATTCTTGACCAAACCTCAATGTCTGCCCAACGTTATTATGACAAACGTCCACACAACGTTGCAGTCTAACATCATCAGACGTTGATATTTGGTTGGTTTTAGGTTGTGTTGGTAACTGACCAATAACCAACGTCTATTCAACGTAATATCCCAACGTCATGTTGACGTCGAATACTGACATGCTGTTGTCGGATTCTTGACCAAACCTCAATGTCTGCCCAACGTTATTATGACAACGTCCACATAACGTTGCAGTCTAACATCATCAGACGTTGATATTTGGTTGGTTTTAGGTTGTGTTGGTAACTGACCAATAACCAACGTCTATTCAACGTAATATCCCAACGTCATGTTGACGTCGAATACTGACATGCTGTTGTCGGATTCTTGACCAATCCTCAGTGTCTGCCCAACGTTATTATGACAACGTCCACACAACGTTGCAGTCTAACATCATTAGACGTTGATATTTGGTTGGTTTTAGGTTGTGTTGGTAACTGACCAATAACCAACGTCTATTCAACGTAATATCCCAACGTCATGTTGACGTCGAATACTGACATGCTGTTGTCGGATTCTTGACCAAACCTCAATGTCTGCCCAACGTTTTTATGACAACTTCCACACAACGTTGCAGTCTAACATCATTAGACGTTGATATTTGGTTGGTTTTAGGTTGTGTTGGTAACTGACCAATAACCAACGTCTTTTCAACGTAATATCACAACGTCATGTTGACGTCGAATACTGACATGCTGTTGTCGGATTCTTGACCAAACCTCAATGTCTGCCCAACGTTATTATGACAAACGTCCACACAACGTTGCAGTCTAACATCATCAGACGTTGATATTTGGTTGGTTTTAGGTTGTGTTGGTAACTGACCAATAACCAACGTCTATTCAACGTAATATCCCAACGTCATGTTGACGTCGAATACTGACATGCTGTTGTCGGATTCTTGACCAAACCTCAATGTCTGCCCAACGTTATTATGACAACGTCCACACAATGTTGCAGTCTAACATCATCAGACGTTGATATTTGGTTGCTTTTAGGTTGTGTTGGTAACTAACCAATAACCAACGTCTGTTCAACGTATTATCCCAACGTCATGTTGACGTCGAATACTGACATGCTGTTGTCGGATTCTTGACCAAACCTAAATGTCTGCCCAACGTTATTATGAGAACGTCCACACAACGTTGCAGTCTAACATCATCAGACGTTGATATTTGGTTGGTTTTAGGTTGTGTTGGTAACTAACCAATAACCAACGTATTATCTCAACGTCAGTTTGACGTTGAATACTGACATGCTGTTGACGGATATTTGACCAAACCTCAATGTCTGCCCAATGTTATTATGATAACATCCACACAACGTTGCAGTCTAACATCATCAGACGTAGATATTTGGTTGGTTTTAGGTTGTGTTGGTAACTAACCATTAACTAACGTTTGTTCAACGTATTATCCCAACGTCAGGTTGACGTCGAATACTGACATGCTTTTGTCAGATTTTTGACCAAACCTCAGTGTCTGCCCAACGTTATTATGACAACGTCCACACAACGTTGCAGTCTAACATCATTAGACGTTGATATTTGGTTGGTTTTAGGTTGTGTTGGTAACTGACCAATAATCAACGTCTATTCAACGTATTATGCCAACGTCGTGTTGATGTAGAATACTGACATGCTATTGTCGGGTATTGTGACCAAAACCCAATGTCTGCTAAACTTCATAATGAAAAGATCTCCTCAACATTCAAACCTCATTAGATGTAGATATTTTGCTGGGTTAATGTGGCTGTTACTTAAACAAAATCCAACATAGTGTGGCTGTAGAATATGGACAATAAGTACTGAAGGTTCTGACATAGAGTAATGATCTAGCATCTGTTTAACCTGCAATAGTCCAACCAGAGCAATTGGTAGCTGTTTCATCTGTGGTTCAACTATATTCTTCCAGATGAGCTACAGGGCCACCCATGGCCCAGAAAGGTGTTTGTGCAGTTCTATAACCCTCAGCCTTTTCCAGATAACTGAATTTGACTTTCAGACAAATACCATCAAGTTGCTCCTGGGGCACATGCCAGCATCCCACCTATAGTGAACCTGTGGCTGTATATGAGACTGATTAGCTACAGGTTTCTTTGCCAGTGTGGATTTAGAGCCAAGGCAACATGGTTAAGGCCAGTTATACCTTTTCCCTTCCGCTTTAGCAGATGTTAGTTGTCGGTGATCAGCCAGCTGCATCTTAAAGGAATGCGACCGACAGTGAGGTAGGTAGACAGCCATGTCAACTCTTTATCGTCAATAATTTGCCCTTAGTTTGCTTCAGGAGACCTTCCTTAGTTCCAGAGGGCAAATTCAGTTTCAGCTTATGGCTGCTCAAATGTTTTATGTTGAGCGCTTGGGGTGGGTGGACTGTAGGGTCCACCCCTACAGTGTCTTGCTCAGGACACTTCGCCCCGTCCAGGGCCTTTGAGGCAAACCGGGGACCTTCTGATTATCTAACCAGTAACCTATGCTGCCCTAAATAATAAACCCATATGAAAAGAAATGCATCAATACATTACAATGCATAGACACCGGCCTACCTCAAAACCAGGGTCTTCCTTAGTTGTGACATATGGAGCAAAAGTGTGTGACTGTGACACCGTTTATCATCCACACCACTATGTATGTACTACTGGGTGGACGGAAGGGCGGACAGATGGACAGACAGACAGACAGACAGACAGACAGACAGACAGACAGACAGACAGACAGACAGACAGACAGACAGACAGACAGACACTTTTTTTGTTACCCTTTCAGCCTAAATGCATGACTGTACCTCATGCTGTTTACATTTCTGACTAATAAAGTAATCAATCAATCACAAAAAGTAAAATAATTGTTTGCCCTGATATGTAGTGGAGTAAAATAATAAAGTATCAAAAGATAGAAACACACAAGTGAATTTAAAAAATACAATGCTAAGTACAGTACTTGAGTAAATGTACTGATTTTCACCATTGTTCATGTTTCATAGCTGTTGCAGTTCTTTATTTTTGCATTATATTAATTGCTAATCAAATAAATGATTGAGGGAAATATTTCACTTTTTGCATTAGGCCTACAGCATAATGCCATATGACACATACAATGTAAACTGACATTTAACATAATAACATTGGGCAGACATTGAGGTTTGGTCAAATATCCGACAACAGCATGTCAGTATTTGACGTCAACCTGACGTTGGGATAATACGTTGAACAGACGTTGGTTATTGATTAGTTACCAACACAACCTAAAACCAACCAAATATCTACGTCTAATGATGTTAGACTGCAACGTTGTATGGATGTTGTCATAATAATACATTTCAAACTGGATTGTCAAATGTCTCCTCAAATCACTGAGCAGTATAGCAACGTTCTGCTCTTTCATTGGACGAATCATTGGACTTGTGGGTGGGACCACAGTTGTATAACACCAGACTGGGCGGGGCAACAGTAACTGCTGCAGGAGCCTGCAGTTTGAATTTGGAGGGAGAGAAGACAGGAAGAGATACTTGTTTGTGCATGGAGATGTTTTTTTGACCATCCCAGGACTCACAATCTTTTGCACAGGTGAGTTCATAATTAATTTCCTTCTAACTTGAAATGAAATATTTGACTGTTTGTTTTTAAAATAAAGTTCTACATTCTGTTTATGACCGAGTGAGGTGATTTCTTCATATTGCAAATCAGTCATGCTTTGTTGTTTTCTTTTTCTTTTCCTTTTCTTTGCATGTTTTTGAAACTGGCAGCATTGTTTGAGTAAATCCTTTGCCCAAAATGGTTACAGTACCTGCCTTTTGTGGCAAAACAGTGGGAACTAGAAAGAGGCTATACTGCATTAACTAGATGGACTGATCCCCATTGCTTTGTGTTGGTGGCTTGGTGCTGCTGAGTTAAACATTTGAATTGCAGCTTTTAAAGCTAATGTCTTATTTTAGGTGAAGTTCTGTTGTTCATGCATGATTCATGTTTTCAGTTGGGAATGTGTGTTATTGAAGGGTAAAAGCTCACATGCCTCACAGCCTGATTTTTGTGTGAGACAGTGCTGTGTAACTAAAAATCAGGCATAAGGGTTGGTTGCATTTGAATAGCCTTGTGTAGCCTTTATCATAGTTTTGATTATATTAGCTTGTAAGACATTATTTTCAGTCTAATATTGGCCAAGCCTAACAGTAAAGCCCACCTAAAAAAAATAAACATAATAGAGGAATGTAAACACTATGTTGAAGATTGATTGGTAAGTAACCAATCCCCAACGTCTGTTCAATGTATCATGCTGACGTCATATTGACATAGAATACTGACATGCTGTTGTCAGGTATTGTAACCAAAAACCAACGTCTGCTTAACGTCATTATGCTGACGTTCACACAATATCAAATTCTAACATCATTAAGCGTTGTTTTTTTGTTGGATTTAAGTTGTGTTGGTAAGTAACCAATACCCAACGTCTGTTCAACATATCATGCTAACGTCATATTAACATAGAATACTGACATGCTGTTGTCGGGTATTGTAACCAAAACCCAACATCTGCTTAACGTCGTTATGCTAACGTCCACACAATGTTAAGTTCTAACATCATTAAATGTTGATTTTTGTTGGTTTTAAGTTGTGTTGGTAAGTAACCAATGCCCAACATCTGTTCAACGTATCATGCTAACGTCAAATTGACAAAGAATACCAACATTCTGTTGTCGGGTATTGAGACCAAAGCCCAATGTCTTCTTAACGTTATGACGTTAACGTCTACACAACGTTAAATTCTAACGCCATTAGACGTTGATATTTTGTTGGTTTTAATTTGTGCTGTTAAGCAACTATAATACAACGTTTTCTCAAAGTTTTTTTCATTTCTGAGGAATGTAAACACTATATTGAAGATCTATTGGTAAGCCATCTTAAGTTGAAATATTGAAGTAAGTCCTGTACAGTTGAATGGCCCAAACAGAGTGAAGAACAGTTAGTATTTTGCCATAACCGATACTTGATATACAGTAGCTGATAATGAAGTAGGTGTACTGTAGGTTTGATAGCTGTCGTTTTCGACGCTGTTCCAGCCCATATTGAATTTAAATGTCCACAGATGTTTCGGAAGGCAGAGGTAGCCTATCTAATCTGTTTTTTTGTGTGTGTGTGTGTGTGTGTGTGTGTGTGTGTGTGTGTGTGTGTGTGTGTGTGTGTGTGTGTGTGTGTGTGTGTGTGTGTGTGTGTGTGTGTGTGTGTGCGTGTGCTACTTCAGCTTCCAAACACCTGTGATCAAGACTTGGTGAGCCTCCACCAAGTCCGAAGTAAGTATAATATCAGGGCGTTAATTTGAGGGGTAATATGCTTTAAATTGGTTGTAATTTCAAAATATATATTGAATTAGATGATTCAGGTTTCCCACGGTAGTGACTTTCCTGGAACATTTTGAATTGAGTTATAAATTCCCACAGGGCTTTGGGCAACCTGATGATAGTTTTTTGACACAGTTAAACATAACAGGCACAGATAAACTAGTAAACATTAGTCTACAGTCAGCAGTGTAATGTAAAAGCAGTCTTATAGCGTTAATATTGAAAGGGTAGGGATGTGAAGTTTCACTCAACCAACGATTCGATATAATTCACCATACTGGGTTCACAATACAATTTCTTCTTGGGTTTTCTCTGAAGTAGTTGTGCCACGGCATGAGGCCATTGTGAGAAGTCTCTATCTTGCGTCAAGTATATTTTTCATTCATAATGTGTTGTGTATTTCTTATTTTCATGCTAGATGTGGTACATCAAGAGGTGGAAGGTCCTCTCAAGTAGAATACATCGGGTAAGTACCTCCACACTGAACTTCACTATTATTTGACAATAAAGCAACATAATTTTGATTTAAAACAAGTTTGATTTTTCACCGCTATTAAAGGCATCAGGTTAACGGCTATAAAAATGAGGCATCATATACAGTATATGAATAGTTTTGATGCGATAGCATCAATATATTCTAAAGAAGTATTTGTATAATTTATTCGTCATGTCCCTGGTGTTTAAAGACCTTAAGAGGTGTAACGATAGAATAATATCTTAGCTGTCCACTTAATATGGCATTTTCCTTCCTGTGACTTTTACCATACTCTCAGGTTGTCATGGTTGGAGACACAGGAGGTAATTCATTGGATGATGCACCCAGAAGAATGATGCCGTTCCTCATGTCACATGAATTGACACTCCAGTACAACCTTTGTTGACATCATGGCAAGAATAAGTCCCCGGGGCCTGTGTCTTTTTGACGTTGCATATGGTAAGTTAAACATTTTAATTGCCCGATGTAACTTGACCTTTCCGTTATCTTTCAAATTCAAAAAGGAGTGCTACAAAATGTTGATTATTTTTATATACGTTGGCAGTTATGCCTAAGTTCAAGAGTTTGGAATCACTGTGAAAATTAAGTAAGTACAGCCAAGACACTGATGATAATGATAAATGTAATAATAATAATAATAATAATAATAATAATAATAATAATAAGGGTAATAATAATAATAATAATAATAATAATAATAATAATAATAATAATAATGGTAATAGTAATAATAATAAGGGTAATAATAATAATAATAATAATAACTTATATTCTTCAACATTTCTGTTCATTAAATAATCCACCAAGTGCAGCAATATCTTTAAAGACCTTAGGCATTCTAGATGTCATATTCTCTAGATATCCAGGTCAAATTTCACCCCATATTTTCAGTAGAATTTGCCGTACTTTGAGACTGGTTTGTATAAAACTTCTCATGAACCTTACGGTATAGCTGTTCCCAACATAGGATTTAGATCAAGCAATTGTGATGGCCCTTCCATCAGAGACAGTACTCATATCTGCAAACTCAGTTAATTTCAAAATCATAATTTCTCACTGATTCCAAACTTTTGAACAGATATCTGTCAGTCAATAAAGATGTTTCATAATGTAAAAATCAAGTTAGAGTTATTAAAATAGCTTATTCCTGTCATTTATCTTTAGGGGAACTAAAGAAGAATGCAACCCTCAACAAATTAAACAGAATGATGCAGAGAAGACTCTCCAAGTGATTTACGGGAGCTCAGTGTTATTTCTCTCTCTTTTTAACGTTTTTGCCCTTGGTGCATATGTTATAGACATGCCTCAAAGAATGCACTTCATTGTTTTTATTGATTTGTACTGTTTAGTTATTTTAAAGTTTCACAAATGGAATCATTTTCCTACAAAGGCACTTTGGGCTCTGAACCTATTCACCAAACCTGTAACTGTTTGGACAACAATATGACTTGTAATTTCTGTTTGTTTATACTACCTATTCAAATGTGCCAATTACAAGTTTAAAAAATATATAATAATGTTGTTTTATTAAACTTTGTCAAATAATATTGTCTGATATTGTATTTTCACCTTGGTAAAACTTGACACTGAAACAAGATGTAATTTGTTGTTGTTTGTCTGACGTCGTGATGATGAGATATCGACGTCAAAATGACGTCTGGAAGATGTCCTGTTCCCACCGCCCACTCAGTGGGCACAGGAGACGTTATTTTAACGTTGATATCTTGTTGTGACAAGATATCTACGTGACAAGGTAACTCTGGAGGTTGACGTCCTGCTAATGTTGGATTGACATTTTATTCTCAACTAAAATACAACGTGATTACAACGTTAGAAATATGTCATATTTTGATTGTACTCTAACGTTGAGCCAATGTTGTACTATGACGTCAACCCGATATAAATTTTCAGCTAAAATACAACTTGTCAGTTTATGACGTCAGACAAACGTTAGGTTATGACGTCAGACAAACTTTCATTTACAACTAAAATACAACTTGTATCCAACGTTGGGAGTCTAACCTTTAATCAACGTCTACATAACATCAGAGATTGACGTTAAATCAACGTTAGTTTAAGATGTCAAACCAACGTCAGTTTATGACGTCAGACAAACGTTAGGTTATGACGTCAGACAAACTTTCATTTGCAACTAAAATACAACTTGTATCCAACGTTGGGAGTCTAACCTTTAATCAACGTCTACATAACATCAGAGATTGACGTTAAATCAACGTTAGTTTAAGATGTCAAACCAACGTCAGTTTATGACGTCAGACAAACGTTAGGTTATGACGTCAGACAAACTTTCATTTACAACTAAAATACAACTTGTATCCAACGTTGGGAGTCTAACCTTTAATCAACGTCTACATAACATCAGAGATTGACGTTAAACCAACGTCAGGTTATGACGTCAGACAAACTTTCATTTACAACAAAAATACAACTGGTATCCAACGTTGGGAGTCCAACCTTTAATCAACGTCTACATAACATCAGAGATTGACGTTACATCAATGTTAGTTTAGGATGTCAAACCAACGTCAGGTTATGACGTCTAAACAACGTTGGGTTATGACGTCTAACCAACGTTGGGTTATGACGTCAGACAAACTTTCATTTACAACCAAAATCCAACGGTCATCCAACGTTGGAGTACAACGTTGGGACAACGTTGTACTGACGTCGCGTGTCAGCTGGGATGATGTCAGCTTGTAGATCGGCTATTTTCAAATAGCCCAAGTATACATAGGGTTGAAGTGGTTAATGTGTGTTTCGTAATAATAATCTAAATCTACAAAGTAACTATAGTAACTAAAGTTTTTATAGTAGACTAAAAGTACATATCCCTCTGAGATGTAGTGGAGTAGAAGTAAAAGTATTGAAAATTGGAAACACTCCAGTAGAGTAAACATTCCTGAAAGGTGTACTTATAAGTACAGTACTTGAGTAAATGTACTTAGTTACTTTACACCACTGGTTTTTAAATGTTCAACCAGACAGACAGTGCCAGAAGTGGAAGGCTGTCATTCAAAGGATGGATGGTGCAACAGCAATAATACTCCACGTCACATCTAACTTTAATGACAACAACATGGCAGGTGTGTGTCTGTGTGTGTGTGTGTGTGTGTGTGTGTGTGTGTGTGTGTGTGTGTGTGTGTGTGTGTCCACTGTCCAGGTATCCTAACTAGTTGGCCGTTTAATTCGGTTTCATATGTCATCACATCAAGGCACACATGAGGAACTTTACAATGTCTGTCTGTCTGTTTGAACAACAAACAAACTGATTCTTGGTCATGTTTTGTTTAGTGTGTAACAGCAGCAGTGACAGTTAGCTCCTATGCTAATAAGCTAGCAGGCAGTGTTACACAGACGTAAACAATGCTGTCATCTTTTATCTCCGTTTTGTCACGGAAGGCTGCTTTTCTGTGACAGTTTTATACTTTTATAGGTGTCATTGTGTGTGTGTGTGTGTGAAGTCGCTGACCTTGTAAAACGGCGTAACGTCTTTATGAATGGGTCAGCTATCAGTGGTAATGATCAGCTAGACATCTACACACCACAGCTGTCAACGAGGTAAGAATCCACTGGGTTGCCAGATAACGCAAAGGAAACAAGCAATACAAGCTGGAAAATGTCACCTTCTTAAAATAATGGCCCAAGTCTATCCTTTTAATCATTTTTCTCATTTGTTATACATATTATATATATACTATATTTAGTTCAGTTTTTTCACTTAAAGGACGACTTCACCCATTTTCAACCTATCTTGGTCCTCTAATGCTGATGATGATATGGTACCATTTTTGTCTACCCTGTCTGTGTCTCAGAGGAGGGCTGTGGACAGCTCAGATACCCGGCTACCAGTGACATCATCGATGGAGAATCCAAGCTAATAATATAACTGCAGGCTTTCTTATCCTGGAAAGTTAGTATGCTATATTGAAGCCATTGTTCTCGCGTTCATAAAACAAATTAAAAAATAGGGTAATCTTGTAATCTTGATTTAAAAAAAACATGCCTAATGATGATGTCACTGGTAGGTGGGTTTCTGAACTGTCCACAGCTCTACCATCTGAGACACAGACCGAGTAGATTTTTTTTTTACCATTTTATCGTAAGAGTGAGGACCAATTATTTGAAGATAGGTTGAAAATGGATGAAGTTGTCCTTTAAAAAATATGACTTAGGCGACTATAGGCCATTCTTGAATCTCAAATCAGATGCATTAAAAAAAAAATCAGTGCAAAAAATCTATCAAAAATGGTATACTATCAATCAATCAATCAATCAATCAAAGGGTTCAAAAGCCCTTTTTCGAAATTGGTTATATTTCTCATGCATATCACAGTAGGGTATTTGGCAGGCAAGACCAAAAGTAAAAAAAAAAACTAAACGAAAACGCTTACTGGAATCAAGTTATAAATGGCAGCGGTCTTGGCTGTCAGTATTAATAACACTTAAAAAATGAAGTCGCTTATAATAAGCGGACATGGCAACTGCGCCAGCGCTCTCGTCCAATAAAGGAACAGAGAAACCTCTTAGCTACTCTAACTCTATCAAGCTGACACTTTAGTTTAAAGTGGTAACAAATTAGCAATAAATTGAGAATAGTTTTTATTTAATTACTAAGTGTCGGTAGAGCTTTCTCAAATTAGGCCTACACAAGTTGTTGATAATAATATATATATTATATATATCATTTAAAGGTGCAGTCATGTAAGTGTTCAATAGCTCTATATTCTGATAGTAATCATTGCTAGAG
Organism: Gymnoscopelus microlampas; assembly: GCF_963454915.1. Taxonomy (NCBI): domain Eukaryota; kingdom Metazoa; phylum Chordata; class Actinopteri; order Myctophiformes; family Myctophidae; genus Gymnoscopelus; species Gymnoscopelus microlampas. The sequence goes on from NC_139946.1 coordinate 28,246,102, forward strand.
TGTTTGTTTGATAACTGTCTGGGGTGTCCCTGTCTCTCCAGCACAAGTAAGCAGAACATGTGTGTTGTTGTCAGAATCACTGCATTCTGCATGTCATGTCACCCAGCATGGTGGCCAGGCCTGTCAGTGTTGTACACATGAAAGACAACATTAGAAAGAGCTGTGGTGGAGAAGTCTTTTTTTTCCTTCTTTTTTTAAGTAAAAGTAGTAATACCACAATATAGAAATACTCTGATAACAATATTTAATTCTGAGGGAGTGGAAGTGAAGTATACGAATATTAAAAAGTAAAAGTACCTAAAAATTGCACTTATGTACAGTAAATGACTATAATGCACTATAATGTTACTTTCCACCACTGCAACATACCACAGAAAGAGGAGGAGTACATCAGGTTGTGTTGCATAATCTTCATGTTTATTTCATATAAGACAATGTGTTTAGTGTACACAAACATTTGACGCTCAACTCCAACACACTCAAATAGACAATGACTTAACTACTGCCCATTTAAGATTGTATAAATGGGTACACCCTTATAATACACAGTTCACAGCAATCAGGTTTATATACAATGCAAAATCACATGAAGAGAAAGAAAAGGGAGCCTTACTGGTGCAGTTTGACAAAGCAAAAGAACATGTTTAGATGTGGAAGCACAAGAAAATGAAGATATGGTCATAAAACGGGGGGATTGTTTTGTGGGGGTGTTGCAAAGGCTGACAGACTATAATGTTGAAGCTGGATATGGCCAGATATTAAAATAAAAGTGACATTGAGTGACAGTAATATATCCTATAGCATTATTGTCTACACTACAGGCTGTGACGTCCAGTCGGGCCGAAAGTGACCATATCCGACACACTTGTTGGATGGATCTATACAGGTATGTCTGACACCTACAGTATAGTTCCTTCATAAAAACCTACAATCAGTAAGGAACCAGGCAACAACACCAGTAGAATAGGCCAACACATCAATCCGGTAAAATAATGAATTTAAAATGTTCCTTTACATTCAGTGTGATATACTCCTGTGTTGAAAAACTTTGGTTGGCTGGTTTAGCCAAACAAACAAACAGTGACAAATATCAAAGCCCCAATCCAGATAAAAAACAACAACAACAACATCAACAACTAAATAACATAAAAGTTAAACTCAAAAGTAAAACTTTAGCACAGGTGGTGGTCGTTTGATAACACATTGGGTCACAATCAGACAGTGTTTGACTCTGTAGCGTTCACAGCAGGGTAAGGCCTAATTTATAGTTTTTACTTAGTTGTGTGCAAGTGTCGCACACTGAAAATAGCCAATCTACAAGCTCGCACAGTGAGTGCGATGCTTTGTGAGCTTGTAGATCTGCTATGTGTGGTGTGCGATGCCCGTGCAAAACTAAGTATGGATCAAGCCTGACAATGCTGATAAAGCTCTTGAAGGACACACAATCTCAGCCAAGAGTCTCTGATGGACTTTGATCATTCTATTGATTGCTTGAACTGTAACTGGGTTTCTGTGAAATGCCAAAATAAAGAGACATGTTCAACATGCATCGCATTTTGCTCCTTGATAACCTGCAGTTAGATTTTACAATAGGCACAGGGCTAGCTGAAGGATGACTGAAAAAACTTGAATCAATTCATCAGAGGTGCACAGTACATAACACACACAAACAGAATACCATATAATCTGAAGACATCAGCAGAACAACATACCATGTGCTGCATAAAAATGCGGCCCTCGAGATTAATTTTTAGTGAGCACATCGAAAATTCTGTTTATTTGCGCTTTCTTGAGGCATAGAGTTCAACTATGCACACTTAGAGATTTTGTTCTGATACGCTTGTTTTTGTTTGTAGATTGGAGAGTGCTTACGTTCTCTCAAGTGCTGTGTCATAGCTCTGCACATGCTCTGTAGGTTGGCTGACCTATGGCATGAGTCAAAGATCAACTGAACACTTGAATCTTCATTCTGTTGTTTGTTGAGCTGTGAAGTATTGCTGTGTCGTGGATTAATGCTCTCTTGAAAACATGGACTGTGGTTGTGTTTAATAAGTCAGAACCCCAAGTATGCAACGAGTGCAGTTTCACTGCAGATCAGATCCTTATTAGTTACACTGGAGTCCTTGTAAGTAATTCTACTGAGTTTAAATTTGAAACAAATAAAACCTATTTATTATTTGGGTGTATGGTTGCTTTTCAAGCATATTCATTTGCTTACCAGATATGGGCATACTTTTCTAAGGCTTGTATGATAATAATCAAACATCAGCATGAGTTTTTATGTATAAACATGTGGTATACTGTATTTTAAGAAAAATCCGAACGCAACAATATGACAACGTTGCCTCATTGCCACATTACGAATGTCACATGAACATAAACGAAACCTTTGCATATTTTTCTGAATACATTAATAGATGGTGATAATGATAAGCAGGGCAGTTACAGTTATGTTGATGATATGAACAGACAGTTTAGATAAGACTGTTAGCAATGCAGCAGCATGAAGGCTGAAGAGTAAAAGCAACTGGATGTACTGTACAGTATAGCCTGAGTTATACTTAGTTGCGCGCGGGTGCCGTGCACTGAAAGAATAGCCGCTCTACAAGCTCACAACCTGTCATGGTGCAACAACGCAAAGTGAGCTTGGAGATCTGCCATTTTCGGTGTGTGACACCAGCACGCAGCTACGTATAAACACGGCTTATGGTTGAAAAGAGAGGCACTACATAATAAATATACACACATCATTCACAAACCCCATTGTTCCCTAAAAACAAGGAACGGTTTACATACTTTTTGCTCTATAAGGGAACTTTGTGCATCTGATTGTGCACAGAGCACCTTGATCCATACCCTCTATTTCACTGGTCCTCAACATCGGGTCTGGGGCCCACCAGGGGGTCCAAATGGACCCTTACGGGTCTGTAACTCTGAGAGTTAAATTAACACTGAGAATTGTACAGTGTAGACTGGGGTCCCAAAGATAAAAAATGGTTCCATTTGTACACTCTCTCAGATTTACAGACCTGTAAGGGTTAATTTGGACCCCTGGTGAGCCCCGGACCAGACGTTGAGAAACAGTGCTCTAATTGACCTTGTACTGTATGTAAATTGGGTCGAAGGTCGCACATGACTATCCGATTTCGTTGCTAAGGGATAGCATAATTCAAGTAGTCTTCAGCACAAGGAAACTGGCCCATGTTTATTATAATGTCATTGTTTAAGTAGCCATAACTGCGTGGGGACAAGGTTATGCTATCAAAACGTTTGAAGGAACTCATAATTAAAAAGTGCGGTGTGCAGAAATTGCACTGTACTACTACTTTAGAAATATAAATGTCTTTGTAAATAAATACATGCAGAAATAAATATTAAAGCTGTTAAATATCTAAATATATCACATCTTGATACAAATAAAATTCAGGTTAAGGTTGAATTTGGGAGGATTAATTTAACAATGGTTGATTATTAAATGGGCGACAGTAGATACCCTCGAGGCTCTCGCGAGCTAAAACAACACGTTTCTTTTTCCCCATCCTTTTATTTTTTTTAATCAAAACAGCTGAGGATCAATTATTGTTTGCTCAGAGTCATTCCTCTTCCCTTGCCAGACTGTGTGCGCTAAACATTCAGAGAAATTAGAAGATTGTACAGTATCCGAATTCACAAGGATGCTATGCATTCCCACGGCGGAATCGTAAAGAATAGTGAATGGATCTACAGAGCAGCAACGTTATTTATTCGTATTGTTTTTTCCTAGTTTTACTCTGAATGCAAACCAGTTGTACTTAATATAGTTGTATAGTTAAGAGAGAATCTGCAGGTTCATGTATTTTACATGACAGCTGAGATGCAAAATGTCGTAATGTGATCCCAACTGACACGGCAGCTTCTACGTAACGATTACTGTCACAGCTTTTTTTTTTTTTTTTGCTTTCTTTCTTATTTGAGGAATAAACGCGTAAAGCTCAATGTGTCACTGACAAACAACTACATTACCAGACATACGTAATCTGAGATAGAGAAGTGGTTGCTACTCCCTTGACCACTTAAACCCTATATACTTAACTAACCGGGTTCCAACAGGTTGTGAGCTTGTGGCTCGGCTATTTTCACTGAATGTTTGGCCCCCAGAAAAAGGATGCTAGGGTTTATGTGGTCAAGGTTGCACGTATCTCCTCCAGCTATGAATATTATTCCAGTACAGTACTGCGTGAACGAGGTGAAGAGGTTCTTCGGACTAGTGGTTCTCAAACTTTTTAATTTCAAGGTTCATTTAGTGTCACCTGTATACTCTCAGGCTCAGTCCAGACCAATGATTTGTGATGCAACGAAACAAAACCGTTGCAGAACGTTGCAGCAGCCTGAATTACCCTGTTGTAGGTTGGCGCGTGCCGGCTCATTGAGTCGCAACTCGCAAGTGATCCAACTTGTCCAATCGCAATCAACAAATTGCAATGCATTGCTGTGGTTGCCAGTTGCAACTCTTTGCGTTGCAAATCATTGGTCTGGTAACCCCTTCAGAGTTACAGACCTGTAAGTGTCCATTTGGAACCCCCTCAAGGAACCCAGAGGGTCCCTGGACCCTCACTTTGAGAACCACTGGAACTAGGAGACTCACACAGCAGCAAAGCCCTGACAACACAACAGGTGGTGAGGTTGGGTGGGGTGGGGTAGGGTGGGGTAGGGTGGGGTGGGTGGGAAGGGGGTTGTCTGAAGAACACTAGTGGTCAGCTTGTGATTGACGGAGGTTGTGCAAGGGGTGGGTCGGTGGTGTTTCGTGGGAGGGGGCTTCAGCACAGGAGTAAGGTACAAAGACAGGGAACTATATACACATTAGTCTTTGTCTTCCTATTATTATTCTTTTTTTTTTATGTTGTCGTGTCATCTTACATCCTCATCTGTCCAGCTCGCCGCCTGGAGAGCTTTGACCTACAAGAAAGGAGAAGACACATGCATTGATGATGCGGGATGTGCCGCTTCTCCTATTCCTGATTATCCAGGGTTTCTGCGGGTTTTAGTTGAGTCAGATTTAAGACTTTTTAAAATGGTTAATGCTACTCAGATTTAAGACCAATTTACCAATAACAAAAATCACAGAAAAGCAAACAACAGCAACAACTAGGGTCAATTTCAGTCAGGAAACAATGCATGGAATAGCTACATTGTAAACACGACAACTGCTGCTAATGTTAACTAGTGCAGTGGTTCTCAACCCTTCATGTTTTGCCAATTATTTGGCATCAGTAAGTTACCTGATAGTTCCAGCGAGGAGAGGGTTAAAGGCATACAGCCAATCATGCATCTCTTTGTCAGTGTTGGCCTGAAGCAGGATTCCGCGGTGTTCCGTACACACGGCGAATGTGTTCGGGGTCTAATAAGGAAAAATAGAAATAAAACAATTCCAGAGAGTTAATTTAATTTAGATGTACCCATAAGGACAGTGGTGTAAAGTAACTATAAAAACATTTCCTCAATTAGGGTGCGGTCACACCGAACTTTAATTCTGCCTACGAGGGCAGTTCACACTGAGCACTGTAACTATAACGTTAACTATAACTATATCGTTCACCATTGTAATAGTTTTCATAGTTGGTGTGAACTCTGCCATCCACTTGACTTATATAGTTTTTATAGTTATAGTACTTAGTGTGAATGGCCCTTTTAAGGGTCATTAGGGTACTTCTGGTAGCAACTCATTGCCCACCTTAAGCATGGCCTGCTGGTCCTCGCTGTACTCCACGTGGGCCGTGGAGAGGTTGAGGATAGCTCTTTCTACCGTGTCCCTCTCTGTGTTGTAGATGTAGACGTACGGCCGCCTCACCACCACGTAGCGCTTCACCCACCCGTTGGTGTGCGGCTCCAGGAAGTGCAGGTAACCCTTCTTCGACACGATGGGGCTGCGAAAAGAAAAGAAGAGGAGAAGAGTGGGGTTAGAATGTTACCGCAGGGCATCCGTCGACGACGGTGCATCTTATGAGCTGTACGTTTTTATTCGTTGTCATGTTCTACCCACTTTCTGCTCTGCTGTCGCTTTAAGCTGTGGTTCTCAAACTTTTACATTTCAAGGACCCCCATTTTGGTATTCATCAGATGACGGATCCCCATGACTCTGACAGCGTTCAAACTTGGTTCCATTTAACACTGTCAGAGTCACAGATACAGACCTATAAGAGTCCACTAGACAATCATTATGCTGAGAACCAGCATTCTCAGCAGTGTGTGTGTGTGTGTGTGTGTGTGTGTGTGTGTGTGTGTGTGTGTGTGTGTGTGTGTGTGTGTGTGTGTGTGTGTGTGTGTGTGTGTGTGTGTGTGTGTGTGTGTGTGTGTGTCTGTTTGCTCACCTGACTCGCATCTCCTGGATATCGGGTACATATCTGCGGATCCGAGGTTTGGTTTCAGGGGCTCCGTTGGAGAACTTCTTGGCCTCACTATCCTGCTGGGATTCAGGGCAGGGGCTGGCGGTACGAGAGCGGGGCGTAGGGGGTCTGGGGTACAAAAGGACATTAGTTTTTTTTGTCCCAATTTAGTTGTTATGCCAATCCCCAAATCCCTCTTGTACTATAGTCCCTTGTCACTGCTGAGCCCTACTGGTTGGTTGTATATAATGTGAAGAATTAGATAAAATAATAATCATGGAAATTACTTCATGACATTATGCCAACAGGCCTGCTTCAGAACTGACCTGACTTCAGTGTCGATCTATAAGCTCACAAGTTGTGAGCTGGTAGATCTGCTCTTTTCAAAAATGTTGACAAACCGGGTCAAACCAGGTCAATCCCGGCCAAACCGGGACAATCTGGTCACCATAGTAGGAACTGACCTGAGTTCAGTGTCGTCATAGCAACCCTCAACCAGTGAGGGGCATGTCGAGGAGGGTATGATTGTGTTCAGGGTAGAAGATGAGGTGGAGTCCTTCAGCGATGTGACAGACATTTCTGAGAGCTGTAACACACAAAAACACACACAACACACACACACACACACACACACACACACACACACACACACACACACACACACACACACACACACACACACACACACACACACACACACACACACACACACACACACACACACACACACACACACACACGCGATCAATCAAATCAAAATTTACTTGAGTAAAAGTACAAAAGTATTGGCATCAAAATATACGTAAAGTACCAAAAGTAAAAGTACTCATTAGGCAGAATGTCCCGTTTCACAAGTACAGAAAATTGGAAATACTGCAGTAAAGTAAAATATCTCAAAAGTATATTCAAGTATAGTACTTGAATACATGTACTTAGTTACTTTACACCACTGGGAAAGACTAAAAGAGAAGGAAAGGTTTCGTGAAGGTGTTGGGTACTACCTTGCTCTCGCTGGCGCTGACACACACATGGCTGTATTCTCTGGTGAAGGAGTGTGTGAGCAGACGGAGACACTAAAGGTAGAGAAGACAGTCAGGAGCTTTAGATGCCAAATGGCCACTCTACAGTACCTCCAGAGCCACTTCCACCCCACTGTGTGTGTGTGAGTGTGTGTGTGTGTGTGTGTGTGTGTGTGTGTGTGTGTGTGTGTGTGTGTGTGTGTGTGTGTGTGTGTGTGTGTGTGTGTGTGTGTGTGTGTGTGTGTGTGTGTGTGTGCGTGTGTGTGTGTGTGTGTGTGTGTGTGCGCCCGCGCGTGCGTGCGTGCGTGTGTGTGTGTATACTACTCTAAAATAATAGACTATGCTGAGCATGACCTCACAGGATGGAATAGAGCTGTAACTAGCTGTAACCAGCCACATACCTCTAATTAGGATGTTGGGGAAGGGTTGAAGGAGGGAGGGATTAAGCAATTTGCAATGTAAACAAAACAGCACATTTTTTAAAGAAAAACAAAAGGTAACTATGGCTGTGAATTTATAATGAATACATTTCTATATAAATTTCAATTCATTTGCCATTATTGATAGATCTTATGACAATACAGTATTTTTGTTGGGTCTCAGGAAGACACCAGATTTAGCTTTTGGGTCACAGGAGGCTAAAATAATGAGTTATTTCTTGTAAAAATTGTGTATACATTTTAAAGTGCCCAATGATGTTTAGCCAATATGACTCAATTATTTATTAAGTTCAGCAACATTTGAAAATTAACAAACACTAAATCTAAAACAAAAGCCATTAACAGGAAAATGGTCTATGATATACTGTATGGCCAAAGATATAAATGACGTATACAGATGTATACGATATGTATACAGATGATGACGTTGCTGTCGGGGCAGAAAACTTGTACCTCCACATTTCAACCTTTTATGTTTTTGTTTTAATAAATGAATGCCTTATTTCGTTGTACACAAGTGTTACACAAAAGTAGCTAAAATAGCCAATCTTCATACTACATTGAATCCATTGTAAGACAGGTTTTCTTTCTCCATTTCCTGAAAAGTAACGGTTTTGGACACCCGACAGTGACGACCTTGGTCGCCACGGACCTTGGAACATGACCGTGTAAAAACAGTTTTTAAAAAAAGGGGGAAAAGTGATGTGTCACCTTGGTAGCCAACTCCCTCTGTCTGTCGGTGATGATTTCAGGGCTGAGGTCCTGGTTGCCCTCAGAGGGTTGAGGGGAATCGTTTCTCTCCTCCTCCACTATGGTCAGCATGGACTCCTGGCTCAACAGCAGTGTGGACTCTAGCTTCTCCCTAAGCAGGAGGTAATGTCTGGTCTTCTCCACCTGGGAGAATAGGGGGTTACGTTTAGGGCTAGAGGAGAGGGAGTTCCTTAAAGTTGTACAGTGCAGATTTCAAAAAAACGATTTTTAGCAGCCTCTGCTGGTCATTACCGTCACTGCAGGCCGTTTGTTTATTACTGCGTTACCCAGAATTCCATTCGTTTTCACCGGAAGACGGAAGTGTTTCAAAAAGCGTTCTTTTAATTGTGGAGCTTTAGTTACCGTGAGCTGTGTTTTCTTTTTCTGTTTTTTTTTCGTTCTTCAAATCATACAATCTGTTAAAATCAGCGTGAGTTTCCTTTTTGTTATTAGCGCGGTAGTTCCTGGCCAAACAGGAAACCGGTGCATTTCCGCTTCCATTTTCCGGCCAGATGACGTCATTTTCGCGGGACAGTCAACCCCGACCACGTTCAATAGAAAATATATAAATAAAAGGCTTTTGGGGGTGAAATTCATGGAGTGGGTGTTGTGAAACATTTGCCACTCACAAAAGATATACAATTTAACTTTAGTTTTATTGAAAAAGTTACCTAGCATTACTTTAACGCCTCAAACAATTAACGGCAGGTCCAGTGCATCACAGGAGCAGGACACATCAGCAGACAAAAGTAATGAAGCACTGGAGCATCACAGACAATGATTTTTTTTATTATATTTAGGTGCTAAATAACAATGACTAATGTTTCGATGCCATGTGCATCTTCATCAGAGTACAAGTCATTCTTATTTAGCACCTTGTAAATACAATTAATGCATTGAATTGTCACTGCCTCCTGCAGTGGTTTTAGCTCCTGGATGTGGTTACTGGTTGGTATCATTCTCACCTCTTGCAGGAGGCTCAGTTTCTCCAGATCCCACTGGTGGTCCAGGATGAGGCTGTCACTGCGAGGCCTCCAGCCCGCCAGGTTCTCCTCGCCACGGACGTAGGCCACAGAGGTGTCCAGCACCCGCCTGCGTCTCCTCTGCATACCTGGGATTAGGACAGGATGTCCGGAAGATGAGTACCTCAAATAGCTCTAATATCTTGAATGGGCACTTTTTTTGCAGCCAGATCCCGTTTTCATGAAGTTGAGGACATAATAAACGTGATGTTGGAGTGTGTTTTGTGTTTTTTTTTCTCCAAATCTGTGACCCCACAGACTTGAAGCTCCGTACTTCCTGGACAGTCAGTGGACCACTACAGCCTGTGATTCCTGTAGCTCCAGTCAGACCTGCAAGTGTGTGACGTCACAGACTTGGAAGTCACAATAAAAATAAAACCAACGTCATTAACTTCATAAAATTAGGGATTTGGGTGCAAAATAGCTGAAGTGTCCCTTTAATGCATCATCTACAAGCATCTTTTTTATATCTTGTTCCTACCAGGGCTTCCTGCATCTGCAAGGTGAGAAAGGCTGACCTCATATACTCCTGTCACACGGTTTCTGAAAGAACACAAGATTCCCATAAACCAGTTATTCTCAAAGTCCTCAGTGTTCATTCAACTCTGAGAGTGTAGAAAGTTAAATGTACAGCCTGGAGGTGATGATAACAATAATAATACTGTAAATCTCAGTTACAGAGAGAGAAAGCGTTTCAAAACATTTCTTCAGGATTGGAAACTTCAAACTCACCCCTCTGCTCCCCTCAGGCTCCCCGTGCCAAAGAGGTTGCGGATGGAACGCGAGGCGGTGAGCTTGGCATCTCGGGAGTAAAACACCATGCAGACATCTTTGGTTATAACTGCCGGCTGTGTGCACTTCTCCATCTGCAAGTGATGAATACAAAGCGCAAGGACTATTAAACACCTTCATGTGCCCTCAAAAAAGGGGCCCAACCCCTGTCCTCCGGCCCATATCTGAGAGCACGTTACCTCTAGGTAGGCTGAGAGGGTCATGTAGATCTTCTCCCCGCCCGGAGTGACTCGGTTCAGCAGCAGGGAGTTGTGCATGGAGCTGTCCCACGCCGCCTCAAAGCGGTAGAAGGTCCTGGAGTTGTCCAATGAGGGAGCAGGGCAACCACAGTCAATTAGCAAACCCAATACTCCTCTACCTCACTACAACCTAGGGCTGGGCAATTGACTGAAAATATATCAAAACTGACTTTAAGAACCAATAACCGACTTAATCTTGCTCACGTACTGTAGGTTAATCGAATAATCGAGAAGCAGTTTTTTTTCTGATTACACAATTTCCGGCCTCCCTCCCCCGAACACGGCCAATTGTGTTCATATAGAGTAGACACTCGACAAAGGATAAAGGATTCGAACCCTTAGACTCCGCAGTGTGGGCAAGTACTTTACCACTGCACCACCGAGCGCCCTTAATAGATCTTTTATAATCAAACTAAATTGATTGTCTGATTAACCACTTAATCCTGTATTATACTTTATTGTACAATGGTGGTGTACAAAAACAGGGAAAATAGCCAATTTACAATCTCACAACACGTGTTGTGAGAGAAAAAGAAACGTTTATTAATTGTAATCAAGGGGAAAGTTTGAAATAATTGTATAATTTGAAGTCATATCGTCCAGCCCTACTGCAAGCTCTGTTAATGGACAACTGTGTATGAATCCAACCGACGCCTCACATAAAGATCTGTAGATCTTTCTATTCTATATCAGTTCTATGGTTCAATAGTTTGCTATGATGGTATGCAATGACTCTATAATACCTGTATAAGAGATTATTAGAATTGAGGTTATTAGAGTCAGCTTAGGCAGCCATACTGTACAGTAGTGGTTCTTCTTAACGAAACGGTAACAAGTCCGCAAGGACTTTTTTGGTCGGACCTTTTAGACAAAAGTATTATAAATGTAACTGTGTTGTTTTACATTCTTTTGCCAAATAAAAATGTCAATCAATCAATCAATCAACGTGGGGTTTTAGATAAAAACAATGAATGCTCTCAGATTGGTGTCCCAGAGATAAACATTGTATCACATGGGGATCCGTGGCCTAATGCGTGTCAAATTGTGGGTCCCTCAAATTAAAACGGAACCCCTGCTGTACAGTATGTAAAACATGTAGCATACATTCCTGAAACTGTCAGTATAACAAAAGGGGTGACGATGAAATGTTCGGCATGCAATAGATCACTCTAGAGCAGTGGTTCTCAAAGTGGAGTCCATTGGCTATTTGAAAATAGACAATCAAGGTTGTAGATGTGCAAAAAAAAAAAAAGTGGAACAAAATGTGACAAATAAGATGTTTTTCTAAACGTTTTAAGTACACAAATCTTGTATGTGGGTCCCTGGTAGAAAATCTTTTCAGATGGGCTTCCGTGGCCAAGTACATATTAATTTGGGGGTCCTCAACTAGCCTGGCATGGCCAGACTAATATCAGATCTCGTAGATCAATTTTTTATTTTTGCTCTGGCAGATTTGTCTGGTTTCCAGGCTTTTCAACATGCTCAATCTGAAACAGTTTGAGAATCACTGCTCAAGAGTCAACGTTCTGCATGGACAAAACGCAGCGTAAAACAGCGAGAAGAGATGAGTTGAGTTCATTAGTAGAAGACAGAAGGGAGATGAGAGACTGAGGGATAAAAGGAGGGACAGACTGGGTTGTGAAATGCACCTATGGTCAACTCCCAGCTAAGGAATTAATTACTATGGGAAACTATGCAAAATAATAAAAGAAGAAAGCTGTGGGAAGGAAGTGTGTTGTTGTGGTTGTGAGCTTTGTGGGCTGGGACCGTTCAGTTTCCTTTTTGACCGATCATTCATAAAGGGCCGTTCAAACCAAGCACAATAACTATAACTATAATGATAATTACTAAAATGTTTGAAAATAGCCTAGGTATAAAATAGGGCTAAAGTGGTTAATGTATGTTTTATAATGTAATATATACATATCTGCAAAGTAACTAGTAACTAAAGTTTTCAAATAATTGTAGTGGAGTAAAAGTACAATATTTGCCTCTGAGATGTAGTGGAGTAGAAGTAGAAGTATAGACAATTGGAAGTACTCCGGTAAAGTAAAAGTACCTCAAAATTCTACTCAAGTACAGTACAGTGAGTAAATATACTTAGTTACTTTACACCACTGGAAAGGAACCTCATGTTTCTGTAAGTCATAAAACAAGAGGCTGAAAGGACTGCTCATGAGGTTCAGATGTTGAAGCCCGCTGGCCTTGGCCTGAAGTGACCTTGTGGGAAAGCAAACAATGTGCTGCCCAGAGGGAAGCGTACGGCAAGGCACTGCTTCTCAACGTCGGGTCCGGGGACCACCAAGGGGTGGTCCCTCACGGGTCTGTAACTCTGAGAGTGTACAAATGGAACCAAATGGACCCGTCATTTTACAGTGTAGATTGGGGTCCCTGAGGGATAAAACTGGGGTCCTTGAAATTAAAAAAGATTGAGAACCACTGAACTAAACTACACTGGAACCCCAATCTACACTGAAAGATCCTCAGATCCTCACATTTCAGTTGATATAAAAAGTGTTATATTTACTAGAATATGTCACATACAGTATTTGTTTTTCCTTCATATCCTGTCTTTCCTTTGACAGCATGTGCAAATTTGTACACTTCCAGAGTTACAGACCCTATAAGGGTCCATTTGGGGACCTCTGGTGGTCCCCAGACCCCATTTTGAGAACCAGTGCGGTTATACTGCGGTGAGGTACTGACTGGAACCCATAGTGAAGGCAGCTCAGGGCTGCAGCTGTGGCAAAGTGACCTGTAATGTAACAGGGGAAACTTCAGCCTCTGTTTTTCAACTAGGTGCTTTACACATGCACACACACATGACCCGGGCACACATCTGCAGTGTACTGTACACACATATACATACACACACTCGGCAGTAGAGGCCTGTTCGCTCACACTATACTAGGAAGCAATTTTTTCCCCTTTTCCCCACACTTACATGATTCTCCTCTTTTCTTTTTATGAGCTCCTTTTAAAGTGTAAAAGCCAGGTTTGAAGTCATCCTTGCTGGCAGAGCATGTGAGGAAACATTTGTTTCTGCCGGTTGGCCCCGTTTCACCGAGGCATAAATGAGATTTAAAAATGTTCACAGCATAGCAGCAGGTTTAGGGTTTAGGGAAAATGCTACTGCTGAGGTAATGGTTTCATGGATTACATTTTAATGTTTGGGACTAGAACACCTTGCCAGCGAGGGTACTGTAAATGACGTGTTCTCTCTGAACAGCACTCGAGTTAATGGCGGACAACTGGTGTCCCTGTTCCCCAGAGATGTTCCAGATATCTGTGATGGGAAGAACATTGTGTCATGGGCCCATGGGAGGAGAGAGACCAATCACTGGACCTTGCCCGACATGAAAAATCAATTACATTGGAGATTGCAGGGAAATATCAATGTCACTTTGCCTGGACAATCATCTTTTAATGTTTTAGAATGGTGGAATAACTTACGTATTTCAACTTTCCCTACTCATATTGGTAGTGTTTTTAGTGTTTTTTAGATTAGATTTCAGGAATTAATCAAAGCTTTGGCTAAAGGCAAGGAAGGTGCACCTCTGCCCCCTTGTTGTGTCACTTGAACTAAAAATGCATTGTGAAGAACGAACCACCACTGCCCTCTAGTGGAAAGCAGTGCTCATTCCTTAACTCAGAGCTCCATTAGTTCCAGCTATTCCTCTGAAAACAATTATTGTTTTAAGGTATTTTCTCTATGACGGTGTTAATGTAGTATTGCTGTACTTTACAATAAATGAATTCCCTCTGTGCGTGTAAATTAACATCTGTGAAAGGTAACTGATCAACTCGGGCAGAATAATGAATTGGTAAGGTTTGTCCATTATACAAACAATACTTTACCAACTATATCTGCTGTTAGACAGTAGGAATGGTGAAGAGATCCCAAGATTGATTCTGTGCCAGGGCTGGGCAATATGACTTGAAATCAATATCAGGATTATTAGAAACTTTTGCCTCGATTACGATTAATGAACGAATATAAAAAATAAAATAATAGTGAAAATAGCCGATCTACTGTATAAGTTCACAACGCGCCACGATGCAATACGTTGTCAGCTTGTAGATCGGCTATTTTCACTATTTCCGCACGGCACAATTCTACAACAAAGTACTGTATAATACAGGGCTTAAACGGTTAATCAGACTAATCGATTTAGTTGTTTATAAAAGATCTATTTGATTTTTTCTATATGAGAAATTTTGAAACATTATCACAAAAAAATCCTGCTTCTTGATTATTTAACTAACTTACATGAGCAACATTAAATCGGTTACACATTGTAAATATCCGTATATATTTTTGGTTAATTGCCCAGCCCTGGTCCGTGTTATGGATATACCCGTCAGTAGTTGCTGGTGAGTGTGATACTGGCCCAACGACACCTCCAGCAGTGACACAGCCCAACGCACTCCACAGTCACAAAGCAAAGCCAGCCATGCACCTGTCCACCCTCAGCCTCAAGCTGTTACAACAACAACTACAACCACTCAAACACACATTCAGCTCAGTAGGAGGACTGGGGGGGGGGCATGCGGAACGACATCCCACGCTTCTGGCGAGGAGGAGGAAACAGACAGACAAACAGACAGACAAGCGAGAGATAGCAGCATCCCAGCGGAAATGAAGGAAAGTACAAGGCGAGGGGGAGAAAAAAGCAACTGGGGGTTTACAGGGAATGACAGGGTACAGGGGACACTGAATATGAAATGACAATGTGTGTCTAAAATCAACAGAATCAGAGCAGAGGGGAAATAATAATATACCTAGGCATGTCCGAATCAAGAAACTGTCTGCAAAAACACAAAACAACATTCCGTTAGTGGACTGGAGGGAGGAAAAGAACGTCAGCAATCCGCATTTACCTCGACAATAGCGGGCCAACACAGAACTAAGCAGAGACCCTGCTGGACCATGCCCTGACCTGGCGCTGCTCCCCCCCCCCCCCCAAACAAAATAACGTGGTGTCCCTAATAGGCTCTGTGCATAACCGTAGTCCCGGGTTTCCAGAGGGTGGCATATCCATTTCTATTTCCAGTTCATTTTCCCACAGCTCCACTTGATTGGCTACAGCAGATTTGAACCGAAAAAAACATATGAAGGTTTCCTATGTGTCCAGTTCAAATCTTCTGCAGAGACAATCAAACGAAGCTGTGGGAAAATTAGCCGGAACAAGAAATAAGTATGCCACCCTCTGGAAACCTGGGACACAATAATTTTGTCACATTTTCAAATGTAGCAAAAATAAAAGATCTACAATTTCACGATACGTCGCAATACGATGCGTTCTGGGCTTGTAGATTGGTTATTTTTGCTATTTTTGAAATGGTTGTTTTAACTTAAATGTTTTTTTTTTTTTAAATGATGTTTACAGTGTGTGTGAGCCCCAATAGTGCAGCACCACGGTCTAAAACGGGTTGGGATGGAGCAGGGTCACTGCTTCCAGTCCTGCCTGGTGCCTTTAGCTTCTATTATAATAGCAGGTTATCTGACTCTGGGTTAGAAATAGTATTGTTAGGCTTTATTTTAGAGAGGGGAAGGTTATCAGCAAAACAGCATAATTAAAGCAATGAATAATAACAGCAGGTCACAAAATGATATGTAAAATAAAAGTGTTAAAAGCCTTTTAACAGGGGGAACTTAATAAAGGCAGGTTTAGCTTTCCATACACTACTGTGAATGATTCCTGAAAATACTGTGATTCCCTTTTGATGACAGCAAGAGAGCAACACACATTTAACAAGTGATACAATTTAATATGTTAAAACCTTCTAAGATTCATTAAATGTAATATGTTAAAACATAATATTATTTGACATAGTAAATGCATTCATGGTGCCAGTGTATCATGATCATGTTAATGATAAGTGGCTATTCTAGGTAAGGTTAGGTATTAGTAACTTATGCCAGTGTACAGTGAATGGTGATTTTGAAATATTAAATGTCCTATTCTCAATGGGACCTCATAGTGACTTGTACTATGACTACTTTCAGGTTAGTATGTTTATAATACTAGCACTTATATTCACTATTCATTAGGATAAATCAAACGAAACATGCATTTGTTGGTTATATACTGTCCAGGATGTGTAATTATGTGTAACTACTGCAAAGCATGCAGTGAGTGAGAGTAAAATAAAGTTGCTTCAGGTGAAGTTTGTGGCATGGATGCTGGTCAGTCCATAATGTAGGTTAGTAGGGTTAATCAGGCTGGTGGTGAGATGGTGAACAGGATGAGATGCAACATGAAAGGTGCATTCAATGACGTTTAAACACCCAAAGCACGGGAGGGTCGAAACAGCCAGCATGACGGTATAGCATCTTAACAAACAATGAAACAGCTTTAAGTACAGTGACTTATAACAATATTCAGCTGAAGTATTCTAATGCACAGGGGCTTTGATCTTGGGTTGTCTCACGTACTGTATGACGTCTTAACCTCTCCACAGATCAAAGTAGATTACATTTTTGCAAAAGGAACTGATGTTTCGGTGATGAGGGATGGGTCGTTAAAAAGTTGTGAGTAAAAGATGGTTAAGCCAAAGTAATACGCATGAAAAAAATAAATTGGCTGTGGTTTGTTATATAACGTTCAATGTGCACTTCTGGCCGTGCAGTCTTCTGACCCATACATACTGTAGCTGTTTCCACTAAGCCATGCATCTGCATGGGTGCCACGGTCCAGTGCAGGAGCTGTCACTCAACAGTAGCAGAGAAATGCTAGGGTGGGGTTTCTGTGACCGTTGAATGATTTAGCACGGCATGCGCTCTTCCAAATTCAGCACAGCTGCTGTAGGCGTAGAATGACCAAACATCTCTGTGGCCATCGCTGCTTTGAATTCCGACTAGCAACCAGATAAATTCAAAAACAATAGGAAGGTCACCCCCATAGAGTGTTCTCCATTTCTAGCTCACCGTCTCCTAGCGGTACGTACCTGTCGTCTTGCGTGGGCCTGACATACCCGACAGACAGGATGTTGAGAGACAGGATGTTGGGGTCGATGATCGTCTCGTCGGCCTCTGGGGTGCTGCGGAGACGACCTGCCAAAAGCACAAGGACCTCAGTGAGGAGACCTCCCAATAGAGCTTTTAAATACGTATACGCGCCGCATGGAACCACGTTGTCCATGGAAAATAATCAAAACAAACATACCCACGACGAGCTCACGGACATCCTTCCATTCAATGTCACCTCCTGACTCATGTACAATAGTGACAGCGATTCTTCTCTGGAGGCCCTATGGAGTGTGATAGATAGACAGATAGATGGATGGATGGATGGATGGACGGACGGATTGATGGATCAATATACAGAGAGAGAAAGGGTTCAACTCGGGGTTCAACATTGCATTATATTGTTTTAGTGCAGCAGCAGTCCACTCTGAGTGTTTGTTTGCCTACCTGGTGCAGTAGAAATGTGCCATGGCAGGGCATGCCTGCCCTGTGGTCCACTGCTGCAGGGATATAGCTGTGGAAGCACACACACATCTCATTGATCACACACCCGGTGAATTTATGAACGCTATCAATATCCTCCTGAGGCAACATGTAATGTGATAGCTGTTCATGAAATATTCAATTTAATGGAGAAAAAATATTCTCTGAGCCAATCGATTCCAAGCATCTGCTTAATGAAGCTGAACTGTGCCATTGGATGAGCAGTATACTAATCCTTTCCCTGGATTTAGCTAGGTGGCGACATGGGATACTCACTCCCCATTGGCCTCCAGCTCGCAGATCTCGAAGAGGACCATGAGGTCGTACTTGCAGTGGCACGGTCCAGCCGAGGGGCGGGTCAGCGTTGTTAGCTTGGTGGCGGGTACTGGGTTTCAGAAGGAGACGGAGACGGTTAGACATCAAGATATACAGTATGGTTGAGGAAAGTACTACAGACTATAGGCCACTGGTTCTCAAAGTGGGGTCTGGGGACCCCAGGGGTCCTTGAGGGGATTCCAGGGGTCCCAAGCTAAATGATTGATAATTAGGAACCAAATTAATCCTTAAGAGTTTGTAGCTCAGAGTGTAGAAGTGGAACCAAATGGAGCCTTACAGGTCCATTTGGTTCCATTTGTACACTCTCAAGAGTTAAGGGGGTCCTTGAAAGTAAAACGTTTGAGAACCACTAGCTAGCTATAGGCTACTGGCAGGCTAGCACAGGGGGAAAGTTGAGACCAGCTCTGGCCCGACAAAGGACAGAGAAAGGGCAGAAGACCAGAGCGATGAAGGGAGAGAGAGAGAGAGGAAGCACTCAGACCTGTGGAAGGAGGAACTCTCTATCAGCTGGTTTAACATCAGTCCCCTTAAAGGAAAATACCATGCACGTTGATACGTAAGTGAGTCACTTGGCGAGTTCACTGTTTCTTGCTGAAATACTAGGCTCATCATTTTCTGTTTCAAATGAAATACACCATGGAATTCTTCAATGTGTGTAAAATGACAAGTTAACAGTCCACATGTTCAGGTTGTGCCTGAATTTTGGTTGATTAGTTTTCTTTACGAGGGTTCAGGGTTGTTTTGATAGAATAGTGGTGTTTTGAAGGAATGGTATTTCTCTTGAATAGCTTCACAGTTTACTATTGTCTATGCACAGTAACAGCACGGTTCTGCAAACATCACATTGTGACAACAAGATGGACACACTCTACAGCATATCTCCATAGAACAGTTCAGCAATAGCACTAGTTCTCAACGTAGGGTATGGGGACCCCCAGAGGACCTTGAGTGGGTTCCAGGGGGTCCCCAGCTAACTGATCAATAGATAGGAACCAATTGGACCTTTATGGGTCAGTAACTCCAAATGGAACCAAATGGACTCGTATGGGTCCATTTGGTTCCATTTGTACAATCACAGAATTAAACGAACACTGAGGATTTTACAGTGTAGATTGAGGTCCTAGAGATACAGTAACAGTCATATTAAATGGGGGTGCATGGCCTAATGCATATCAAACTGAGGGTTCTTGATATTAAAAAAGGCTGAGAATCGTTGCTCTACAGGAGTCAAAGTGAGAGTCAGTGTGACTGAGACAGAAACACTCCCACGCAGACATGGAGCTATACGGCTGTGTCCAGTCCACCAAAGCGTTTCTTCCCAGCTGAAAACGCAAGGTGCTTGCCAAAAAACGCTTCCAAACGCCCCAGCTGAAAATATTTAAACTCTCAGCAAACAGATAAAAACACCACACATGAACTCATGTGTGGCGTAAACACAGCGTAAACACATGGCGCTCCCATTGAAAACAATTCAAAACATACGCTGTGCTCAGGAAAAAGAGCTTTGGTGGACATGGCCCCCTTAAGCAAAACAAAAAGAAGCATTAGGTAGAACTCACACAATAGAATAACTTAACCAATCCTTCCTGTATTACAGAATATTCATTATGACCACTAGCCTAGCAGAAAAAGCCCGAGTGATCCCACATTCAAAGGTGGAACTGTAGGGAAACTCAACCACACAAGTAGGAGTGGGCACACAAGTACACAAGAGAACCAATCCAACGTTAGAATCCCCCAAACCCAAGCTTCTCCTTTTTATATCAGCTTCAATTTGGAATAGATCAATCACATTTCTGATCTACATTGGTCAGTAAGTGAAATTTGCAGCTATTAAAATTGAAAACTTTTAAGTTTGTAAAAGAAAATTTCAAAATCACTAAGTGAGTCTGTGCTATTGCAGTGCGTCAGGGCAGGTGTTCTATTGTCCCTAATGTAGTGGTTCTTAAAGTGGGGTTCTGGTGAGGGGGTTCCAGGGGTCCCCGGCTAAATGATACATAGTTAAGGCCCCAAATGGACCCTTACAGGTCTGTAACTCAGAGAGTGTAAAAACGGAATGGAATTTGTACACTCTCACAGTTATGGTGGTCCGTGGTCCTAATGCATAGCACACTGGGGGTCCTTGAAATTAAAAGGCTTGAGAACCACTGCCCTTCACCCATTAAAACCTGGAAAGCATCTGTGTCATTTTAGATTTTAGCGGACAGCAGATCTACAAGCGAATAGCAGATCTACAAGCTCACAGCTTGTACATCTGCTATTTCTGAGCATTTTTTTAAAATCTTGAAAGTGTTTAAAAAAATTTGAATAATTTTGAATATTTTAACACAAATCTTCTCTTCTGCGGGCCCTGGCACAAAACATTTTCAGATGGGGGGTCCGCGGCCAAATATATATACATTTGGGGGTCCTTGACACGAAAAAGTTTGAGAACTACTGATTTAGAAGACATTTGTAGAAGGTCTTAATGGGTTAAATGACGCTCTCTGACTCGCACAGCCTGGTATAAAAAGAGCTTTCCGTTGTGGGGGGGATTCGTGTGGATTTAGCCCAAGTTAACCAACCCGGCGTCTGAGCTTTAATAACGGAACAGATAGTGATGGGCGGAGCCGTAAGCTGAGCCTGCTCCTCCAGGAAGGAGGCGGCCAGGCCAGCGGCAGACAGGGCGTGGCCCGACAGCGAGTCCACCAGTGCCCCGTTGAACACGTCCGGGACCAGGTACCGGATCAGGTCCAGCGCTTTGTCGGGCTCCGGCAGGCTGTCGGAGTCCGCTGATTCACAGCCAACAACATGAAGTTATGACAGTCCACTGCTTCACAGCCAACAACATGAAGTTATGACAGTCCACTGCTTCACAGCCAACAACATGAAGTTATGACAGTCCACTGCTTCACAGCCAACAACATGATGTTATGATGACATGGACTTACAGACACACATGACATTAGGCTTAGATTTATACCCGTTGCGAGCCAGTGTAGCACGCAGAAAATCGACGATCTATTAGATCTGCTATTTTCTATATTATCTATTTTCTAGATCAGCTATATGTGGTTCCCAACCTTTTCTGGTACAGGGCCCACTTGAAAATCTTAAAGGAGATGACGGCCCACCCATCTGACCACTTAACATGGCAGCTTTTCAGCTGTTACGTGTTAAGTGGTCAAATCGGTGAGCCCTGTGCATTTTTCTTTTTTTTAATGATCAATCAATCGATTGTGTTCCGGCTTGGATCAATGAAACCAACGCAGTATATTTTAAGTTCATATTTATTCTGCTATCACAATTAAAACAAAAAATGTCAAGGTTTTAAAGAAAAAATACCATGTAGGTTGGGAATTGTTGTTCTAGATAGGCTATATTCTAGATTGGCTATTTTTGGCGCATGACACCGGCACGAAAACAAAGTATAGATTTGGCTTTACAGACACACTGCTACAAACAACACACCGTGGCATGCAAGGCAAAGGTAAAAACCTGTCCTGAAGTGCCACTACAGAATAAGCATGGACCATCATTTGTACAGCTAATGGGATTTTGTTCACTCTGTTTATGAAAAAGAATGTTAATATATTTACCAGGTTTTGACAGGGGCATCACTTTTGGGAATTGTCTTCTGCAGGGACGTAGTGGGCTGTTTGGAGAAACAACATTGAAGCAACATGTTATCAAAAAGATAACAAGTATATTTATAATACTACAACATATCATTAGATACCCTCACTGTCAGGTGGAAACCTTTTTCCCCACCATTTTTTTCAAATATGGCAAAAACAGCTGATCTACAAGCTCAACTTTTTTGCTACTTTTGCTCAACACTGTTATACGAAGAAGGGCATTAATTTATGAAAAAAAAACATAAAAAGGTGAAATCTGGAGATGCAAGGTTTCTGCCCGACAGCAACAATATCCTGGATGTCCCAGCCGTCCTCGTACCTGATGACGTCTTTACAGAGCAGAGGGAAGGGCTGTTTCTGGTAGTGACCAAACACCTCGAACACAATGGGCTGAGTCCTGATGTACTCAACGAAGGATTTAGTGACTTCCACAGCGACCTAGGAAACCAAGGAAGGAAGGAGTGGTTCAAGAACTTCCAATTCCCTCACACTGTGTATTATAAGTGTGAATGTGGTTTACTGTTATCGCTTACATTCTGCACGTGGTAGAAGCCGAGAGGCGGGCCGCGGCCTGTGTTCTTCAAGGGTTCGGTGGAGAAAGCTTCATCGTGACGGTGGATGAAACTACATTAAGAGAAAGAGGCATGACTTAAAATAATAATGATCACATTAAAACGTTATGTAGCATCACAATGGTCAATCACAACAGTATACAGTATAGGGACATACTGTAGTTAGTGTTATGGCATTTGTAAATCTCAATGTAGTAAACTAGAGTAAGGGTTAGGGTTATACAGGGTGCACATCTGGTGCAATTGGCCCCTACTTACTTGAACTGGCAGAATATGTCGGCGTATTCTGCAGAGATGCTGGACGCCTGCAGCACAGTGACTCTGAAGGTGAAAACATTGCCGATCCTCAGGTGCTCCATGGCGCCATCTAGAGGACCTTCCAAACTAGCCTTCGGTGGGATCTCTGCCTCCTCTGAACCAGCTGTGAGGGATTAGAGGGGTTAAAAAAACAGATACTAGCACGATATTAGCACAAAACATGTACATGCTCGCACACTCGTAGGTAGCCACTAGGGCTGGGCAAATAACTGACACTATATCAAAACCGGAAAAAAATCTAATATTGAATTAACTAAATCGATTATAAGAGGGAAAACAGCCAATCTACAAACTCACAACGTGTAGCATCGACATTAGTCAGTTTAGTCAGTTAGACTAATTCCGACGAGTTGTGAGCTTGTAAATCTGCTATTTAAAAAAACAAATCCCTTAAAATAATCGTTCAGTAATCGTAATCGAGACGAAGAGTTTGAAATCATCGGGATATTGATTTGAAGTCAAATCGCCCAGCAGTAGCAGCCACACACATAATCGTACACGATTAAATAACAAAAACACACATGGAATTAAAAACTACCCCAAGCACACAGAATAAAGTTACCCGTACAGGTGTTGTTGTTAACCTCATCGGCCGAGGGTCCCATCTCTGCGCTCTGCCCCTCGCCCTCCACGAAGCGAAGCTCCTCCTGAGACACGCCTGTACGGGACAGGCCAACGGGGGAAGACTCTGCCTGGAACTGGAAAGTCAAAGCACCATGGGACTTTTATAAAGGTGGGCAAAGTTAGAGTGCAGGGTTTCTTCAGGTTTAGGCAAGTTAGATTCACAAGACTTTTTAATGCAACTCAGAATTCAATTTTCCACCATGGCTTCCCTATTCTAGGGGAGGACATTTGTCAAAAAAAATAAAGAAGTCAGCCGATATAGCTCACAATGCCAGCTCAGAATACACTAAAAGAGATTTGGTGTAGAAATAACATAGCTGTCGTTCATGGATTTGCAGTGGTTATGACCAATTTATCAAAAAAGCACAAATACAACAAAAATGTATTCTAAATCTTATTTATAGTAAAATAGCAGATCTACAAGCTCCCAATGTTCTACGATATGACACGACGCATTGTGAGCTTGTACATCTGGTATTTTCACAATTATTTATATTTTTTTGAACATTTCTGGAAAATCGTTATATTTTGGGGGAAAATGCCTTATTTTTTAATACAGCAATGCATTGATATTAAAAAAGAAAATATACATTGTAATTTGCACTTGCAATGAAGTCTTTTTTAAAAGCATGCACTTTTGAATGCTACAAGCAAGCGCCCCAGTTTACTTGAACTCAAGTACAATTTTGACTTAACAACTATACCCCTCTTGTAGTTGAGGTGCAATTTGACCAGGTGTATCTACACTTTGACTCAAGTACTGGGGTTTGAGTACTTTGTCCACCACTGCCCCCTCACCTTCTCAAACTGCTGGTCCTCGAATGTGATCTTGGCCGTGCCCGACTGCCTGACCCCTGAGCCGTAGTCTGGTGCCTCCTCATCGGCTGGAGGGAAACACAAAGCACCTTCACTTCACTTCCTCAAGAAGTCACACGCAGTCTGGATCTCTCTGACAATCGGCAACAATATTGATACTCCGGGCCTTACCTGATATGGCCTGCACCGCCACCCGAAGGAAGCCCTTCACCTCGCCTTTCTCGCTGACGATGGCCACGCGATGAACCAGAGGCACTGGGTACAGCAGGTTACTCAGGTAAACGAAGGCCCTTGATAGAGAGGGTGAAAGAGAGAGAGAGAGAGAAAGAGAGGGGAGAGAGAGAGAGAGAGAGAGAGAGAGAGAGAGAGAGAGAGAGAGAGAGAGAGAGAGAAGGATTAACACCACAGGGACGGACAAGACTGACAGAAGGTCGGTGCCGGTGGACTGAACAAACAGAACACAGAGCCGCAAAGCAACCAAACAGAAGCTGGGACTGCTCTCGCGACGGCCATGGCTGCCCTTTACTATTATAGCTTGCTGTGCTTGTGTATTGGGAGGGGTTATTATCATTATCATTAGGACAATCCCGGGTTGCATGCAGTAGTGGTTAATGTGTTTGTTTTTGCTGCTGAAAGCTTGGTGAGGCTAAGGAGGCTAAGGAGGAGCTAGCCCCACCTGTGACATCCTTCTTTGCTGCAGCACTGGGATTTGGTCACCTAGCATTGCCATCCAGAATTGGGTTTGCTGGGCAAAACTATTTTTAGCCTATTTTCCAACATCGTATCAAAAATGTGAAGTTAGTGACATGTTCTTATGGATGTCTGTAGTAATAGCACGGTGGTAAAATGATATTCTTCTGTGAAACCACTGTTTATATTAGGTTCTTTTTAACAGCCTGTGCAGAATTTAACACGGAAGCATGTTTCCGACCAGCTACTGATCGATGGCTTCTGTGTTAAATACATTAAAATGTCTGATCTGATGTTGGAAAATAGATCAAAAATAAGTTTTGCCTGCCAAACCCAATTCTGGATGGTAAAGCTACAGTATGTGACAGAAAATGCTACAGCAAAGAGGGAGGTCACAGATGTGGCTAAGGAAGAGCATGTGTGCAAAGTTGCGGGTGGGGGCAGGAGGGCGACGGCGTGGGGTCTACCTGTGTTTCTATGGAACGACAAGATGGGACATCAACTCAGTAATTTGCCTAAGAACAAACGCCTAGAGGTCGATTCATGTATTGTGTTGACTGATGCTCTATGTGTGGAAACGACATCCTTCGATGCAAATAACACTGCCTGTGATCACATCATGAGAAACTAGCCTCTACTGTACCTGAGTTAAAAAACGGACACTAGCATCACATTTCACACCTGTAGACATGTCTGTACTTGTATTTGAAAATCTTCACCAAAGGCTTATCGGTGGTAATAAGTTGAGAATCTTGCTGTTGTAGCCAATGAATGTGGAATAATCTTCCTTTCTCGGGTTCAGCTAAAATAGTTGATCTTGCAGTCAAAGACCACATTTCTCAAGAGCCAATGGGGTTGGGGTAACATTTAAGGGTACAGGAGTGGTTAAAAAAAAGGTAACGGCTTATGACAAGATTGGTGAGGTGCAAAGAAGGCATGCTCAGGACAAAAAGGTGAACATAAATGCTCTGGGCATCTTGACTCAAAGGAATCAATGCAAATGAAACATAAATCATCATACGAAACATGGCTCAGCTTGAATCAACACTGCCAACAGCTGGACATACTGTATGCTACACCAAACTAAAAAAAAACAACAACAAAAAAACCAAAGGATGACACCAGAAATCAAAGCCCACCTCCTGGGTTAAGTTTGTGCAAAGGACGGGCGCTAGTTCATCAAGTAAAATTTGACAAAAAAAGAAAAGATCAAAATGAAAAGACTTGTGCTCTGGCATGCCTAAAAGAGACAGCTGCGGTGGAAACCAGCTCTTTCATCTTGACATTTTGAGTCTTCCTTCATCACCGCTTTTCACAGAAATCATTTTCAGACTCTTTCATACATATTTGGTTGATGACCAAGGCATGGCGAGAACATTTAGCCAAGGGTTTGCTGTGTTATGTAAAACCGTTACCTGAATCTACAAAGTGTCTCCTTTAAAAACAAAACAAGCCACTATTCTGCATCTAGACATGCAGTATATACTCAAAAGTGAGACACACATCTCAAGCAGCCGTTGAGCATCAACATTGCTTGGAATTCTATCAAAGCAAGTGATATGAACTGACCCATCCCACATTGAGAGAAGTTGTGTGCAAGGCAAGGAGACTAACTTTTGTTCATAAAAAGAATAAGTAAAAAATTGTCAATATCTTATTTGATGAGATTAGAGATAAAGTGCATAAAGGATAAAAATGGGCCTAAAAGTCCTGAAATGTCTACCAGCTTCAACTCAGTGCTGAGTCCAGAAACAATATGAGCAATGTGGGAGATTAATCCACAAATTCACAAGTTGTGACATTCATTCCTCGACATTATGAGAACCGTTGACAGTAATGTGAGGAATGGTTATCTGGAGCAGCTAGTGGGAATGGAGGGCCTGCCAGACTTTAAAGGACCATACTAGCATCAATACATGACATTGTCTATTCACAGTGTTGGCCATATATCATACACAAATATAGACCATTTCCCTGTTGATGTCTTCATTTTTAGATTTTGCGTTAGTTTACATTTGATGAATCCAATGGCTTCCTTGAAAATCAAGCAAAACACAGTGTGCTTTGGAAAATGATCGGCAGTAATGTCAAGTATGCTGTACTGTGGGCCATAGTCATATGGGCTAAACATGACAAACCAGCAGTATAGTCCATTAAGGTTTAAGTAACTTAAAGTGTCTAAGTGTTTACAAAATGAATAGATGGGGAACGTTTGACATTACGTAGATCAAACCTGATGAAGCAGAGATGTGTTGAATCATAATGCATTGTTCACTCTCTCGGTTTTCAATGTAAGTATTTAATAAACACTGTATATGATTACTGGTGTGTGCTAGACTACTGTTTTTATTAATAATGTAGATAAGGTGTTTCTCACCTCTCCATTGCATCTACCCAGCTAAAATAATGTCACCTAAATAACATCTCTGTACTGCAGTTAAGGCCACAGTTTGAGGGCCCCAACAAAACGGAAAATGCTAAAAGCCAAAAGGTAATCAGGCAAGCCAGTGTAGACATAACAGATGTGGCTGTGACAGCAGTGATGAAATCAAAATCCAGCATTGGAGTAGCGTTACATTGACTTTTTGTATGCTATTCCATGTGCTTTCCCCACCCCAGGTCCTCTCGTGAGATCCATGATTATCGCCATGCGTTAAGGTGAGTCTGAAGACATTTCTGAACCTGCAATGCATCCTCTGGGTTCTCTCCGTGTGTGTGATTGCATGTAAAGTCTAATACAGGAGGCAGACCCTGTGTCTCAGCGTGAAAGAGCTAGTTTCCTCCACCAGCGCGCTCCTGAAACCTCACCAACCTTCCCACTACACTGAATATTGGCGAGCGGTCGTAAAAGGGGTCCTGGCCTTCTCTGGAGCCTCGGCAGAGCTCTCGCTCATCATCATCATCATCATCATCATCATCATCCTCTGCCCCGAGCTCCGAGCACGGGTCGTCCAAAAAGATATCATCGTCCAGGTCCTCCAACTCCTCCAACTCCTCCTCCTCCCCACGCCCCTCCCGACGCGAGTCGACCAGCTCAGTAATTTCAGAGTTGGACAGGGTCGGGGATGGGGTAGGGTCACTCATGCGCTCGCTCATGCATGTGTTGAAAATGGGGTTGCTGGTGCAGCCAGAGACATGGGAACTCGGTTAGTACAGTTCGATAGAAGCATACACTTGTTGAATCAAGAGGGGGTGGATGGGAGGGGGCAGAGGACCGGATTTACGGGACCTCTGGAGAATACCTTGCCTTGCTGGCAGGTTTCTTTTAAAATAATTTTGCTTTTGCAGCATATGGCACAGGTTTTCGAAGTGGGGGCCGCAAGTGGTCGCCTGGGGCACTAATTCGAAAGTAAAGGGAATGTGTGTGTGTGTATATATATATTCAAATTCAATTCATAATATTAGTGTGCCAGTTTTTAAAACCACTTTCAACCTGGCATCCCTATTCTGTGCATGTATATACTTTCCCCATTTTCAACTGTTTTTATTATATTTTGACACTTGCTTTGGCAATGTAAACGTATGTTTTCTCATGCCAATAAAGCTCCTTTGAATTTGAATTTGCATGTCATTATTGTCAAAATGTTTCAAAATGTTTCTATAATAGATGTTCTATAAGCTCACAGCGTGAGTGACGTTGTGACAATGAGCTTGTAGATCGGCCATTTTCTTTCTTTCTTTCTTTCTTTCTTTCTTTCTTTCTTTCTTTCTTTCTTTCTTTCTTTCTTTCTTTCTTTCTTAAACCATTTCGCAATAGGGGGACCGCAGCCAGAGGCTATGGCTTTGTCTATCTGGGGGTCCTTAGTATGGAAAGGTTTGGGAACCTCTGTCATAACAGTGTTCACAGTAGGTTGGACAAATGGACAAATGGTATGGGAGAATGGGAGACAAGCTGCAACCTGCCCAGCAACAGGATGCCCTTCTGTCAGGCTGCTTGCCCTTGGAGCTGGTAGGGTAGGGGTATCCCATGGTAAACATCCTTCCCAAGAGGTCAATTACATTTACTTACCAATGGAGCCAGGTTATGTTTTAATGTACCTGTTGGTTGTGTTAATGATGCAAGCCCATGTTCACCAGGACTACTTTCACCTTGGCTTTCAGAAGACAAAGTAAACAATCAAACTAAGAAAAACACGCCTTTGGGTTTTTGAAAGAAGGGGGTCATTTAGCAACATCTCTGTATGAGTGAAATGATAAATGAAACACAAGCTGTTATACAGTATGTGCTTGACAGCTGATTATTTAAAAGAATGGCTTGTTGCTTGATAAATGATGCAGAATGAGCCCTTCAATTCAAATGGCAGTGCTTTTTAAATGTGCTGAAAATTGTGCAATGCATAAAGTCCCAGCATGGGTTAAAGATATGAGAATTAATTCAGGAGAACACATAGAACAGCCTCCTTCAAGACCACAATTCATGTTAAATTCATTATAATTCTTCAGCATTCCTTAACGCCACACTGGGTAATTTGGCTGCACAACCGTTCCACAACAGCAACAGCATCACCCATGGGTTGCATTCAAAAAAGTCTGCATATTTTTAGCGTGTCATAAATTACGCAACCACAGTGGAAATCAAATCAGCCTGGATTAGCATGAATGATGCTGGGAAGCTGTGTGGACCTGTTTAGATGTTTCCCAGTAAAAATACTGGATTAATTTATCCATTTGTAACTCTGAGGAGGCTCAGAGTTCAATCAACACATGAGAGGATTTCACTGTGTACACATGGTGGCAAGGTCTCAAAGTGGGGTACAGGGACTCTCAGGGTTCCTTGAGGGGGTCCTAAATTGACCCTTACAAGTCTGTAACTCTGGCAGTATACAAATGGAACAACGGGTCCATTTGGTTCCATTAGTATACTGCCAGAGTCAAGGAGGGTCCTTGAAATGTTAAAGTTTGAGAACCACTGGTGTACAGTACGGCCACTGGCCTCGGTCAGCATTTACCTGCCAACCAGACGGAACCAGGGGAAGCGGTCGTAGAAGGGGTCCCCTCCAGTCATCACGCTGTCACCGTCGTCAGCGGCGGTGCCGGGAACCTCGGCCGCGCGGTCGTACATCTCTCTCATCAGGTCCAGACGCTGCCTGAGAGGAGCAGCACGCAAATGTCACCACATGAGGGGGATTGTATAAAGATTAAGAACCATCACACATACACACACGCACGCACGCACGCACGCACGCGTCTGGGACTCATCTTGCAAAATGCTTGACTGATCAGCGCCTGAATATTCATCACATTATCTCCATATTTGGAAGTCAGCAATATGTCACAGTAGTGCCAATATGATTGATACTAGTTCCACATGGAAGCCACACCCTTGACCCTGACTTTTTGAAGTCATGTTATACAGTATCAAGGAAGTGATTGTGTGAGCTATAACACAGACTAATCTAGAAACGACAGGTTGCAAAACAAGACTTTCAACTTTTATACCAAAAATACAAATCTAATCATGTGAATCTCAGGATCCACATGGAAACTGCGTTGCTCCAGTGAGGATATTGGACTTCATGCGGCCAGCCTGCTTGTAAATCAGCTATTGTCAAATAGCCAAAGTAAAAAATAATTAAAAAATGGTCTATAATAAATAAAAGATAGTCTTTAAACACCTAGCACAGTAGATGCTCAAAGTACCTCAATTTGTCTAACGTCCAGTAGTGGGTGGCTCCGTTCTTCTGGTCCTGCACCTCCACAGCCACTATGGTCCGTGGGAAGTGTCTGGTCTCTCTGTCCTTGGCCGCCTCTACAGGCAGCATGTCCGGGGGTAGCGGCGAGTACAGCGTGTCGGTGAGCAGCACAAACTGGAACTGAACCTGCAGGGGGCAACATAGGACAAGGCGTGGGGTCAGAGTTACGCCTGTGGAGGGGATGTGAGTAGGGTGACCATATGTCCCGTTTTGTGCGGGACAGTCCCGCATTTCAGTGACTTTTCAAGCGTCCCGCAAATTGAGACGCTGTCCCGCATTTTGATTGATAGGCTCCAGTTTTCAAATATGCGTTTAAAATCTTGATTTTATCAATTAACTGGCTGTGCGCAGCGCAGCGGAGCAGTGGAGCTTGTCATCAGGGGGCGAGCCGAGTGTGAGTGTGTGTGTGTGTGTGTGTGTGTGTGTGTGTGTGTGTGTGTGTGTGTGTGTGTCTGTCGAGACTCGAGAGGAGAAAAACGCTGCCCCAGTTAAAACACTCGCCCCAAAACACACTCGCCCCTATGTTTTTCGCCGACCGAGGCCGCCAGATATACCCGGGGCGAGTGTGTTTTGGGGCGAGTGTTTTTCTTTGGACGAGGCGGCCGCGGCCGCGTTCTTGTGAACGAGCAGTGAATTAAATCACGTGTTGCTGGTGGAATACAAGTCGGAAAGAAAATAATCAGCAGCTCAACAACATATAAGAGGATACAAGAGCTATCTGTGCAAAAGCTGCAAAGTGTGCATATTTAAGCAAGTATTTTAAAACAGTGAAAGCTACCGAGGAAAAAGAAAAAAAAAGTAATAGACCCCGCCAGGACTCAAACTAACGACCAGTGACCACGTTGTGAATAATTATAAACAAACAACCTCCTGGTGCTTGCTTCCAAGTTGGGGGGTAAACCGAAGGTATTGAAGAGGAGAATGTTATGGTCATCAGAGATCAGAGGATTTAGCAGCTGCCCAGCCATTCTGATAATGTTAGGATCAATGGACCTGCCAACAGTGACACTACAAGCAGGTAGGGTCGAACCAAGTGTTTCTAAATTGACTGCAGTCTGCACAGAACCCTATCCATCAGATCCAAGTTTTTATTTGCATAGTAGTTCTATTATAGTTATTATTATCATACTCCTATTACAGAGAAGACTTCATACCCCCCACTTTTTGCAAAAAAAAAAAGTTTTAATTGTAATTTTTTTGATAATAAATCGGTCAAATCAGGCAAAAATAAGAATTAAATAACATAACCCTAACCTAACACGAATCCTAACCCTAAAACCGAAATAAAGTAACCAAAAACTGGTAAAAAACGAACCCAATCCGCCCAGAACCGCAAAAAAAATGCACGCGCGCGCGCAGCGTGCATGAGTCCCGCGATGTCCCGCGGAACGGGTTCATCTGTCCCTCATTGGCCCTGTTTGGATCTGGTCACCCTAGATGTGAGTTTAGAGCGGTGGTTCTCAAAGTGGGGTCCGAGGTCCCCCAGGGGTACTTGAGGGGGTTCCAGGGGGTCCCCAGCTAAATGATGGACAGGGACCAAATGGACCCTTGTGGGTCTGTAACTCTGAGAGTGTACAAATGGAAGCAAATGGACCCTAATGGGTCCATTTGGTTCCATTTGTACACTCTCAGAGTTAAATTAACATTGATTTTACAATATGAATTGGGGTCCCAGAGATATACATGCCATTAAATGGGGGTCTGTAGCCTAATGCATGTCAAACTGGGGGTCCTTGAAATTAAAATGGTTGAGAATCACTGCTAAAGCCGTAAAAAATCTTCTCTTATGGGGGTCCCTGGCTTATCTTTTGAAATAGGGGTCCGCGGGCTAATAAGTGTCAATTTGGGGGTCCTTGACATGAAAAAGTTTGAGAACCACTGCTCTAGTACTACCGTCCAGGAAGTGAATAGCATTCACTGGATCCTGTGTCGTCGTGTTTCTAGTACAGTGGTGGTTCTCAAACATTTTAATTTCAAGGAACCCAAATAACTCTCAGAGTTACAGACCTGTAAGGGTCCACTTACAAGTTAACCCCTCAAGCAGTGGTGGAAAGTAACTAAGTACATTTACTTAAGTGCTGTACTTATGTACAATTTTGAGGTATTTCTACTCCACTGCATCTCAGAGACAAATATTATACTTTTACTCCACTACAATTATTTGACAACATTGGTTACTGGTTACTTTATAGATTTTGATTATTATATATTACAAAATATACATTAACCACTTCAGCTCTGTATGCATTTCGTCCATTTGAAAATAGCCAATCCACAAACTCACAACTCATCGCGATGCGACGCGTTGTGAGCTTGTAGAATGTTTCTACACTGCAGTATTGATACTTTTACTTAAGTAAAAAAAAAAGTACTTCTTCCACCCTGAGGGTTCCTGGACCACCACTGTTCTAGTGGTCTAATCAGACAGACACTGATTGTGTCTGGGTCACTAGTACGAACTTCCTGGTAGGTCTCCCAGGAGCTAAGTTGAGAACCACTGATTGATTGGGTTAGAGGCCAGTAACTTGCCTTCTTTTTGAGTTCCACACTGATGGCGTTGGCCTCCTTAAGGAAGATGGCGTTGCCCCATAACAGGTCCCGCAGAGACGTGAACTGGTAGCACCTCCACTTCCTGAAGCCCCAAACCGCAAGCTCCGTTTCCCTTTCCGTCCACTGAACTGTGGGTCAAAGAGGATACAAGATGACTATTTACCCACTTTTTTAGTGCAGTTATCCCATTATGGAGGTACTTTTTTGGAATACTCTACCTTCTTCTTCAGGCTCCCCCTCTTCCTCAGTAGCCTCTGGGTTACAGCTTCTGTCCACCTGCTTCTGAAGAGCCTCCAGCTTGCTCTCATAATCCTATTGACAATTAATCATGCAATCACTATCGAGGACTGACAAACAGGGTTGATCCATGTACAACTGTGATGCACCACCGACCACCAACACAGGTGATGTAACTGGGACAGGATCACTTGACATGAGTGACCAGCAATCTCTTTTGTATTTAGCTCCAGCTGTGACTACAAAGTTAAGCAGCAGAACAAAGTTGATCTGGACACTGTGCTGTTTGTGAAGTGCACCAGAGTTCTGTCTGAATGCACCATCTTTAACAATGCATATAAACTACACTGTATACTTAAAGATGAGTACCGTATATGAAAGTCTAAAAGTGACAATTTTGTTGTTGTTTGTTTGTCTGTTCAGTAGTGTTTACCAGTCTTTGCTGCTCCAGTAGGTTGTGGGTCTCTTCTCTCTCTTTGCGATACTGGTCCTCCAGTTCCTGCAGCCTGAAGACATTTAGAAGCACAGACGATGAGACGTGGCATGGCATACCAAAGTAAACATTATTTTTGGCTTCCATTCCAGTGCCCTGAGGCTTCTGCATGGATTCTTGTCTTCCATTTCAAACTGGTTTCCAATCACAGTGCTGTGGATTATTTCTACTGTATGCTGTGACAGCTATTAAGCCTCAGGTAGTGATGACCGTGCTGGTTTCATCCTCTCCTCCCTACCGTCTGTACCTCCATTATGTCGTTCTGTTCCACTTCATGTCGAGGCTGTTTTATACTCGTGTCGGACGGCAAAGATTACGTGGTTCACTGGACCAATGATAAAGATACTCATCTCTTGCTAAATAAAGAAAAACTAACCTGAGGGCCGGTTAGCGGGCTACCATGGAGATGACAGACACTTTGTTTGATCAAAGAACATCTCAGTGTCCTCATGCTCGTTGTATAAGACACACTTGTCTTATACGAGTATAAAACAGCCTCTCTCTCTTAAGGGCTATACTGTAATAATGATAATGGTGTGATGTGGGGTAGCAGTGGCTCAGGAGGTAGAGCAGATGCTTTGGAAACGGAAGGTCCCCATCGGAAGGTTAGTGTCAAAGTGTTGACCCCAAATTGCTGGCCATGAGCAGGTTGGTGCCTTGCATGGTTTCCTCCGTCAGTGTGTGTGAATGGGTGAATGTAATGCACACATTGTAAAGCGCTCTGGATAAAGGCGCTATATAAATGCACTATTTACCATGTGAGCATCCACAAACGATAAAGTCCTGTAAACATGTTGAATGTGAGTGATGCCCTGTATTTTGATTGGATTTGAATTGTCTGTTAATGTTTTATCGTTCATCACAGTGCTCTGAAAATGATCCCAATCATATTGTTATTTTTAAAGTTATCGTTTTATAGTTAATATTATTGTTCTTGGTGTGGAGTCTGTGGACAGCCGTTTATTCAGTTTTTGCAGATTGCCGGCATCCTTGCTGGTTCTCCAATGTACATTGAAAAAGAAATCCCTGAGTGTTAACCGCTTCATCGCGGTGTCGCACGGCGGAAATAGCCAATATACAATACAATGCGACCCGGTGTGAGTTTGTAGGCTATATTGGTTATTTGAGGTATTTTTTAAAACATGGGGACACCAGGCTGAAAATGTATAATGTGACTCTTTGAGAGAGTGTAAAAATGGAGGTACCTCTGGTCCATCTCTTGTTTCATGTCGATGCCTTGTTTGTCCAGCAGCTCTCTCTGGGCGAAGGCCCAGTCCACAGGCTCCACAGGGGTTTCAGGACAGGGGGCTCTCTCCCTCTCAGCCCTGGCCTGCTCTGGATGGTTGAAGCGGAACACGTGGCTCTTCCCCAGGATGATGCGATTTCCTGCAGGTTGAAGCCCAGAGATGGTCATCAAAAAAGGTGAAAAGGAGATTAAATATTCATAAATGACAGAAAATGGTGCCACGCCTTGTGAGGCTAAAAAATAATTTGACCTAGTGAAAAGGAAACAGGGGTCAAATTTAAAAGGATACTATCTCTACACTACACAACTGTTGATGGTTATTGACGCTAGATTTACAGAACAGAAGAAGTAACTGACCTGATTTGAGGACTGTGGGCTCTGTGACTAGCTTTCCATTGACGTAGGTCTCAGCATCCTCGCAGGGCTCCAGGATGACTGCTGCTTATAGGAACACAGGTGGATGACATGATGGTGAGACCACACTTCCACAACAACACTAACTTAACCTCCAATGTGTTGCAGATGTGAGCAGTAGCTTACTCTCTCCCATGGGACCAGTACTACTGGTGAAGGTGCAGTGTTCGTCCTTTATGAAATGTCCACTGAGGACTATGTCCTGACGACTGTTGGCATCTACGCGACCCACCCTGAGAAAAGAAGACATGAATACCACGTTATAGCATCGCACACACTGATGCATGGGCCTGCTACAATAAATACTGCTATGTTTTGTCATTTAGAGTAGCCAATTATTATTACCCCAGTGAGGAGCCCCCACCGGGAGGACGTAGTGCCTCCGTCCTACTACTCCCATTCAACAGCCCCTGCTGACAGGTACCACCCCAGCCCGTACGAGTCGCTAGCGCAGCGACAAAGATCACCGCCCCCGCCTGGCTTCTCTCCCCCGAACACGAGCAATCGTGTTCATAGACATTCTGCAAGACGCAGGCACCGTGGTAGATTCGAACCCTATACCCCTTTACCCTTGAGCCACATGAGCACCCAGATACCCCAAGAAGCCCAATTACTACTACTGTATGAAAAAGAGGAGAAATCCGACACATGTTGGGCAAGTACTTGCCCTGATGAAGACCAGTCGGTCGAAACATGTTGGCTTTTAAAACGTTTTGTAAACGTTTAGTACCTTGATTTTACGCCCCCTCTCCTCCGTTATATTTCTTGTGTGCTCAGATCGCTCCGGTTTTTCTCTCTCTCTCTCGCTTTACTACTACTGTATGTTGAAAACCAAGGCATTTGATGTGATAATATAGATTAATCAAATTATAATTACTAGTACATTTGCCTTGTTGTAATAATAGAATATTAATTGTGGGCAAAGCAAACCATAGCTCTGATCCAGAATTGACATGAAGTAATATGATATGTCTTGCTTTGACATACTGTACAGGAAGTGCCTGTAACAAAAGCCCAGTCAGTTCAGCTAACAGTGAATTTTATTTATTGGATAGAATGACTCAACACATGAGTCTCACATGTCACTGAATCCAATATTGTACATTTGTTTCCACTGACTTTGTAATGTTATGTTACGGTTTATCACAAATACATTGGACAGCCCATATGCATTGCTTGAGTGTTCTAGCACAAGTGCTAATGTTATGTTCAACACCTGTCCGTAGGAGGCTTTTCTAGATAGAATACCACTGTAATCTAAAATAAGGGAATTAAACATCACTACAATACAAATCTAACACAATACATAAACTGTAAAACAACAAGGCAACATAATGATACCAATAAACCAATAACCCTGTCAACCGTCACCCGTTGTTTTGATTTTAACCATAATTTGAGTCCTCTGTTAAACACATCAGTCTGTAGTTTTAGATCAGCGGGCAGAGAGTTTTTCCCCCTTTACTCAGAAGGTAGAATAGACTTTCCAAATGAATAGGCTCTATGCACATCAGCCATATTGGAAAGACATTGGGCCTCTTCTTACTTCCTTAAAAGGTGTTACCAATAATACTAATTTAGGCTCTGTTCCATTCTGGTCAAACAGAGTCAGGGTGCTGATGTTGTGCATGTTGGCTTACTGTCTGGAAACACCAGTGGGTCTCAAGGTCCAGGGACCCTCATGGTTCCTTGAGGGGGTTCCAAATGACCCCTTACGGGTATGTAACTGGACCCTTACGGGTCCATTTGGTTCCATTTGTACACTCTCAGAGTTATGGGAGTCCTTGAAATTAAAAAGTTTGAGAACCACTGTGCTACACTAAATGGAACAGAGCCTTCATTAGTATCATTGGTAACACCTGTGAAGGCCCAATTTATTTCCAATATGGCTGCTGTGCATATAGCCTATTCTAGCACTGGTATATCATACAAAGTCAGTGCTGGGGTAACAATGTTTCAGCAGGGGGCGCCATTCTTCAATTAAAGGTTTTGAGGTCTTACCTGGTGATCCCATCTTTGATATAGTACAACAGGCACTCTGACATCAGAGGATCTTCATTGAGGTTCACCAGATGAGGAGTCTAATAAAGAATGTATGATTTACTGTAAGTGTCACAATAGCCATTCAAATGCATTGACTTTTTGTTGTTATATACAGTATTTTCAATATAAGGTACACACTGCAAAATTCTGAATGTCAATTTAACATGAGGGTGTATAAATGGATCCTTACTGATCCATTTTAACGGCGTGGCTCTACTAGAGGCTAGCCATCTATGAGAGAGTCGTGTGTGTGTGTGTGTGTGTGTGTGTGTGTGTGTGTGTGTGTGTGTGTGTGTGTGTGTGTGTGTGTGTGTGTGTGTGTGTGTGTGTCTGTGTGTGTGTCTGTGCGTGTGTGCGTGGGTGCGTGTGTGCGCATGTGCGTGTGCGTGTGTGTGTGTGTGTGTGTGTGTGTGTGTGTTTTAATTAACATTCAGGTTTTTGCTGTGTGGATACAATGCACAGCAACCCCTCACAGTTGAGGAAAAAAAACAGATCAGCAGGATCATTAACAATACTTAAAACCATGCAGACAGCTTCACCTCCCCACCGCTCCTCAGCATGAGCTAATGACTGTAACATCGTCTCCATCAAATAACATGTGCCTCTTGGCAAACAGCCATTCATCGCTACAATAGGGGCACCACCGGTATCTCTTTTCCCCATCGTGTTTACATCCATTGCTGCCTGGCTGCAGTGGAAGTGTTTGCAGTGAATAATGAAGTGTATTTAACACAGCACTCAGTGAAAAGGAGAAACCCTTGACCGGACCAACCCTGGTTCGCAGCCCTACGTGAGTGGCTACGGTATGGTCCGTGTCTAAGCAGGGAGACAATTAACACAAACACTTTTAACTACATTACCGTGGCATTCATGCTCTTATCAAGTGTTCAAATATATATTTTCAATAGTATAACAATTCCGTCTGTCTGTCTGTCTGTCTGTCTGTCTGTCTGTCTGTCTGTCCATTGACAGGGATGTTCTGAATTCAAGAACAGGACAGTAAAGAAGGAGCTACTCAGTGTTTGTTTGCCTCTGAGAGTGCAGAGATGGACCCGTAAACAAACGCTGAGGAATACAGTGAGTGTACAGATGAGTTCAGAGGAGGAGATAGTTTGACACACTCCACAACTACGAACCTCATTGGGGGAGAACAGCCCCACCGTGTCAATAAACACGGCCTCAGGCTTTCTGGGGTTATCCGAAGGCTTCGGAACAAACGGACAGTCAATTATTCATTTGAGTTTATCCTCCGATATTCAACAAGAATTTCACTCATGTTGCTTGAGTACGGCACATATGACACTCGAGGATCTACAATTGTACCTTCTTTGGGGAGAAGACTCCGACGGTTCCACCATCCTCTCGCATCGCCACACCCATCTCTGCCAGCAAGGCCTCTCTGTATGGAACAATACAACCAGGCTCATTTGTTAATAATAAAACACACCAAAGTGGATCTCGACTCCTGTACTTTTACCGGTACCCCTGAGGCGAAGCAAGCAGAATCTGAACCCAGCAGCAAACTAGATTATACAGTCCTTTACCACAAACCCTCAGTAACACTGATAGTATATTATACCTATGATAGGTTTACTAAACCGGGGAGATCAAACTCACTTCCTGCCTAATGCTTAATTTATGCTCCAGACAGCGTTGCAGATCAAAAATAGCAGATCTATAAGCTCACAATGAATCACATCGGC
The DNA here is from genome assembly GCF_963454915.1 of Gymnoscopelus microlampas. Classification (NCBI taxonomy): domain Eukaryota; kingdom Metazoa; phylum Chordata; class Actinopteri; order Myctophiformes; family Myctophidae; genus Gymnoscopelus; species Gymnoscopelus microlampas. Next base: position 28,285,531 of record NC_139946.1, read on the forward strand.
AATGTGTTGTGATCAGCTATTTTCGGCCTAAAATGCTTTCATAGGATAAAGTATAAATCCGGCTTAAGAAAGACGTCAGTCCTATACACACCTTTCCATTCTAATGGCCTCTGTGCGGCGAAGCTTCTCCTCCCAAGTTTCATTGAGTTCAGCGATGATTTTCTCAGTTTCCTGATGTTTGAAATGAGAGAAACATTCAAGTAAACACTGAGATGTCGTAAGGCAAGAGGCTATAGATCATATTTTCCAATATGTATGCAGTTGATGGGATATTCAAAGTTAAACACAACTCTTCTGAAAGACCACGGTCATGGTGGCTAACCTGATACTTGAATGTGATTGGACGAGCACATCACGGCTTTAGCATATCATAGAAATTATATGCTACAGTATCACAGGTGAACAACAGATCAAGGATGTTAAAGAGGCGCGAGTTGGTCGTTTTTCACCTTCAGCCTCTCGATGGCCTCCTCGCTGCCGGGGCTGAACATGATGCGGTCGTGGAGGCTGGCGATGGACCCGGCGCGGCTGGACAGAGCCGTCAGGGACGGAGACGGACTCATCCCCGTCATGGCATTGGTCACTGTGGAGAGATCATCTCTTTGATTGACAGGTGGTGGGCGTTTATTGTTATTGGAATCGGACAGGTCTGTCAGGAAGTCAAGGGGAACGGGTACGTCGGGGTGAGGTAAGGGGCGCAATTGGGCTGTGTACGGGAAGCAGGGCGGGGGGGGGGGGGGGGGGGGGGGGGTAGGGAAGCAAGAGGAAAACGAGGAGGAAGCGGAAAGATAAGGAGGAAAGGGAGAAGAAGGGGGTGGAGACGGAAAAGAGGAAGAAAGAAGAGAAGTAGCTTGAAACACATCGGATATCTGTGTTTAGATGTTTACAGTGCGACAGTATTGTGACACAGAGCAGGGCCAGGGGGATAGAAGCCACGCAGCAGAGAAGGCCGAGGTAGCAGCATTGCCGATGCACAGCAGCCACACAACAGGAGCAGCTTCAAAAGATGCAAACATCCAACTAAAGCGGGACTGGAGGGAAAGGAGTGTTCATTTAACCACTTAAGCCTGATTTATACCTGTGTAGGCGTGGTGACAACAGCCAAACTAGATCTGCTATTTCTGCAAGATTTCTTTAACATTGACTTGTGAGATTTTGAACATCTTCGCCTGTTATGACATGCCCAAAATAGGGACACCAGCCAGGTTCAAAGTGGTCAAATCAACACTCCAGATTTTTTGGGTTGCATTGTCAAACATCGAGCAAAGGGTTTCCCGCAGAACCATTCGACCATTCAACTGCAAGACCATTCAACTCCTGCAAGGACCATTCAATAACACTAGCAAGTTTACGACGCACATCCATCACTCCGGACAGAAGCTCTACAAGTGGATTAAAGCAGTGGTTCTCAATGTGGGGTCCGGGGACCCCCTGAAACCCCCCCAAGCCCCAGCAAAATCTGTTTAACCACTTTAACCCTATATACAAAATAGCCGATCTACAATCTTGCAACATTTTAACAACACTAATCTACTATGGGGTCATATTTTCAGATGGGGGTCTAATACATATTCATTTCCTTGACATGAAAACGTTTAAGAACCACTGGATTAAAACTCTGCTGCCAACCTGCCATGTTCAATCAAAATAGATTTTGGAATAAATACATAAAGAATTAGAGCTGCAACTATCAATTGTTTTCTTAGTGATTATTCTATTGACTACTTTTTCAATTAATCAAATAATCGAGAAGCAATCTTTTAAAATATTTTGTACGAATCGATAAACCATTTAAGCCTCATTTCATACTTGAAATAGGATTGACCTACAAGTTCATAACGCATCGCATCGTGATGTGTTGTGAGCTTGTACATCAACTATTTTAAAACTATTTTGAAACTCTTCGCCTATAATGTCATGCCCAAAATAGGGATCGATTACCACTTGATTATTTTAGATTATTAGATTATCTTCAATTAATTGTTACACTCCTAAAACGAATCGGCGAACGCCACTCGAAAATATATATTAAAAAATCCCTTTTTGTGCATGCACTCGACCACAAGGCGAGACGGATGCCTGCTGCTGCGCGTTTCCGGCTCAGACCACTAAAAAGACTGCACATAGAGGTCAGATTACATCTAAAAGCCTTGCTCAATTCATTTACTGCTCCATGGGCAACCGTAAAATTACCAGGAAATCCATTTCTGTGGCAGAGTGGAAGGCTCACAGGAGGGTAACTGTGAGACAAAGACCTTTGGATGCGTTGAAAAACGATACGATTATTATCACGCGTATATCACTGATTCTTCAAATATATTCAGTTGAGCAAGCTACTGTATGCTTAAAGCAGCAGCTGATTCTATACAAATCTTTCTCCTCTCTTCACCACTGAGTCTCGTGTTTCATTCTCAAAGACACTGGTTTTCAACGTCGGGTTCCAGGGACCAACAGGGGGTCCAAATGGACCTTTTACGGGCCTGTTACTCAGAGAGTGTCCATTTGGTTCCATTTGTACACTCTCAGAGTAACATTTTACAGTATAGATTGAGGTCCCAAGTATAGTTTAGTTCAGTGATTCGCAACCTTTTTAATTTCAAGGACCCCCCACCCACCCCCAGTTTGATATCCATTAAGCTACATTAGGCCCTTTTGAAAGTGTTTTTATTTATTTTTTTGCTCTGGCACCGCAATCTACACTGTAAACTCTTCAGTATGTATTTAACTACGGGTCCATTTGGTTCCATGTGTACATTCTCACGAGTTACAGACCCATTCGGACCCCTCTTGGGTCCCTGGACCCTACGCTGAGAAACAACGCTTCGAGACACAGCATGCTGGCCCTGCTATGCAGCTGCCATGGCAACACACAGCAGTAAAGAGGGGCAGTGTATCATAGTCTGGACAATCTCTGCTGTCTGCCAAAAGCCAGCATCTAATTAAAGTCCATTAATTATGTCCTATATTATGGACAGAAAATAAACATTGATGAGATGAGCTCACTGGAGATGTCTAGCTTAATGACCTCACAATGTACCGATGGCAGTGGGTATTGAAGGCCATATAGCATCGTTACATGTTGTTTAACGCAGTGGTTCTCAAAGTGGGGTCTGGGGACCCCCAGGGGTCCATGAGGGGGTTCCAAAGGGGGGTCCCCAGCAAAAGGAGTTCAACATAGCAAAGGAATCAGTTTGACCACTTTAACCTAATTTTATACTTCAGCTATTTGAAAATAGCCGATCTACAAGCTCACTATAGATCAGCTTCTTTTGAAAGATTTAGAAAGATCTTGAAGATTTTTTTTGAGAAGCACTGGTTTATAGAGCCTGACCCATGTCATAGTTTTGGGTCTGATGCCCATTTTGGAGAGTCCTAAACTACAGATTACCAGTGTTTTTTACCCATATTTTGTAAAAGAGTCATTTAACTTTCCACTTAAGCTCTATTCAAAGATTTTCAAAGAATAGGCCAAAATAGGGACAACAGGTTGACGGTGATCGGGACACATCGGCTGCATAATTACCGATACTGATGTTGTCAAAAAAAGTCAAACAATGGCCGATATATCGGTCAAATCTGTATATTGGTAGGGCTCTACAGTTGTTAACCCATTAAAACCGGGAAAGCATCTGTAATAGCAGATTTACAAGCAGATATACACTGCGAGCTTGTACATAATGCTAATTTTTTTTACACATTTTTTTGGGGGTCCCTAGCACAAAACATGTTCAAATGGGGGTCCGCGGCCAAATACATATCATTTTGGAATCAAAGTTTGAGAACCACTGATTTAGAAGGCATTTGTAGAATCGGCCTCAAGTCTTAAAGGACGACTTCACCCATTTTCAACCTATCTTCATATAATTGGTCCTCACTAATGCTTATAATGATATGGCACCATTTCTGTCTACTCACTCTGTGTCTCAGAGGAGGGCTGTGGACAGCAGACTGAAACCCGCCTACCAGTGACATCATCGATGGGCAATCCAAGCTAATAGAAACTGCAGGCTTTCTATTCCTGGAAAGTTAGCATGCTATAATGGAAGCCATTGCTCTCGCGTTAATAAAAAATACAATAATAAATGTGTAACCTTGCCTAACGATGATGTCACCGGTAGGCCGATTTTGAACCACGTCTTGCCTGATTGCCAGTAGCCAATGGGAGACAGTGCAGTGTGGTATCACAGAGAGGGACCCTCTGCCAGAGGAAGGGCTGCAGCATTCACTGTCAATCTGAGCCAGCTTGGTACAAAGCTTTTCTCGCACAGTCATCAAGGAAGCGGAAGCATTAACTAAATTATAATATATATCTCAGGCTGATTGGAACAAATTGCATCTCTTGCGTGTGTGCACTTCATTAGCGTTGCCGAAGCTCATTCACTGATGCCAAAAAGCTACAAAGCCAATGCACACAGAATCTCTACAGCACCACTGAATTGGCACCGACAGCCAAGAACTCTCAAGATCACCCAGAGGACAGGGCTAGGCAATTTACCGAAGAAATATCGAAAGTAATCGATATTTAGAAACAATAACCGACTTAATCTTGCTTATGTAGGTTTATCAAATAATCAAGAAGCAGTTTTTGTTCTTATTAATCAATGAATCGAACAAAGATAAATTGATTCGTTTGATTACCCACTTAACCCTGTATTATACGTTGTTGTACAATGGTGGCATACAAAAATCTCAAAAATAAATAAATAATCGTGACACTGATGTCAAGTCATATCGCCCAGCGCTAACAACGGCCATAAATCAGCATCAAGCCGATGCGAAACAGGCCCCGGTTGTTTTCTACTTTGCCTTAACATTAGCATCTCCAGGTGGGATAGAAATCAATATTGACTAATCATTCAGCCGATCTCTTTGACTGATCATTCCTCATGATTACATGGTGCTGCAGAGAACAAAGTGAAAGCTGCTATTGTACTGGAGCCGTCAAGAGAAGGCCGGCAAGCCGGGATGAGAGGAGTGCAAAGCCACAGAGCCATAGAAACACACATTTCAAACCCGCTATCTCAGTGCCCGACCCCCGATATGCTGAGAGAGAGGAAGGAGAGAGAGACAACGATGGAAAGATACAGACAGAGAGACAGGAAAAACAGACAAGGTAACATTTTAGATGGAGTTATGTACAAAACAATCCTCAGTGTTATTTTAACTCCTTAAAGGCCTGTACCGTATACTATAACAAATAGCGAAAATAGACGATCTACAAAGTCAACTATTTTCGCTACTTGGAAAATTGTGAAATTTTGGGGGAAAAAATGAATAGTTGCAGCCAACACCAAATTGAAATTTGGTTACATTTTGCATGCTCTCAGTTACAAACAGATAAATTAACACTGAGGATTTTACTGCGAGCCAATTGCTGAACGTATTATTTATCATCACACAAAACAAATATCACGTGTACACTTTTTTTCCGCTGGAAATACGTCCCAGGAAGTACAAGTCAGTCTTAAGGGCATTGCTCAGTGAATTAGCTGATGAGCGCACTCGACTGCACGCTGCAACAGCCTGGCGACTTCTCTCTTGCCAATGAATGAATCCCAAGGTTCAGGCAGGACAATGGGGGCGATAAGCGCCACATTCTTGCGATAGTGTTGTACACACGTGACGCGCATGAAAACAGAGAGAATAAAACAAAGTAGTGTGCCTGTGAGATGTGCTGTGTGGACAGGAGGGGGGGTGGGGGGGGGGGGGGGGGTTGGTTTGTGTGTGCATTACTGTGGAGAAAGTGGTCCCTGGGCAGAGCCAATAAACCAAGTGGCCCTCAGCTCCAGTGTAGAGGACCGTGAGTATTGACGCTTATCCCCGGGGGAACGCGAGTTAGAGCTTGTCGCTGTCGGGCGGAAACCTTTTAGGTCCAAAACTGCTACTTTTGAGAGAAACCCACAGACGCTCTTTTAAAAAATAGCAAAAGTTTAGTGAGCTTGTAGATTAGCTATTTTTACTGCTTTTGCGTGACACTGTCAAATGATACAGTACATTTGTGAAAAGAAACAAGATGAAATATCCTACATGCAAGGTTTCTGCCCAACAGTGACAATCTGGGCCACCAGCAGACTTAAGTTGAAAATGGGCAGCCGAGAGGACCCTGAGTACTGCCGGTTATTACCGGTGGACTGCGTTAGATCTGGGACAGTAGATGAAAGGAAAGTAAAGGGGAGTATTGTATCATCCTCAGGGCGGGGAAATTACTTTTCTGCATTCACCCAGCAGATGGCTTTTAATGACCACTCCTTGGGGAGCTGTTCTCTTAGGAGTCTATTGCTCAGGGACACTTCAACATGTAAATGGGTGAGCCAAGGGTCGAACCGGCGACCATCTGATTACCAGACGGCTCCTCTACCCACCCAGCCACAGTCGCCCCATTAGTTCATTTAACTGGAAAACTGGGTAGCAGGACCAGAGTAGAGAAGCACCGCATTAAAAAAAAAACTTTAACACAGCCTTGGACCACCAAGACTGTCAGAGATTTATTTGCTCGATTCTGACATTAATGTCTGACAGTCTTGGCCACTTCCCCAAATAACGTTTGGATTTCTGTGTTCCGTGGCTGTACTTCTCCATAAAAAGAAGTCTCTGACAGTCTTGGTACAAGGCTAAACTTGATATAACCCAGAGAGACTCAGAAGAAACTCCCTTACTGTCAATGATGTCACCCAGTCCCTGGGCATAGAGCAGCTCCTTCAGACGAGACACCTCATCCTTGAGGTTGCGCACCAGACGATGGTTGGGGTCTTCGTTGATGACGGCGTTGCAGCGGATCTGCTTGGCACGGTCGGCGTACCTGCAAGAACACAGGAGTGGGGCTGTGACTTTGTGTGTTTGTTTGTTTGTACTGTATGTATGTGTCTGTCTGTATTGATTATTTTATTAAATAGATTAGTTCGATCAACTGATTGCACCCTACACGGGAGAATTTCCACTCCCATGTGAGGGCGGAGAGAGCCAGGCGCTTACAAAAAAAACCCCACAAAACCCCACCTTCATGGCCTCCACCTATATAGCGTCCAATCTGTCCCTTGTCACTGCACACTGCAGCAGACCTTTGAAGGGCATTCAAAGGGTCATTGAGCGAAGCGTATTCCTTTACTATTACACAACGCTGTGGTCTCAGCGGCTTCAGTGCCCTTCAACGTCCACCGTCCTCTGCACTGTGGGAGGACGTGTGTGACTGTACCTGTACTCTGTGTTGTACCTTAGTGTGCTTAGAGTCTCATCATAGTTGATGTCCGCTGGACTGAGGGCAGCCACCATGGCCGTACGCGAATTACCCCCTGTCGGGGTAGAGAGCAGAGGAGAGGTTAATTGGAACATGCTGACACATACATATTGTACTGAGAAGCACAGCATACAAATGCTGCTCATACCCAAATTTTCTCTCAGCAGCCAGGTCAGCACAGAGTCTCTGAATGGGATGTGGTTCTCCACTTTTTTCTTCTTCTTATTCTGTTAACAAACACATCAAATGCACAGATAAGGACAACCGTCAGTTTATCAACAAAAGTAAAAAAGTAAAAAGATGACATTCTTGATGTTTCTGACGCTTGTAGAAAATTACCTTATTTGGTCCAGAGTCCTAAAGGAGTAAATAATGTTAAAATTATTATTTTTTAGTTCATTACATTTTACAATGTGAAACAGAAAAATACTTAGGGGAAAAAATATATAGTTTTGTTTCGTACCACTTCCGCCAGTGCAGAGATGACTTTACCCAGCGTGGTCAGAGATTTGTTGATATTTGCTCCTTCCTGTATCAGGGTGAGAGAAGTCATTTCTGCTGCAACTAAACATATTGTCACTGTCGGGCAGAAACCTTGTATCTCCATACTTCAACTTTTTCGTAAATGCATGCCCTTCTTTGTCATACTACAGTGTCACATAAAAGTAGAAAAAAATAAGAGAAAGAAGAGCTTGTGACTAAATAATAACTACATTGGATTAATTGGAACACAGGTTATTTTTTCCCTTTCCTGAAAAGTCATCGTTTTGGACATACAAGGTTTCCACCCGACAGCGACGCTGTAGTATTCATGATGCTTCAATATAGCTAAAGGCACTGTTTGTCCAGATTCCAAACTAAGCTTTTAGCGTTACAAGTTGCTGACAATCACCTTCAGTCTGGTCCCTTTGGCTCCGGTGGAATCAGCCCTCTCACTCCCAGCCAAATCCACCAGGCTGATTTTGCTGACCTACAAAAGCAAAACTTCAGTATGAATAGGGTTGTCACAAAATAAAATAAGATATTTACTGGCGACCCATGAAACTGGGTCCCCGACCCATTGTTTGGGAACCACTGCACACTGTAATAATAATAATAATAATAATGTAAAAAAATGCATGAAGCGCTTTTTTAAGTACCCAAAGACTCTTTAAGTGGGGAGGAGGAAAAGAAAACGGTACCTTCTCGGTAGTGTTTTCAGAGTCAGTGTCGTGGCGTTGCTGGGTGAAGATGATGTTGAAGACGGCGTGTGAGCGACTGCTGGTCTCATTCATGTTGGTGGCGGCCACAGTCCTGTAGAGAAGAATACACTTTCAACAACGCTTGATGGAACTACGGTGAAATACTGTACACCGCATTCAGGAAGGCTTTGAAAATCAAAGAATTCCGCAATCACATGTACACACAACAAGTGGGTACATTTAACCACTTAACCACTTTCAACCTGGCATCTCAGTATTTTCATCAGTTGAATCTTTCAAAAATGTTCAGGTTGAAAGTGATTAATTGTGATGACAGAGGAGATCAAGCTCAAACTAGCTCAGACCATTGAGTTTAAAATGTGTAAATAGATCATTTTGACACCTCAGTCACCCTAGTGTTAATCTCTCAAGAACAGATTCAGAGCTACGCTACTGAATGCAAATGCAAAAGTGAAAAACGCTGGGGGCGCTGTTTTTCCTTTTTATTTCACGATGGGTTCCCAGATTGCCCTAGTGTTATCTCGCTATACCATAGTCGTCATTGATTACTGTATTGTAAATGGCTGCAACACAGCTGTCGAGGCTTTGAGACAGACTGAGATGTGGTGGTTTGTAAATTAGCAAGGAGCGCTACAATAAAGGTCTTTTTGGTTGCATTTCCAATACTCATTCTACGAAGCACAGTTATCGTTATTGGTACTAACATCCAACCAAACGTGAATGGGCAGAATATAAACAATAATCACATGGTGATTATGAGAACCTACGGCATATAGAGTTTGTATGTTAGCCTTTCAATGGCTTTTGTTCATCTCCTCAGGTGTACTTTCTTCTTTTTAGCAGTGCCATAAATCTTTCTTCTTCTCCCCAAAAACAGGATGTCTTTTATGTATTTAGCGCTGAACTCAATGTAAACTCCATTTGTTCTTCTTCCTCACCACGCAGTACATTGGGTCATTAATGAATCTATTCAATCACGGCCACGCAAGCATGGCGCACTCGCTACTGTACGTCGTCTGCGCTTAACCACAGCTTTTGACACAACTCGCTCCACGAAAAGCAAGCAAAGAAGCAACACCTGGCCTTGTTCCCAGAGTCCATCAGGTCCGAGATGTCGTTGTACGAGGTGACGGCCAGCTTGGACAGGTCCTCCACGTAAGGTCCCATCAGGGGGTGCTCTCTCACGCGTAGGTTGCCCTTGTTCTTGGGGTTCAGCAAGTCACGCACGCGCTCACAGTAGATCTCCATGTAGCTCACCTGGACGGATTTGTCAATGGAAATCGTACCGTTAGAGTGGACAAAAAAGTACAACATTTTCAGGCATACATTGCTTTAGGGGCAGGTGGTGATGGAAGTGTACCTCGACGGAGTAGGACATGTTGTTGTCATTGTTGCTGTTGATCTTTGTGAAAAGATCTTCACACATCTGGTAGGACAAAACGAAGACAAGCGTTATAATCTTTTCAAACTTTTAATTCAGTCATCTTTTGGTTATGCAAGATTTATTTTACTTGATATTATTTTCAGTGCGCGATACAAGTGATACAAGCGATGCTCATTCAAGCCTGAGCTAAGAATAACTCAGGCTTAAGACACATGATAATAAGGTGTAATCTCTACCAGGGGAATGATTCCCTGCTGATCCTTGACATCCTGTTTCCCCATCATGGTGTAAGACTTGCCAGAGCCGGTCTGACCGTAAGCAAAGATGCAGACGTTGTAGCCCTCGAAGGCATGCAGCAGCATCTCTTCACCAATATCCTTGTAGACCTGTATCTGAGAGGCAAAGTTGATGTCCTCGGGCTGTGGACAGAGGGCAAGGAGAGTGAGGAAAGTCTTTAACTCAGTCATTTCATAAAACACCAAAAAGTATCCATTTGTTCTGCTGTACCTATGGTGTTGTTACAGGGGTGCAACAGTTAATTGAACTAATTAATCAATTATTATTAAAAAATATATAATTAATCAAATAATCGATTAATAATTGATCCATATGTTAGATATGTCCTTATACCTGAAAAGTTTCAAGAAAATTACAAAAATTGTGAAAATAGCCCATCTACAATCTCTCAACACGCCGCATATCCCAACGTGTTATGATTCTTTTATTAATCAAAAACATAATCGATAGAATAATCACTAAGAAAATAATCTATAGATTAGATCAGATTTTAGGTGTGTTTTATGGGTGTACTGTATACATGTGAAGCAGATTAGCCCTGCCTGTAGCACAGAAGCCTGTGTGTGTGTGTGTGTGTGTGTGTGTGTGTGTGTGTGTGTGTGTGTGTGTGTGTGTGTGTGTGTGTGTGTGTGTGTGTGTGTGTGTGTGTGTGTGTGTGTGTGTGTGTGTGTGTGTGTGTGTGTCTCTCTCTCTGGGGGTGCAGTAGTGCTTACCGAGGTGTGCGACCAGTATGAGTAATCAAAGTTGAAGCTCTTGTTCTCTTTGGGCTGCTTGGGGTTCATGATGGCTGAAAGACAGGACAGAAAACACAGGTCAGAGCGAGGCTGAGGGCTGCCCATGTGAAACTGGATCTGAGAGAGTCAGTTCAGCATCATGATGTGCTAATGGGCCCAGAAAGGCCAGAGTCACCTCTCCTCTCTGCACTATTAGAGATGCTTAGCCCCGAGACCTCTCTGTACAAGAGCACAATGACCATTCAATATAGGAGGACAGATAGGCGTGATTAGAAGCCCATTAGAGTCTTCAGGAAGATGACGCAGCAAGAATCCTGGGGGAAATAATCATTGTATGATAATCTGGGCAGGTTCTTCTTATTATCTTTTATTTTATTTGTAGGGAGACTTGTAATCTGTATGTGTGTTTTGTATGTATGAGATGACTTCACAAAATAAATCATTGTATTGTTGTACTGTATATCAAAATCAGAATCTTAATTAGCTTTATTGTCACATCACAGGTTTACAGAAGTAAAAAGTGGGTGAAATGCGTTTTCGTGCATAGTTCCCATCGTATCGTTATTTCCATAGAAAAGAAAGGGAAGGAGAAGGGGGGGGGGGGGGCAAGTGGGAAAGGAGATCAAAGGAGATCAAACAAGAGAAGAAGAGAAAAATATATATATATATATATATAATCCACAGGTAGGTCCAAGGAAGAGACCACTATATCTGACACCATTGAATGCTTGTCATTGAATGCTTCTGTATCTGAGCTGTTGATTGTAAAAGGGTTTTATGTACAGTTCATCATCTCTGAACCTACAGTGTGCACAAGTGTATTTTGGAATTTGCCTCAGACCACTTGAAAGCAATTGAATCAGATGTGCTGCAGTACAGAAACGCTTTATACATTTTATAGCTCCATAGTGTAGAGATGAGGAGATTTTACAGATCATTCTGGAACACAGGACAGTGGTTCCCAACCTCTTCTGGATCAGGGCCCACTTGAAAATTGCCCACCCATCTAGCCGCCGTGTTAAGTGGCCAGATGGGTGGGCATGTGTATTTTCAGAGCATGTATATTTTAATGATCAATCAATTGATTGTGTTCTGGCTTGGATCAATGGAACCAATGTAGTATATTTTGAATTCCTATTTATCTGTATCACAATTAAAAGTAATCTAAGGAAAAAATAACATGATATTTTTTCTAACATAAATTGTTTATATCAATGTTATATTATCAATAAAGTCTTAGTGTTTTTGTCAATTATTTGCACTTATATCCTCACCTGGCCGCAGGTTGGGAATTTCTGACGTAGGACATTCAGTTACAAATGTGAGAGACAAAGAGATGTGACTGACAGCCGATATAAATGTGACAGGTAAAGAGGTGTATAGACCTACCGTATATACTTCTATGAGGGCATTTTCTCAACTCAGATTTGATTTATTTTGGCTCTTGTGTTACACATTTTCAAGTCTTTCTTTGTGTAAATTGTGCATAAACTGTGCGAATAATGATTCAATCCTTTGTTTCTTTGTGTAAATTGTTATTGTACCAATCGTGCAGCTTTCAGTTACTGAGAAGTGAAAGTAACGTTGTATAACCATGTTTTCTTATAATCCCGTAAGGGACGGGTCTTAAGACAAGACAAAATAAAAATGTATTAATTCATACTGTAGATTGCAAGCATCCTTTTCAACTAAACTCCAGGGGCTCGTTTGACTTTAATAGCTGTCATAGACTACCATCTGCACAAAGAGACGTTTCCCCACCTTAAACACGTATCTGTGACCTTAAGTGAGGTATCGATTTGTTAGTAAAGTGGCTGCAGATGGGAGTGGGAGACAGATTTTCTTTATCTGATAAGAGTGTACAAGCCAATTACAGTCTGTCCTTCTGTTTTATCTCAACAACAGGAATGCTTTTTTCAAATGATAATGCAACGCTGCATTATTACACTCGAAACGGCCAACATTACATGTCTGAATTTCACCTTAAAGGTTGGAAACAACGTCGTCACCGCACAAAGAAATGAGTCAAACCCTTCGTAACTTATCTTCACGTCTCTGACAATGACAGTTTCCTCTACGCTCAATCTGCTCTGACCTAATAATATATGAGTCACCTCCCCTCCCAACGTTGAGCACTTGGCACCAAGGAAGCATACACTGCCTTTACAGGAATAGAGCTAAAAGCTCTAATTTGATGGAAATCTAATATATTTTATGAAGCAGAGCATGCTCTAACTATTCCCTGAACTTCTATAAGCTAACTAGATGTAAAATAAAAGATGTAGGAAAGACTGTTATCAATGCTGAGGCTAATAAATATGTATGATCTGAAATAATGGCCCTGTGGACCAGGGAAGGCAGCTGAACGTCAAATTTGTTTGCACGAGCATAAAGACCCATATCCCCAGAAAATCAATAAAGCCTAGCCAATGATACAGCTAGCACAGAAAAACACACAAACAACTGCAAGCCTATCCTAAAGCGATAGCATCGTAATAAACCTCATGTAGTTTTTACGAGGCATTTTACGACCGTGCACATACGGTAAAACCGGGCAGTTAGTGCTGCGATCACGGATGCATCAATTCAGGTGGCTCTTGTTTCTCTGAGGACACATATATCCTGTGCCACGCATCCAAAACAGGCTTGCAGATCTGCAATTTTACCTATTTTTGCATGACACTGTTAATTAAGAGGTTAATCAGACTAATCAATTTAATCTGAATTGTTTCACGTCGACTCGTTCATATATATCAAAAAATATAAACAATATCAAAGAAAACACGCTTCTCAAATATTTGATTAATCGTAAAAAGTATCAATAGAATAAAATCGCTAAGAAAATAAATAGTTGCAGCCCTAGCCTCACAGTGTGAGCTAACTCAGTACAAAGTGTGCCGGTATGAATAAATAACCCAGAGGTGGATTTTATGATTACTTCAGCGTTACGCAGTCCTTGTGTAGCCTGATTGTGCCAAGGATGAAAAACTCTTCCCTTATCCCAGAGCCCCAGCAGACACCATTTTGTCTCCTAATGCAGAGATGGGGTCGATAGCACAAGAAAAAGCCCCGGGCTAAGTACATGCTTGAGCGAGAGCACACACAGTTATTGCCCCCCTCTCTCTAGTTTCAGATTGTGGAATATAGGCCAGGGTGGCGGACTACGGTTTAGGGTTTCAGGCCCATTCCTCATCATGACAAATAGATGAGGCCTCATTCGTTACGCGTGATGTGTGAAGTGTGCATGCAGAAATACAACCTACAGTACATGATATGTAGAAAATAGGGCTAGGCAATATGACTTAGCCCTTCTATAGCAGCAGGGCTGGGATGATTGATTTCAGAGATTTCAGATTTCTTCTTATAATTGTAATTAGTACTGTAATTCAATGTACATTACTTTAAATGTAAATGTTTTAAATAACCCTGTGTATGTGTATTACCAACTCTTTCTTTGTAATTGGCTCCGAAAAGCGCGAAAAACGGATTTCAGTTATACTTATTATACAATGCATATTTTACATAATAATATAATATAATATAATATAATATAATATAATATAATATAATATAATATAATATAACTGCATTCAGTGTTTCTGCATGCTGAGGTTGCCTCTACCTCCAAGCTCTATACAGAACTAGAGCTTTATTGCACAGTGGAGGACCAGTGAACACCAGGTAAACCCAGTCCAACAGGAAATTTTGAATTACCCAAATGACACAAAAATAACTATATAAATAGCCGATATTATGTCTGCATTCTTTGCCAGAGCCAGTGTTTCTCTCAACAGTATGACATATATTCTCTACTGTTCCTCATCTCCTCTCAGACTATGATTCATACATTAACCGGCCCTCCAGAAAGAGGAGTGTCCTGTTTCCGGACAAAGCAATTACCAGAGAGCAGCGCCGATTGGTGGGGCAGATGAGGGCCCACGATGAGTGACCAGGCAGGGCTTGTGTGCTTTAATCACATTCGGTAAGCAGGGATGACGCTTTAGACCCGCTTTATCAGACTCACAGAGCACATCTCCTCCCCAAGCCTCTAACGCGCTCCCGGTTCCTGTCAGCCTGCCCCGTTTTATGACAGCGAAGCTCCTTAATAGCGAGGTGTTGAGTTTATGGATGACACCGACTCGGGATGACTCGTAATTCGACAGGTTGTCTTAACAGCTTGTCTGCATGGTGACAGAAGGAGGTGTCGTCTGCTCTGTGTGTGTGTGTGTGTGTGTGTGTGTGTGTGTGTGTGTGTGTGTGTGTGTGTGTGTGTGTGTGTGTGTGTGTGTGTGTGTGTGTGTGTGTGTGTGTGTGTTTGCACGTGCACACCTCTATCTCATCACTGATGTCTATACAGTGCAAAGCAAGCGCACACGCCACCACCGCATCTCTTACTGCAATTACAGTCATGATTATCTGCTGTAGTTTGATTTCCGGGTCCTCATTCAGATTCTATGTTACGATAGCATTTTAGGTTGTTTGTGTGCCACACAGCTGGTGGTTGTTTTAACTGCTGAAGGTGATGCTGATCGGTCTGTTACGGGTGACCTGCCCCAGTCAATAGCAGAGGAAATGGCTGCATCAGCAGGTCTGGCAGACGGCATGTAAACCCATTGACAAGAGTCTGTAGCCTGTAGCTGCTATCACACACTATGCTTAGCACTCGGAATTGGGAAAGGGTTCAGATGGGGACTGCACGCAGCACTGCACTGTACTCTATTAACAATTTAAACCCTAATACCCTATAGACTTCATTGACCGGGGTCCCCCATGGGTCTATACCGGGCCTCTTCTTTTTCCCCTCTACACCAAGTCTCTTAGTCGAAAATAGCCGCCCTACAAGCTCACAGCGCGACGTCGCGATGCGCTGTGAGCTTGTACATCTATTTTCTAAGAATGTTTGCATAGATTTGCCAAATGTTCACCTATCATGACATGCCCAGAATAGAGACGCTAGCTTCATGTGGCTAAAGGCAACGGTAATGAGACCCCCAGCATTGTTACCTCTCCACCCTCACCCCACCAGTTAAAAGAAAACGCAAAACAATTTGATAGAGGGAGAGAGAGGGAGAAAGAGGGAGAGAGAAAAGAGGGAGAGTGGGTGGAGACACTATCACCACCGCATACATACACTATACAAACATCCGATGACGCTCACCCACTTTGGGGTTTAGCGCCACAAACATAAGCAACAGATGCACTTATTGTTAGCGCTTGTGGTAATGACGAGTGTTGTTCTCTATGATCTCAAACAACAACTAGACACGCCTGTACCAGTCAATCCCTTGACCCCTGGTGTCGAACATTTGGCTATTCTCAGCTAAGAGATTTGGTGTAGAGGGAAACAGGGACCTTGTAGATCTCTGTGGGGCACCAGTCAACAAAGTATATAGGGTTTAAGTGGTTAACAACACCTAGATTTTTTAGAGTTTCTGTGAGTTTGTCTTTAATCCTCAAACTTTAAACTTTCCCTCAGCCAATAACAGCTTGCTGTGATAAAGTGATCATTTCCACTCCTATCCGCCCATGAGAAGAATGTATAGCAAAAGGCAGAGAAATTCATGTTAATGTCTTTCACAATTTCATTAATCCCTATTACAAGGTATAAGAACCACTATTAGGCAAGGACCTGTTCCATATCCCCTTGAAGAAAGGCCCCTCATTCCCAAAGGTCTGCCTCCTGAATCTTAATCCAGGTTGGCATGGCGGTGGGGAAGATATTTCTGCCAGGCCTGTCACTAACAAGATTGCAGCCATTCTCCTGCTTTGTGGGAACTAGGCTATTGACCTGACATGGGTGTCACAAAGCACAAAACAGACGGGAGAAATCTCCAATGTCCCTCTCCTTCCTTCCCCCGAGCGAAGCCGCTAGCTTCGAGCTACAAAAGGACAAGAGGGCCATTTATACCCCTTCTCTGTACCCCCTCCAGACACTGCTACCAGTGGGCTCTTTCATGACATCACTCCGCTCACATCTCAGCATCCACAGCCAAGCCATTGACTCTCCACGGAAAAGCACAGTCTGTTCGGCTGAAAAGCACTGCCTAAGAGCAGCTTTGTGTGTCTGTGCCGAGCAAGGCTTGAACCATGCTGTAAAAGATGTATCAAAAGAGAAGGTTTTGTAATATTGGCTGCTTTTATGGTACACACACTTTCAGCTGTGAAATCGAACTCTATTATCGCCACGAAGGGACAGATACATTCTGATTGTACCGATTTTATATTTGCGTCTCAAGATATTGTAGGATTCATTCAATTATAAAAAATAAATATAGCTGCAAGCAGCGATAATACGGGGCCAGTGAATAGAGAGAGAGAGGGAGACATGGAAACGGAATAGATTGAAGAGAGAGAGAGTGACATGGAAACAATAGATTGATGAGAGAGAGAGAGATGGAAACATAATGGTTTGATTGGACATCTCAACCTACTGTCATTAACAGGATTCGAACTCTCAACCTTCAGACTAATAGGCTGCAACACTACCTATAGTGCTATAGCTTTGTCCAGGCTGATATTGTCTGTTGAAGATCATAAACTCTTGCCTTCTTTCATGAACCAAGCCCCTGTTTCACTAACACTAAGATCACTCGTTCACAAACCATTTACCAATGAAGAAATTGTACATCTCCTCAGAACCAAAACTAGTGAAAGTAGCCGATCTACAAGCTCACAAACCATGAAAAGTTGTGAGATTGTAGATCAGCTATTTTCAGATAAAGTATGTCATACGTTGAAAAAACGTATTCTCAAATAAGCTATTTCAGATTATCTTTACCATTTGCACATGTATTCATTGATACAGTCATGTTGTTTGCAATTCAACTTAAATTAAGTCTGCATCAAGTGAGGCTTGAACTGGCGACCTTGAGATTGTGAGGCATTCATTTAAGGGACACGCCATTGGCCCAACAGATAAGTAACTGTGAAAAAGGAGATCACACAGATGATACAGTTTCACGCAAATAGCTGAAAAATCCTGGGTTTAAGTGTTTTTCAAACTGCTCAAAATTGCGGACAATCTAAGGGCGGAGCTTAATGGTCAAATCGATACGTGTGTTCCTCATGAGTCAAGGCACATGTGTAAGCAAGTTTCACGACTTTCGGCCAAACCAGGCATGACTTATGCCTTTTTAAAGTCTGCCTTTTCAAAAAATTGCTATAGCGCCCCCTTTTGGCCAATTGGAGTGAGATTGGTTTCAGTGATATTTGGAATGACCCTGTACATTTCTGCAAAGTTTCAAAGAAATATGAGTCTGCATGTATGTTTTAGGCACAGATGAATAATTTTCATAAAACTGTAATAGTTCAAATCTATCTCCTCCTGGGATTTTTGAGCAATCTGCACGAAACGTTTAACACTTGAACTTTGGACCACTGCCTACAAAAATTTCCAACGGATTTTCCATAAGTGAAAAAATGCAGAAGTTAGGAGCCAATGACTGTTTTACATATAATTCAAAATGGTGGGCGATCTAAAGGTCAGAGGTCAAAAGTCAGACCACAAAAGTTGTCGGGCATGAAGAGACGCATGTGTGTATCGAAGTTTCATGGTTGTAGGTCAAACAGGGCATGAGTTGTACCTGTTCAAAGTTAGCACTTTCAATTGAGTGCTATAGTGCCACCCTTTGACGAATGAGTGTGAGAATTATTTCTTGGTAGTTTTTCATGAGCATCTACCATATGGCTGAGTTTCGTAAAAAGCGTATGCACGGTTAAGCCAGAACTGGCAAAAACAAGTATTTTTCAAACTGCTCAAAATTGCGAAAAATCTAAGGGCGGAGCTTAATGGTCAAATCGATACGTGTGTTCCTCATGAGTCAAGGCACATGTGTAAGCAAGTTTCACGACTTTCGGCCAAACGAGGCATGACTTATGCCTGTTTAAAGTCTGCCTTTTCAAAAAATTGCTATAGCGCCCCCTTTTGGCCAATTGGAGTAAGATTGGTTTCAGTGATATTTGGAATGACCCTGTACATTTCTGCAAAGTTTCAAAGAAATGTGAGTCTGCATGTATGTTTTAGGCACAGATGAATAATTTTCATAAAACTGTAATAGTTAAAATCTATCTCCTCCTGGGATTTTTGAGCAATCTGCACGAAACGTTTAACACTTGAACTTTGGACCACTGCCTACAAAAATTTCCAACGGATTTTCCATAAGTGAAAAAATGCAGAAGTTAGGAGCCAATGACTGTTTTTCATATAATTCAAAATGGTGGGAGATCTAAAGGTCAGAGGTCAAAAGTCAGAGTGTGAAAGTTGTTCATCATGAGGAGACGCATGTGTGTATTGAAGTTTCATGGCTGTAGGTCAAACAGGGCATGAGTTGTACCTGTTCAAAGTTTGCATTTTCAATTGAGTGCTATAGCGCCACCTTTTGACGAAAGATTGTGAGAATTATTTCTTGATAGTTTTTCATGACAATCTACCATATGGCCGGGTTTCGTAAAAAGCGACAGCACGGTTAAGCCAGAACTAAGATTAGCCTTGAATTGAGAGGGAGCGAAAAACAATTCGTAATATAGCTGCAAGCAGCGATAATACGGGGCCAGTGAATAGAGAGAGAGAGACATGGAAACGGAATAGATTGAAGAGAGAGAGAGTGACATGGAAACAATAGATTGATGAGAGAGAGAGATGGAAACATAATGGTTTGATTGGACATCTCAACCTACTGCCATTAACAGGATTCGAACACTCAACCTTCAGACTAATAGGCTGCAACACTACCTATAGTGCTATAGCTTTGTCCAGGCTGTTATTGTCTGTTGAAGATCATAAACTCTTGCCTTCTTTCATGAACCAAGCCCCTGTTTCACTAACACTAAGATCACTCGTTCACAAACCATTTACCAATGAAGAAATTGTACATCTCCTCAGAACCAAAACTAGTGAAAGTAGCCGATCTACAAGCTCACAAACCATGAAAAGTTGTGAGATTGTAGATCAGCTATTTTCAGATAAAGTATGTCATACGTTGAAAAAACGTACTCTCAAATAAGCATTTCAGGTTATCTTTACCATTTGCACATGTATTCATTGATACAGTCATGTTGTTTGCAATTCAACTTAAATTAAGTCTGCATCAAGTGAGGCTTGAACTGGCGACCTTGAGATTGTGAGGCATTCATTTAAGGGAGACGCCATTGGCCCAACAGACAAGTAACTGTGAAAAAGGAGATCACACAGATGATACAGTTTCACGCAAATAGCTGAAAAATCCTGGGTTTAAGTGTTTTTCAAACTGCTCAAAATTGCGGACAATCTAAGGGCGGAGCTTAATGGTCAAATCGATACGTGTGTTCCTCATGAGTCAAGGCACATGTGTAAGCAAGTTTCACGACTTTCGGCCAAACGAGGCATGACTTATGCCTGTTTAAAGTCTGCCTTTTCAAAAAATTGCTATAGCGCCCCCTTTTGGCCAATTGGAGTGAGATTGGTTTCAGTGATATTTGGAATGACCCTGTACATTTCTGCCAAGTTTCAAAGAAATGAGAGTCTGCATGTATGTTTTAGGCACAGATGAATAATTTTCATAAAACTGTAATAGTTAAAATCTATCTCCTCCTGGGATTTTTGAGCAATCTGCACGAAACGTTTAACACTTGAACTTTGGACCACTGCCTACAAAAATTTCCAATGGATTTTCCATAAGTGAAAAAATGCAGAAGTTAGGAGCCAATGACTGTTTTACATATAATTCAAAATGGTGGGCGATCTAAAGGTCAGAGGTCAAAAGTCAGACCACAAAAGTTGTCGGGCATGAAGAGACGCATGTGTGTATCGAAGTTTCATGGTTGTAGGTCAAACAGGGAATGAGTTGTACCTGTTCAAAGTTGGCACTTTCAATTGAGTGCTATAGCGCCACCCTTTGACGAATGAGTGTGAGAATTATTTCTTGGTAGTTTTTCATGAGCATCTACCATATGGCTGAGTTTCGTAAAAAGCGTATGCACGGTTAAGCCAGAACTGGCAAAAACAAGTATTTTTCAAACTGCTCAAAATTGCGGAAAATCTAAGGGCGGAGCTTAATGGTCAAATCGATACATGTGTTCCTCATGAGTCAAGGCACATGTGTAAGCAAGTTTCACAACTTTCGGCCAAACGAGGCATGACTTATGCCTGTTTATAGTCTGCCTTTTCAAAAAATTGCTATAGCGCCCCCTTTTGGCCAATTGGAGTAAGATTGGTTTCAGTGATATTTGGAATGACCCTGTACATTTCTGCAAAGTTTCAAAGAAATGTGAGTCTGCATGTATGTTTTAGGCACAGATGAATAATTTTCATGAAACTGTAATAGTTAAAATCTATCTCCTCCTGGGATTTTTGAGCAATCTGCACGAAACGTTTAACACTTGAACTTTGGACCACTGCCTACAAAAATTTCCAACGGATTTTCCATAAGTGAAAAAATGCAGAAGTTAGGAGCCAATGACTGTTTTTCATATAATTCAAAATGGTGGGAGATCTAAAGGTCAGAGGTCAAAAGTCAGAGTGTGAAAGTTGTTCATCATGAGTAGACGCATGTGTCTATTGAAGTTTTATTGCTGTAGGTCAAACAGGGCATGAGTTGTACCTGTTCAAAGTTGGCATTTTCAATTGAGTGCTATAGCGCCACCTTTTGACGAAAGATTGTGATAATTATTTCTTGATCGTTTTTCATGACCATCTACCATATGGCCGAGTTTCGTAAAAAGCGACAGCACGGTTCAGCCAGAACTAAGAGTAGCCTTCAATTGAGAGGGAGCGAAAAACAATTATCAATATAGCTGCAAGCAGCGATAATACGGGGCCAGTGAGAGAGAGACAGACAGACAGACAGACATGGAAACTGGAGAGAGAGAGAGTAATGGAAACTGGGAGGGGGAGAGAGAGAGAGAGAGAGAGAGAGAGAGAGAGAGAGAGAGAGAGAGAGAGAGAGAGAGAGAGAGAGAGAGAGAGAGAGAGAGAGAGAGAGAGAGAGACGTGGAAACGGAATAGATTGAAAAGAGACATGGAAACGGAATAGATTGATAAGAGACATGGAAACGGAATAGATTGATGAGAGAGAGAGAGAGAGAGAGAGAGAGAGAGAGAGAGAGAGAGAGAGAGAGAGAGAGAGAGAGAGAGAGAGAGAGAGAGAGAGAGAGAGAAACTGGAGAGAGAGGGAGGGAAAGAGAGAGAGAGAGAGACGTGGAAACGGAATAGATTGAAAAGAGACATGGAAACGGAATAGATTGATGAGAGAGAGAGAGAGAGATGGAAACAGAATGGATTGATTGGACATCTCAACCTATTGCCATTGACAGGAATCGAATTCTCAACCTTCGGACTAATAGGCTTCAACATTACCTATAGTGCTATAGCTTTGTCCAGGCTGATGTTGTCTGTTGAAGATCATAAACTCTTGCCTTCTGTCATGAACCAAGCCAACACTAAGATCACTCGTTCACAAACCATTTACCAATAGAGAAATTGTATGTCTCCTCGCAACCGAAAACAGTGAAAGCAGCTGATCTACAAGCTCAGAAACACGTTGCTATCTGAAAAGTTTTGAGATTGTAGATCGGCTATTTTCAGAATGAAGTATATCATACATTGAAAAAGCGTACTCTCAAATAAGCATTTCAGGTGATCTTTACCATTTGCACATGTATTCATTGATACAGTCATGTTGTTTGCAATTCAACTTAAATGAAGTCTGCATCAATTGAGGCTTGAACTGGCGACCTTGAGATTGTGAGGCACTCATTTAAGGGAGACGCCATTGGACCAACAGACAAGGAACTGTGAAAAAGGAGACCACACAGATGATACAGTTTCACGCAAATAGCTGAAAAATCCTGGGTTTAAGTGTTTTTCAAACTGCTCAAAATTGCGGACAATCTAAGGGCGGAGCTTACTGGTCAAAGCGATAGATGTGTTCCTCATGAGTCAAGGCACAAGGGTAAGCAAGTTTCACGACTTTCGGCCAAACGAGGCATGACTTTTGCCTGTTTAAAGTTTGCATTTTCAAAAAATTGCTATAGCGCCCCCCTTTGGCCAATTGGAGTGAGATTGGTTTCAGTGATATTTGGAATGACTCTCTACATTACTGCAACGTTTCAAAGAAATGTGAGTCTTGCATGTATGTGTTAGGGGCAGATGAATAATTTTCATAAAACTGCAATAGTTAAAATCTATTTCCTCCTGGGATTTTTGAGTAATCTGCACGAAACATTTTACACATGAACTTAGGACCTTTGCCGACAAAACAAAAGCGGCGGATTTTCCATAAGTGAAAAAATGCAGAAGTTATGAGCCAATGGCTGTTTTTCATATAATTCAAAATGGTGGGCGATCTAAAGGTCAGAGGTCAAAAGTCAGACCACGAAAGTTGTCGGGCATGAAGAGACGCATGTGTGTATCAAAGTTTCATGGTTGTAGGTCAAACAGGGCATGAGTTGTACCTGTTCAAAGTTGGCACTTTCAATTGAGTGCTATAGCGCCACCCTTTGACGAATGAGTGTGAGAATTATTTCTTGATAGTTTTTCATGTGCATCTACCATATGGCCGAGTTTCGTAAAAAGCGTATGCACGGTTAAGCCAGAATTGCCAAAAACAAGTATTTTTCAAACTGCTCAAAATTGCGGACAATCTAAGGGCGGAGCTTACTGGTCAAAGTGATACATGTGTTCCTCATGAGTCAAGGCACAAGTGTAAGCAAGTTTCACGACTTTCGGCCAAACAAGGCATGACTTATGCCTGTTTAAAGTTTGCATTTTCAAAGAATTGCTATAGCGCCCCCCTTTGGCCAATTGGAGTAAGATTGGTTTCAGTGATATTTGGAATGACCCTGTACATTTCTGCAAAGTTTCAAATAAATGTGAGTCTGCATGTATGTTTTAGGTGCAGATGAATAATTTTCATAAAACTGTAATAGTTAAAATCTATCTCCTCCTGGGATTTTTGAGCAATCTGCACGAAACGTTTAACACTTCAACTTTGGACCTCTGCCTACAAAAATTTCCAACGGATTTTCCATAAGTGAAAAAATGCAGAAGTTAGGAGCCAATGACTGTTTTTCATATAATTCAAAATGGTGGGAGATCTAAAGGTCAGAGGTCAAAAGTCAGAGGGTGAAAGTTGTTCAGCATGAGGAGACGCATATGTGTATCCAAGTTTCATGGCTGTAGGTCAAACAGGGCATGAGTTGTACCTGTTCAAAGTTGCCATTTTCAATTGAGTGCTATAGCGCCACCTTTGGACGAAAGATTGTGAGAATTATTTCTTGATAGTTTTTCATGACCATCTACCATATGGCCGAGTTTCGTAAAAAGCGACTGCACGGTTCAGCCAGAACTGCGAAAAGTGGCAGAAGAAGAAGTGACAGAATAATGCGAATAACAATACGTGTCCAGAGCAGAGCTCTGGCCCCGTAAATATAGCTGCAAGCAGCGATAATACGGGGCCAGTGAGAGAGAGACAGACAGACATGGAAACTGGAGAGAGAGAGAGAGAGAGAGAGAGAAAGAGAGAGAGAGAGAGAGAGAGATGGAAACTGGAGAGAGAGAGAGAGAGAGAGAGAGAGAGAGAGAGAGAGAGAGAGAGAGAGAGAGAGAGAGCCATGGAAACGGAATAGATTGAAGAGAGACATGGAAACGGAATAGATTGATGAGAGAGAGAGAGATGGAAACAGAATGGATAGATTGGACATCTCAACCTATTGCCATTAACAGGAATCGAACTCTCAACCTTCGGACTAGGATAAGGATAATTCCTTTTAACAGGTCGTTCATGAAAGTCCTTGTGGTCTTGTTTCCAATGAGAACCTGTGAGCAATTAGAGGTTAAGAGTCTTGCTCAGGGACAAATTTCATTTCATCGACGCATATGCTGGGATGGCCTGGAATCGAACCTGGGGCAACCAGGGCCTCTGGTTCCCTAGGCGTGCTCACTAACCACCCAGCTATGGCCGCCCCATGATAGGCTAATAGGCTGCAACACTACCTATAGTGCTATAGCTTTGTCCAGGCTGATGTTGTCTGTTGAAGATCATAAACTCTTGCCTTCTGTCATGAACCAAGCCAACACTATGATCACTCGTTCACAAACCATTTACCAATAGAGAAATTGTATGTCTCCTCGCTACCGAAAACAGTGAAAGCAGCCGATCTTCAAGCTCAGAAACACGTTAATATCTGAAAAGTTTTGAGATTGTAGATCGGCTATTTTCAGAATGAAGTATGTCATACATTGAGAAATCGTACTCTCAAATAAGCATTTCAGGTTATCTTTACCATTTGCACATGTATTCATTGATATACAGTCATGTTGTTTGCAATTCAACTTAAATTAAGTCTGCATCAAGTGAGGCTTGAACTGGCGACCTTGAGATTGTGAGGCACTCATTTAAGGGAGACGCCATTGGACCAACAGACAAGGAACTATGAAAAAGGAGATTACACAGATGATACAGTTTCACGCAAATAGCTGAAAAATCCTGGGTTTAAGTGTTTTTCAAACTGCTCAAAATTGCGGACAATCTACGGGCGGAGCTTACTGGTCAAAGCGATAGATGTGTTCCTCATGAGTCAAGGCACATGTGTAAGCAAGTTTCACGACTTTCGGCCAAACGAGGCATGACTTATGCCTGTTTAAAGTCTGCCTTTTCAAAAAATTGCTATAGCGCCCCCTTTTGGCCAATTGGAGTGAGATTGGTTTCAGTGATATTTGGAATGACCCTGTACATTTCTGCAAAGTTTCAAAGAAATGTGAGTCTGCATGTATGTTTTAGGCACAGATGAATAATTTTCATAAAACTGTAATAGTTAAAATCTATCTCCTCCTGGGATTTTTGAGCAATCTGCACGAAACATTTTACACATGAACTTTGGACCACTGCCTACAAAAATTTCCAACGGATTTTCCATAAGTGAAAAAATGCAGAAGTTAGGAGCCAATGACTGTTTTTCATATAATTCAAAATGGTGGGCGATCTAAAGGTCAGAGGTCAAAAGTCAGACCACGAAAGTTGTCGGGCATGAAGAGACGCATGTGTGTATCGAAGTTTCATGGTTGTAGGTCAAACAGGGCATGAGTTGTACCTGTTCAAAGTTGGCACTTTCAATTGAGTGCTATAGCGCCACCCTTTGACGAATGAGTGTGAGAATTATTTCTTGGTAGTTTTTCATGAGCATCTACCATATGGCCGAGTTTCGTAAAAAGCGTATGCACGGTTAAGCCAGAACTGGCAAAAACAAGTATTTTTCAAACTGCTCAAAATTGCGGAAAATCTAAGGGCGGAGCTTAATGGTCAAATCGATACGTGTGTTCCTCATGAGTCAAGGCACATGTGTAAGCAAGTTTCACGACTTTCGGCCAAACGAGGCATGACTTATGCCTGTTTAAAGTCTGCCTTTTCAAAAAATTGCTATAGCGCCCCCTTTTGGCCAATTGGAGTAAGATTGGTTTCAGTGATATTTGGAATGACCCTGTACATTTCTGCAAAGTTTCAAAGAAATGTGAGTCTGCATGTATGTTTTAGGCACAGATGAATAATTTTCATAAAACTGTAATAGTTAAAATCTATCTCCTCCTGGGATTTTTGAGCAATCTGCACGAAACGTTTCGTACTTGAACTTTGGACCACTTTCTACAAAAATTTCCAACGGATTTTCCATAAGTGAAAAAATGCAGAAGTTAGGAGCCAATGACTGTTTTTCATATAATTCAAAATGGTGGGAGATCTAAAGGTCAGAGGTCAAAAGTCAGAGTGTGAAAGTTGTTAAGCATGAGGAGACGCATATGTGTATCCAAGTTTCATGGCTGTAGGTCAAACAGGGCATGAATTGTACCTGGTCAAAGTTGGCATTTTCAATTGAGTGCTATAGCGCCCCCTTTTGGCCAATTGGAGTAAGATTGGTTTCAGTGATATTTGGAATGACCCTGTACATTTCTGCAAAGTTTCAAAGAAATGTGAGTCTGCATGTATGTTTTAGGCACAGATGAATAATTTTCATAAAACTGTAATAGTTAAAATCTATCTCCTCCTGGGATTTTTGAGCAATCTGCACGAAACATTTTACACATGAACTTTGGACCACTGCCTACAAAAATTTCCAACGGATTTTCCATAAGTGAAAAAATGCAGAAGTTAGGAGCCAATGACTGTTTTTCATATAATTCAAAATGGTGGGCGATCTAAAGGTCAGAGGTCAAAAGTCAGACCACGAAAGTTGTCGGGCATGAAGAGACGCATGTGTGTATCGAAGTTTCATGGTTGTAGGTCAAACAGGGCATGAGTTGTACCTGTTCAAAGTTGGCACTTTCAATTGAGTGCTATAGCGCCACCCTTTGACGAATGAGTGTGAGAATTATTTCTTGGTAGTTTTTCATGAGCATCTACCATATGGCCGAGTTTCGTAAAAAGCGTATGCACGGTTAAGCCAGAACTGGCAAAAACAAGTATTTTTCAAACTGCTCAAAATTGCGGAAAATCTAAGGGCGGAGCTTAATGGTCAAATCGATACGTGTGTTCCTCATGAGTCAAGGCACATGTGTAAGCAAGTTTCACGACTTTCGGCCAAACGAGGCATGACTTATGCCTGTTTAAAGTCTGCCTTTTCAAAAAATTGCTATAGCGCCCCCTTTTGGCCAATTGGAGTAAGATTGGTTTCAGTGATATTTGGAATGACCCTGTACATTTCTGCAAAGTTTCAAAGAAATGTGAGTCTGCATGTATGTTTTAGGCACAGATGAATAATTTTCATAAAACTGTAATAGTTAAAATCTATCTCCTCCTGGGATTTTTGAGCAATCTGCACGAAACGTTTCGTACTTGAACTTTGGACCACTTTCTACAAAAATTTCCAACGGATTTTCCATAAGTGAAAAAATGCAGAAGTTAGGAGCCAATGACTGTTTTTCATATAATTCAAAATGGTGGGAGATCTAAAGGTCAGAGGTCAAAAGTCAGAGTGTGAAAGTTGTTAAGCATGAGGAGACGCATATGTGTATCCAAGTTTCATGGCTGTAGGTCAAACAGGGCATGAATTGTACCTGGTCAAAGTTGGCATTTTCAATTGAGTGCTATAGCGCCACCTTTGGACGAAAGATTGTGAGAATTATTTTTTGATCGTTTTTCATGACCATCTACCATATGGCCGAGTTTCGTAAAAACCGACAGCGCGGTTCAGCCAGAACTGCGAAAAGTGGCAGAAGAAGAAGTGACAGAATAATGCGAATAACAATACGTGTCCAGAGCAGAGCTCTGGCCCCGTAATAAAATTATTCAACCATTTGTATTGATACAAAAACTTGAAATGCCCCAGAAAACAAAGTGGAATGGTACTGCAGATAAACTTCATTGGATGCATCTTGTTCAGTCAAGATTCATCAGTAAGTACAGTCCAGTACGCACACAGCACAGTCCTGTTGATCATAACACATACTGGTGTCTCGGCTTTTGCGCAACCCCTATTGACCCTTTGTTGACCTCTCTGAAATAGTTCAATTCATTAGAAAATGTACAAGCTCACAACGCATCATATTGTGAGCTTGTAGATTGATTATTTTTGGCATATGACAAAGTATAAAATAGGGCTGTATAAGTGGTTAACAAGGCAAAACTCGTACAGTAGAAGAACAAAATCTTAAAGGCATGTCAGCATAAGACCGAATTCATACAGAAGTGGTATGCCGCTCCCACATTCTGAGAAAGTGGGGAGGTTCCTTGCATTGTCTATAGTAAAGAGGGACTTCCACTTTTACTGCCACGACAGGAGGCGGGGCGGCAAAAAGTGCAACGGCAAAGTTAAACTTTTTCACTGCCGCAGTGTCAGTGGCGAGACAGAGCAGCAGCCAAACAGAAGCATGGTGTGGAATATGACCAGAAGCTTGCTGCTGAAATAGGCGTGGACTAGGAGTTCACACAAAAGTGAAGTGGGTGTTTTAGACGTTTTGTACACACCCATTTAGCGCAATAACGCAGCAGTGAAAATCGCTCCGGTTGCTGTTGCTGGTGTAAATTCAGTGTACTGCAAGTCGCCTGTCTTTCCAAGTTAGATACCATCAAATAATATGCTAGGGGTGTAATTAAAACTGTAGCCTCAGCCTTGTGGGTTTTGAAATCCAATTCGGCGACTAATTCGAACAGGAAGCCTCCAAGGACATTGCAAAGGTACAGTACACATGCTGTCGATGCATTCCCGGCGGACGGCCTCTGATCTAAGATTACATCACTAAAAGAGACAACAGTGGCAACAAAACACCCATCATCCACTGCTCTGGAGACAGAGGAAGAAGATGAATGCAGTGCCATGTTTGGGCGCAATCACAGAAATCCTTCGCAATCTCACAGGAGGGCGCCAATTTTAGAGAAAATAATAAAAGTTTATTTTATGGCTTTTATGCCCTTATTGATAGTATAGTAGTCTGACAGGAAATGGGGGGAGAGATGGAGAGTGACATGCAGCAAAGGGCATTGGGATCGGGACTTGAACCCGCAACACGCTATCAGGCTACTTTTGAACCTAGGTGCCTGGACCGCTACGCCAGCGGTCCAGGCCATATTTTATTATTCTTTTAATCCAACTGAGACGCCTGATATGTATTAATAGACTAATAGATGAGGGGGGGCACACTTATAAAGAACCCTGTGTTCAATAGTTAAATATGCAACAATGGGCATTCGTCAACATTGAATCTGCGAAAAAGCCGTTCAGCTTGTTGTCCC
Source organism: Gymnoscopelus microlampas (assembly GCF_963454915.1). Lineage (NCBI taxonomy): Eukaryota > Metazoa > Chordata > Actinopteri > Myctophiformes > Myctophidae > Gymnoscopelus > Gymnoscopelus microlampas. Next base: position 28,315,077 of record NC_139946.1, read on the forward strand.
CAGTCACCCATGACATGAGGAGGGGGGGCACGATGGCTAAATTAGGCCGAACTGTAAATATTTCAGGAAGTCTCATTCATTATTGATGACTGGCTTTACCTTGCTGAACGGACTAGATATCACATATCTCTCCAGTCTCCTCTTAATGAAGCCCTATATACTTCGTTGTACGACGATTGGCGAGAATAGCAGCTCTACAAGCTCACAGCGATGCGTTGTGAGCTTGCAGATCTGCTATTTCTTTTTATTGTTGGAAGAACATTTTCGCCTGGAATGACATGCCTAAAACAAGGCCACCACGTTGAACACGGTTGACTAGGGACCTCCCTCCACACACTGGGATCCTAAGGAATGCAGAGCCGTCTGCACTGCAGTACATTGCTACGCCTCTAGTTGCATGCTTAGACACTATGAACAAAACGGTGACAAAAGGAAATACAGGCTACACAGATGTGTCTTCCGTATAGCAGCACCAAAATAGCTATAAAATATTAAGGGGTACTTTTATTTACTCTCTGTTATGATACAACTTACTTTTAACCCCACGAACCCTGCCGTCCATATTACAATGTGTCACAACGCAACACATTGTGAGCTTGTAGATCGGCTATTTTCAGTGAAGAGATGGAGAAAAGTATATAGAGATTGAGAAAAGTATGAATATACATTGACTGGGAGACCTCAGTCAATGTATATAGAGTTTAAATGGTTAACATAACCAATGTGTATGACAGGCTGTCATCATTTGTAATCATGTGGTGTTTAACTGAGAGCTAAATAATCAGTGGTGCGAAAGTAACTAAGTACTTTTACTCAAGTACTGTGTACTTAAATACACTTTTTAGGTACTTTTACTTGAATGTTTCACTTTTTCGATACTTTATACGTTCTTCCACTCAACTACATCTCAGAGGCAAATACTGTATTTCTTACAGTTAATTGACAGCTTTAGTTACTTTATTATTTAAAACCCTATTTTATACTTTGGTTATTCAAAAATAGCTGGTCTACAAGCCCACAAGGTGTTGCAATGCAGCGCGTTGAGAGCTTATAGATCTTCTACTTTTGAAAAAGTCTGACATTTTTTGAAACATTTGAGTACTTTTACTTTGGTACTGTAAGTATATTTTCATTACAATACTTTTGTACTTTTACTCAAGTAATAGTTTGACTACAGGCATATTACTTGTAACAGAGTATTTTTATGTTGCGTTATTGCTACTTTTACTTACACAAATCTGAATACTTCTTCCACTACTGTACAGTATATAATAATACACTATGATTTACTTGCTGATGGATGGCACATTAATCACTTAAACCCCAGAAAATAGCAGATCTACAAGCTTACTATATTTATTTAATATCGAGCGAAAACAGAACATTTTATGGCCTAGCAAATACACTAGTACAGAGCCCTGAGGTACTCCACTTAACAACATAACGGGTATAAGTGGTTAATAAATTACTTGAATAACCCTAAATGAATGTCAGGTCAAATTTGCTGCCGATTCTGAATGTTTCGGTAACAACATAATCATGTCAGAAGCACTTCTCAACATGATCATCATAATAGTGACGTTATGCTTCAGTGATCATAATTATTTGATAATGAGCCTGTACCTATGAAGTTGATCAAATTAAAGTTTGATGAAATTGAAGTTTAATAGATTAAAACCTTCCATGGGCTACGTGATGTCCTCACACTTGGCCGACTAGCCGTTTATTGAGACGGCAACATAAAAAATCAACACAGCTGGGAATGATTAAGCTGAGTTTTACCCAACAGGGTGTAATAAGATGAAGATTCTAGCATTTAATTACAATAGTCAGTTGTAGCTAAGACCAGAGCTGCAGCTCAGTGAAATCTTGTAGAGAGGTTAAACAAGGTAACATGTTATGTCATCCTTGCATGCTAACTGACCCAGGCTGCAGCTTTCCTAAAACCCCTATACATCCCAACGACAGAGCCATTTAGGGATAGAGTGAATTCAGCATTGAAGGAGGTATTAGGATATACAATCTCCAAGTAGTGTTTCACTTTATACCTGGGCAATACAACTAAAGTAGAGCTGAAAGAACATAATTACTATGGTCAAGATTCTACTCAAAGCTGTCAGAAAGGCCATTAAAGAGTCTGGCTTAAAACCAGGAGCGGATCTACGGGTGGACCTGGGTGACCAAGAGTGAATGCGGTCCCACCCAAATTGACAGCTTTCCCCACCATATGAGATCCATGAAAACTTTGGATTCCACTGGGCGCAGTAACACTGCGTTCCGGCCGCAACGCGGCAGCCACACCTGATAGACAATGCTAGTGATTTCACCAGACGCATTTCAGACGCGTCCCTTTCCCACCGGATCGCTGTAACTTGGTGTCACCGCTTCACATTCCAGGCGGATAGCACTGCCCAGACGCTGGCAATGCCTGGAAGGGGGGCGATAATTTATGATTCTGTCCCTATCAGGACGTAACTACAGCGCCGCTGACTCGGCTGAAGTGGACTTTGCAACATTTGGCACGGCATCTCGCTCGCCTAAAGGCTCACTTGGCGCTGCCTCTCGTGGCGACTTCAGACGGCGCGCCTCCGTCGTTGTAACTGTGTTTTTCCTAACTACTTCCTAACTTAATATTAGGGGCTGTAGTCTGTTCACACCAAGTGGGACAAAAACATATGGTAAAATAATTGCTCACAACATTGGGACTGGGAGTCCAATGCTTATCTCTGAACACCACAGAGTCTCATATTATCAAGTTTCGGGAGCTATTGAATGCAAGAGGCAGTTCCGCATGGGACAGAGAAGCGGGCGTGGTTATAGACGCCAAGGAGGCGTTGCCAAGATACAGCGTGGGATCGGGTGGGAAAGGCCCGTTCGCGTCACTGATGGAGTTTCGATATTGTACTCATATACTGTAGATATAGTACAGGAAACAGTTGTGTTGGAAAAAATAAAAGAAGTTGAGTTTAACAGAAAATGGACAGAAATAAAGACGTTGGCACCGCATAATTGTATGGACAATAAAGTAAAATGCTGTATAAAAGTTTAAATAAGCAAATAGTACTGTAAACTGCATTACTAGTTGTAAACTGCAACCTCCTCTCTGCATCTGTATGTTTTGATCTTATGTTTGTGTTTTACTTAAGTATGTATACTATAAAGCAATAAAGACTAAAGTGATTTAAAGAACAACAACAACAAAAACGACACTATGCGTCACAGCAGATCTACGGGTGGACCTGGGAAATCATTTTAGACAGATCCCTAGTAAGATCTGTATTAGCTGAGGTATAAAGGCTTGGTGTTGCCATCATGTTGTTGACAGTAGGCACCTCCTATTTCTTAAGCAGCCTGATTGAAACGTGATGCCAAGCAACTTGGCTCACATTTCCTGGAACAGGCCTTACTAATTTCAACCTCAGGGATGGAACCATTATGATTCTCATCTTCTCACAGAGTTTTGACAATATCACCATCAGTAATTACTGTGTTACTTATATGTCAGCCCTTCGTGTTTGCTATCCATTTGCTCTTGATCCTTTTGTTGTCCATAGTACTACGTGATATTTTGTCCTATACAATACTTACAATGAATTATATTGATTGGCAACAAATGAGAAAACTGTAATTGGACCAAACTAAACCTGAACCCACATTGGCCTTGTTAAGTTTCCTGTATGAACAATATGTTTGCCCTTGGGCTTTTTTGTGTCATCCTTTTTGACCAATGCGTGCAATCAAATGTTAGTACATAATGTTTTGCTGTCAATAAAGAAGTCAATCAATCATTAGATATTAAGCCCTATTTTATACCTGATGCTACAATGAAAATAGCCAATCTCTTGTACAAGCTCACAACGCATTGCGATTCGACGTGTTGTGAGCTTGCAGATCTGTTATTTTTTACATTCATTGGGAACATTTTCACCTATAACGATTTGCCCAAAATAGGGAGGCCAGGCTGAAAGTGGTGTTCCTTGCAGTACTTACTGGTTGTGTTCCCGGACATCTGAATGATGCATTTGCTATCTTTTCCCGTCTCCCTTGAGTTGAAGGGGCGGACACGCACCGCCACCTTCACAGAGGCCCCTGCCATGGTGCTGCCTGCCTAGCACCTTGAGGTGCCCTCTTCAATGCCTTGGTTTCAGGGCCTCCCAGCTGGAGATCTATAAGAAGGAAATAGACAGCAAGTTTTAATACCTTTATGTTGAGTATAGTTTATGGCTCTCAGTGAGGCATGTTCATTTCATTTAGGGTACATAAGAGAAAGATATTGACTGAGGAAGGACAAATGTTAGATGCAAATATCAGATTTCCAAACACATCACCTTGCTTTCTTTTTTCTTTTCTTTTTTAACTTTTCGGTGAGTGCCACAGTGCCGCAGAAAAAGTTCAAAATTAGGCTTCAGGAAAAGATGGCTGGATAGGGCACCATTGAACCAAGCAAGAGCCTTGAAGTACTATGAGACACATGGTTTGTTAAAATTTGAATGAGCAGTTTATTGCACCTCCTGGTTGAGGCGGCCAGTACAATAGAGGAGGGCAGGGCCGCGTGCATGGCTGGACCATGAAAGGACCATGCCTGGTCAGCTGCAGTCGGGGGAGATGGATAACCAGGCCTGCCTACAACAAAGGAAGTGCAGCCACAGCTAAATGTCGGACTATTTCCCAGGATTACAATGGCCTAATAACACAGAAACCGGCCAGAGACAACAGGCCTCAACTCTGACGGAATTCAGGAGCTCAGATATATGGATCACGCGGAGATTAATCAGACGCTTGCCATTTCTGATCCAAGTACCGTGCATCAGCACTTATTGCTGTATGATTATAATGGAGGTACTCTGAGATTCAGGAGCATGACTCATCATCTATGCCGGTGACATCGCAATCGTTTTTCACTCTTGGTCATCGCTCACAACAGGGAACAAAACGAGACGCAATTAGTCCCCGTCTCTGCCTGGTGGCAGACTCCACTACAGTTGTATATCATTGGAAGCAGTCATCATCAAGGGTGTGGTGTATTTCGTGACCTTTTTAAAACCATCTGCAATGTACCTGACTGTGTCCTTCACATTTAACATGACAGGCTTAATATATAGAACTATATTCATTAGATAGATTTTTATGGTTGTAGGGTTTATCACATTTATATTTGATTTAAAAAAAACTGCTGCGTCACGCTGCTTCCTGGATGACTTCCCACAAATGTATGACTTTGAATGTGAGCTGGAGGGTCTGACAAAGGATTGAAAGACTACTAGCCCATATGGAAAATATACAAACAATGCGTCTGAGGGGGCAGCAAGCTGTTCAGCTCATTTAAGATATAAGATATGAAAACTACGCATGATTCATATCCAATACATTCACAATATCTGAGTTCAAATTCAAATGGAAATTGATAAAATGATTTGTGAATATGGTAGCCCAGCTGTCATATTTGATTGGGACTATACAGAGGTTAGTGGGTGGTGGTTTTGGGTAAGGGGTTTAGTTGTTAAGTGTGGCCCTTTCCTGCTTTCTCCTGATAATGCTGAAATGACTGCTTCTGTGTACAAATGATATAGAAATGAAGTTGAAAATTAAGAAAGTGTGCATCCATCTCACCATTGGCTAGTGTGACATGATCAGCAACAACTACTATAACACAATTATAACAATAGCCATTATAGCATATAGTCCACAACAGTTAATGGCCCTTAAAAAAATCTTATTCTAATAATAATTTCCCCATACTTTCATGTCAACATATAGGTTTGGTGTTTAAATCATGCTACTGTCTCTCTTTACATGCCTATAAAGAAAGAAAATAACCTATTATAATGAATAGTAATAACATTCATTGGGATCAAGCCAAGCTGAGGTCCAACATAAGGATGCTCAGACCTGTCATGATGAGGATGCAGCTGGCCTGGGCAGCAGGGGAGCCACCATTTTGACACACTGGTGACAAATAGCCTACTATAATCAATAATTTAAAACAAAAAAAGCTTCTGTTGTGTGTTGTTCAGTGTAAACAATGCTTGTTTATTAGCCAATAGGCTATAACTAGATTACTGCCCCCCAAAATGGATAGGCCTGGCTGCAACCTATAGCTCCATATCAAAGCGTCATGAACCAGCAGCATCACATACCGTACATAAACGAACAATAATCTACAATGAATGAATGAGAGAATAAAAATGTAGATCACCGTTTTACAAATATCTTGATAGAAATGAGAGAATGACACTGGCCTTTTATTTATATTTCTTTAAAGGATGCCTTGCGCTCAATGACAAGGCATTCGTGACAGTGTGACGTGTCATCCTGGCTTTTATACCTCTAATTTGACAGGCCTATATTTTCAAAATGTCATATATTGCTGTTCTTTTAGAGCCGATTAGCTCAAATCACATTTATTTTCTCCTGCTTTTCAATGAATGTAAACATCGGTCGGGGGAGTGTTGCCTGCTCTTCAATGGCCGCACCCTGATGTCAATCCTATCCCTGGAGATTCAGCGCTTAGTAAATAAATACGCTCATTAAAACTGCATCATCGCCAGGACAATGGAAAAAAACTAGCCTTGGATCAAGACTATCGCAGATGTATTTGATCGATTTTGACATTTTTATATCTACGATATAAAAATGTCAAAATCGATCAAATACGTCTACGATAGTCTTGATTCAAGGCTAGAAAGAAAACGAGGAAACCTACCTCTGTCTGCGATGCCCTCGGTCCTTTAGCCTACGTGCCAGAAGACTTATTTGTGGTTTATTTGCTCTTAATATTTATGTGCATCAGCTGATCTCCCTCCACGGGGTTTCTCTCTCCTGGCAGGTCGGTATCCTTATCCCGTTTCCCTTCTCCCTTCTTCTTCCATCAAAGCCGCTGGAGCTGGAGGTCCCGAGGTAGAGAAGATCAGAGAACCGTCCTGTTATGATGATGCCCTCCTCCTCCCCGGCCTGGTGCTAGAGATGTGAGGTACACAGCAGCACGAGCCTCGGGAATCCGTCTGTCTGTTTGTTTGTTTGCGTGACTCCTAACCTGGAAGCCAAAATGGCTCTGCTGCCTGCCTGTCTGTCTGTCTGTCTGTCTGTCTGTCTGTCTCCCTGCCTTAAGCAAGGATGCTGAGTCGTAGCGGAGAGCCAGTGACATCATCACTGAGGGAGGAGGAGGTAACACAGCATCAATGCAGTGGAGAGAGAGGGGGGGGGGGGGGGGGGGGTTTGAGCTACATCAGGATGTATGTGTGTGTGTGTGTGTGTGTGTGTGTGTGTGTGTGTGTGTGTGTGTGTGTGTGTGTGTGTGTGTGTGTAATATTAGCCATATATATATATATATATATATATATATATATATATATATATATATATATATATATATATATATATATATATATATATAATATAATTACCTTTACTCTCATCAAATATACATTATACTGTGTAGCCTATATATATACACACAGTAAAAGTTAAAAACAAAATCTGTTTGTATTTTTAAGTTAATATTAGGCTACCTACAAATCTTGCAATGTTACACAGCTCTGTTTAGAATTGTCTTTGTAGGCCTATATCTGTAATATATGTATTTATTTATTTTTATTTCACCATTGCTTTGGCATTGTAAATGTGTGTTTCCCATGCCAGTAAAGCCCCTTTGAATTGAATTGAAATGAATTGAACTGAATTGTGAGAGAGACCCTGCTGAGAAAAGACAGTGATAAGAGCTTTGCTTTGAATCAACAGGGAAGGGACTGATGAATAGTATCATTTTTGCTTATAGCCTTCAGTAGCACAGATTTTTTAGGACAATAGGCTTGTTGTGAATTAAAGCTTAGTAGGTCAAGCTAGAGATCAAGCTGTGGGCATAGACTGTAAATGCTCTGAGGAGACCCAGACACAAAGCATATTAAATTACCATGAAGTTAAGCCCACAATGCATCAAGAACACAAAGACATTGATGGGAGGTTATGATAAAAGATTGCTTATTGAAACACTATTATTGGACTATCAGTGGAAATGGTCATTAGCCACAAATGTATTTTTTTATTTTTTGTGTTTGGAATATAGCTGTGTAGACCTCAGAAAGAATGTCCTTTTATGCTGCGCTATGAGGCTATTTGGGATTTGGAGAATTCTCTTTTGAAAATATGGGTGAAAATCTCCCTCTGCTCTCTTTTCAGCAAATCCTATTGCAAGTCCAAGTCCAACCATGTAATGCACTCAATAGGGATTTCACTGTGGCATGAATGTGTGCCTCCTTATTGATTCAACTGTGGCTGAGCCCAAAGGGCTGAATAAGGATTTCAAATACATTATGAAAAGTAAAGCTATGTACTGATTTATCTTAACTGAATCATTCATGTAATGTTCAATGGTCTGTATTTATGCAAATGACAAATCCTTTACCTTTTTGCCTAAACAAAATTGTGGGAAATCAGACAAAAAGGCCACATTTTGTGGTAAATTGCTCTAATGCAGCTGTGGAGAAAGTTTATTAAAATGTTGGCTAGCTATAATGCTAGCAAATAAGGCGAGGATTTTCACATTTATGGTAAAAAATGATCCACTCTTGAAATATTATCTTTTGTTTAATGCGCAGAAGGTTAATGCCCTGGTCCCCCACATCCTTTTCATGTTATTATCATGAACTGTTTTAAATTGTATATTTTGATATTTTATATTTTGTATCGTTGTTTGTTGCACTGTTGTTTGTCCAGTTGTTTGAGTGTTGAATGTTTAATGGACCACATAGAAGTTTTTTTCCTGCCGCTGTTAGAGGTGACCACACCCTTAAGTGTTTTTTTTTGTAATAATCTAAATCTACAAAGTAACTTGTAACTAAATCTTTAGCTCGCAACGTGGCACGAAGCGGCGCGTTGAGAGCTTGTAGAGCTGCTATTTTCACTAGTTTGGGTCCCGGGGAAACGTCTAATTTCTTGAGCTAAAAGGTTTGGGAACCACTGGCCTACAGCCATGATTCGTATGTCTATTATTGACTATAGATAGATTAACAGAGGACCCTAGACATTTGAATGAGTCACAAGCAAGACCGTAATGAAACTGAATTAAAAAAAAACACTATATTAATCACATCCAGGGACAGATTAAAGACTTAAAGACCAAATAATAATAATAATATTAATGATAATGAAAATGCCTTTTCCGGGAACAATTTATTCATTTATCAGTAATCTTGGGAGTATCAAACAGTCCAGCAGCAATATTTCAACGCTAACCCTATTTCAACGCTTAGGCTACTTTGCCATTTACTCACAAGTAAAAACAAATACTGTAGGTCTACTGTAGTATTCCAAAGTGGATATAATATTAGAAAAGCCTAATAAAAAAAAGAAAAGCCTAATAACAAACATGTTCGATATGTTTAAAAAATGTTAAAAAATAGCAGACGAAGTGACGCGCTGTGAGCTTATACATCTGCTATTTTTGAAAAGGCAACATATAAATGGATAAAGTGGTTAAAATGACTGTGATGCTACATTAACTACTTTAGCTGAGGACCCCCTCGATCCCCCAAGGACCCCTGGGGGTCCCCGGAGCCCACTTTGAGAACCACTTGCCTACTGTACTTCATACATTTTTAGGTAATTTTACTTTGCATGATTTGAAGTACTTTATACTCCTACTCCACTACATCTCAGAGGCAAATATTGTGCTTTTGTTTTTTACACCGCAATTATTTGAAAACTTCTGTTTACAAGTTACAACATTAACGGGCTATTTGAAAATAGACGATCTTCAAGCTGTGAGCTTGTAGTTGTATCTGGCTGCTCTCCAGGTACCACATAGTAAAATCATCAGTGTTAATCTAACTCCAATCTAACTCAGAGCGAATACAAATGGAACCAAATAGTTTACAGGTCCATTTGGTTCCATTTGTACACTCTCAGAGTTACATTTTAGTGTGTAGAATGGTCAGACTGGCTGGGGCAGATCAGGTTTCAGCCTCAGTGAAACACAATGCAATCGTTTTGTGACCTTGCTCTTCACACAGCCTCTATCCAGACATGTTACTGCTGGGTGCTTTCTCTACATGTAGAATCATTCAGCCTCTTTCATTTGTAAGCAATGAGTCATTCTCTCTGATGCACTATATGTATCCTCCAGTTCTCTCCTGAAGCAATGACTATATTTAATTCATCAACATTAAACTTTCAAGCTCCAGTCTATATTATATACTTAAGAGTAGACTGCAAATGGTAGTCGACTACATGTATGGCAGAGCCAGAGCTCTCATCTCCTCACAAAAAAGTCAAAATGAGGTAAGATGATTAAATCACAACAGATGATGTAATAATGACATCATTCCTTTCCATAGGTATGACAAGATTATGGGACAAGCTTTCTAGACATACAGTAAGTACACTTTGCCCCGGAATTTAATAAAGATGTGGCAGTAGATTCAACTGTATTTACATGCACAGTAATGTTCCATTAATGCAATTAAGAAAGAAAACTCTAAATAAGACGATAAACATATTCTTGTGACCTTATTCTGAATTAGCTCTTACCAGGTTTAGCATATTAAAACATTGAGTGTTTCACCCTACAGATGGGTTACTGGTCCTCATTTTAGACATAGTATACACACCTTAATGGAGTTACAAGGAAACTGGGATACTTGTACTGGTCTTTATTGGTTATTTATGGTGTTACTGTATCTAATGGATCTAACTAGTCTCTGCAACAGAGACTAGAGAGCAGTGTCTTCAACAGGTGTTGAAATGGTGATAGTGGATTCAACTGGCCTTTGGTGGTTTCAGCTGGTATGTAAGTGTACTGATGGTCTCAGATGCTTAATCGTTTCAAGTGGTGTGTGGTGTGGTGCACAGACTGTGCAAAACTGTAGTCAGGTTTCCAGAAGGTGCCATACCTGTTGACTGTTAGGGACAATTTCCCGTTGCTTTGTTTGAGTGGTTCAGCAGCAGATTTGAACTGGAAACGCATGTGAACATGTCGTGTGTTTCCGGTTCAAACCTGTAGCAGAGCCACTCAAACGAGTACTATACCAAGACTCAAACCACTGGATTGGAGCATTAAACAAGGCAGTGTGTAATAAATAAATGATTGAAATAAAACAAACTTTTTCTTCGCCCAGTAGGCATAGCCTACTAACTACTGCACTGCACTGTGAAGTTGGCAGAACTGTAGTATGCTGGCTGGAATAGACAAGCACAATGCTGCCCCCTAATGTCGTATAATCTGGCAGTGTGACGTTGTTGTCAACCCCCCCAAACTCACCTCAGTGCAGGCCAGGGTGTTTTTCCACTGATATATTTCTTCTCTTTGATTGCTGCAAGGCACAAACACAATTGTACTGAATTGCATTTCAACTAAATCTAACCTATGTTCTTCGTCCTGCAGTCTAAGTCCATATTTGTGATATTAATCTATTACCATCATGCAGTCATTGTGAGAAATCAATGCTGTTATGTAACCTTAACCAATGCAGTATAAATATACAATCCTTTAATTTCGCATTACAGTTTTACAGGTGTACAAAAGTGGATTCATTGTATTCACGCATCAATTTTGGAGGTTGGCTCCTAACTAAACTTACATTTATATTGCTATCTGCATGCTTGGCCTACGAATCCTGCATGAGGTCAAGAAACTAGCAAACATTGTACCCATTAACTAAGGAGGTGGAGCTCCAACTGCAGTGAGCTGAACCCATAGAGTTAAAAATAGGCTGAACCACTATTACTGTATGTGAAACTTAACTGAGTTCATAAAGCAGAGTTGGGACTCCTCTGTTTTGTCACCAACACAGAAACAGACTGTCATGGAGCCTGGATCATCAGTTAGTGCTGTGAGGAGTAAGAGGGTACTGATTGATAATGACATCCGCCCTGCCATGATCATTATCAAGGATGGGAAAATCCATAGTATTCTTTCAGACTGCAACTCTTCTGAGGATGCGCCTTGTGAGGTAGGCCCTTGATCAACTGTTATGTAAACAGGGGGAAATGGTCTCACGATGGTCTCATGCGCAGAATACTCCCCCTATTGGAGAAAAGTAGGAACTGATTTCTCCTGCCCTAAAAGCAGAGGGGAAAAGATGGTGAAACGCAGATAAATATATGCTTAATTGATCTGGGGATCCGATCAATTAAGCATATATACTGTAGGGTTTAAATGGTTACTTATAGATGGCTAATTTCATTTTTAACTTCATTTTTAAAATAGGTCTTATGTGGTTAATTCATAATGGATATTTGAAAATCTGGGTCCCAGGGAGACACCATTTTTTGGGGGGGGTCTCGAGCTGAAAAGGTTTGGGAACCCCTGATCTACAGTATTTATATTTGCCATGAATCACCATTTGTACGTGGTTATAACTGCATATCATATGTATTACACAATTAAAGTGTTATAACATGGTTGTGTGGGCAGGTGTTGGATGTGGGTGAAAGGGTGGTGATGCCAGGCATCGTGGACAGCCATGTCCACGTGAACGAACCGGGCCGCACAACATGGGAGGGCTTTTGGACGGCCACCCGGGCTGCTGCTGCCGGAGGAGTGACCACTATAGTGGACATGCCCCTGTAAGGTGGAAACCTTCTGTCCTCAGGTCCTGGGATTTAATCATTTTAGGGGCAAGTTTTTAGTGCACCCTTTTCTGATAGAAAGCCTTGAGGGGAGACTTCTCGCTTTTGCTAAATCAACTGGGGCAGTAAGGGCGGGGCATCAAGACAACTCTGGCCTCAGGGCATATCAGTTTTTGAGGGGCAGAAGGCCAAACTGACAGGCCACCTGGCCCAAATGTTAGGCACCACAGGGTGGTAACATTAGATAAACAGAACAGAACAAACTGTTTGCACTAGAACAGTGTCTCAAGGTCCACAGTTAAAGGTCACATTTTCAACATAGAGACCAGTATTTTGGTTGACAGAAAAAACACATATATGCACACATGCACGTACGCACGCACACACACATAAATACACACATGAACACACACAAACACAAACTCCTCTAGACGGCTCACCCCCTAGGAGCCAAGCTGTAAGGAAAAATCAGAGCCAAATGTTTTTTTGTTGTCCCCATAGCAACAGCATCCCTCCAACCACCACGCTTGATAATTTTCATGAGAAGACACGGGAAGCCACCGGGAAGTGTTTCGTGGACACAGCTTTCTGGGGAGGTGTGATACCTGGCAACCAGGTATCTTCTCTAAGACATATATCATGCTGAATGTCAGCCATGCACAATACAAATGTATACATGCAATAAATGCATGCATTATTATACATACTGACTTTGTCCTGCAGCTTGACCTTCGGCCATTGATCCAGGCCGGAGTAGCTGGGTTTAAGTGTTTCCTGATCCACAGTGGGGTGGATGAGTTTCCCCATGTCAGCGACAGCGACCTCCACACAGCCATGAAACAGCTGCAAGGCACAGGGAGTGTTCTGCTGGTAAATTATAAATGATTATTATGTTTCATAACGTGAACCATATCTCATGAAAATCATATCCACATTGTGGGAATAAATAACATGCAAATGAAAGATCCTGCCTGTCTTTGTTCAGTTCCATGCTGAGAGGGAGGTTAATCAGACAGCAGAGGCAATAGGGGGTAAGTATAGTTTAACCACATGAACCCTAGTGTCCCTATTCTGAACATGTCATAATGCAAAAATAGACAAACATTTGGCAGAAATAGCAAGTTCACAACGTATAGATTGACGAAGGGATTTCACAAAGGTATTTGGTGTAGAGGGGGAAAAGGAGGAGGTCAAGGACAAGTAGGCCCCTGGGGATCCGATCAATTAAGCATATATAAGGTTTAAATGGTTAACCGCTTTCAACCATGTGTCCCTATTTTGGGACACCAGCTGTCCATACGTGAAACATAACACATGCTGGAAAAGTATAAAGGGCTTATACCTGGCTTTAATAGAATCTATCCTTCATGTGTACTATTATTGGGATATGCTATATCTGCTTTGTACTGTATGTATGTTTGTTATCAACAGGGAGGGTAGAGTTTTTTACCAGTTTGTCTGTTTGTTAGTCATTTTATGGGAAATCTAATGTACTGCATTTATGTATGAATGAAGACCCATCCATTACGGAATCATACAATGTTACATTCACTTCTCAATAACTGTATGTATGACAAGGAAAGGTTGGCAATGATCCTTAGATTACGGGTTTACATTTTGGGGATAATTGGTTTAAGGTCAAGGTGAAATGTCAAGAAAAAGTTGAAAACCCCTTAACTATAACTTTGCCAAAAACTGTTAAATTTACTAACAGAATGTTCTTCCTGTATATTACTGATCTATAATCCTATCAATAGAAGGCTGTCAGTGTTCAAAGTTTTGAGGTTGAAGGACATTGTTGAAAATGACATAGCCTATTTTCCACTATAACTTGAAAGCAGGTAATGTTATAAATGTTTAATGTAATCCACAAATAGTATTAACCACTTAAGACCTATTTTATACTTTGGCTATTAGAAAATAGCTCACAATGCATTGTATAGTGGCGCATTTTTGAAAAATGTTTTTGAACGTTCTTGAAAAATCTTGAAAATTTAAGAAAATGCTCATCTATATTGACATGCCCAAAATAGGGACGCCAGGGTTCATGTGGTTGATCCCCAAAAAGCCAGTGCTGACCCAGTGTTTGTCGTCTTTAAACAGGACAGGGTTATGCTGTGCTTTCCACCACTTGCTTTTTTCTGTCTGCCATTTAATAAAAAGAGTATTTGTACCACAGTGAACATTGCTTTGCACCAATGCTCTGTCTACCTGTGCCCTGTTAGACCCCTCTGAGTACTCCACCTTTCTGCAGTCCAGGCCAGATGTCATGGAGGTAGAGGCCATTCGCATCGTCACTGAGCTCTGTCTTCAGTACCAGTGAGCACCATCACCATGTTAACCAGTAAACTTATGGTGGCAAGATGCTTCATGCTTGTATAGACTAGAGTACTGTAAGAGTTTGGCCTGTCTGATATGACTGATTCCCATGTCACCCACCTCTCCCTGGTACAGGGTGCGATGCCATATAGTTCACCTGTCCTCCGCCAAACCCCTGGAGCTGATCCAGGCAGCACGGCAGGCCGGAGCTCCTTTGACGGTGGAGACCACTCACCATTACCTGAGCCTCTCTGCAGAGCACATCCCTGCAGGTGCCACACAGTTCAAGTGCTGCCCTCCCATCAGAGGACATGCTAATCAGGTAAGCATCAAATGTTTTCATGGTAGAAGTAGATATATTTTAGTTGTGAAAGAATACAAGGAACAGCCTTATTCTGTTACCATATTGTAGTATCATTGTCATCTTGAAGTCTTCTGCCCCACCAGGAGCAATTATGGTCAGCTCTGAAAGCTGGCCTCATTGATATGGTCGTGTCTGATCACTCTCCTTGCACCCCTGATCTGAAGAAATTGGACAGTGGAGACTTCACTCAGGCTTGGGGTGGAATATCTTCCCTTCAGTTTGGTAACTACTGGCCAATGACATTCCCATATAGCATACAATATCCATAGTGTAGTGTTAAACTCCATAGTCAGCTTATCCACCTGTTTCCTAGGCTTGTGTTTTCCACTTCCTGTCGGATTTCATTGGATATCATTAGTCATCTGACCGGTTTCATTGGATTTCATTGGATAAAAAGACAGGAAGTGGAACACAGTGAAAAGCCTAGGAAACAGGTGGATACTTAAAGGTGAACATGACTGACAATCAACACATGATTGGCTGGAGTCAACAGGACAGGGGTGAAGTCAGTCAATTAACAATTTGCACGGGTGGCGAGACATGACAGTTAATGAGGAAAACAGGAAACACGCAAAACTACTACAAAATAAAGGAACACGACTGCACAACAAATAATCCAGGAAACAATCAAAACAAAGTCACTACAAAATAAGAGAGACAACAAGAGAACAAAACAGAGAGACGGATAATGACAGATATCAGGTTTTGTTTGGTGCCTTGGTTCTAAGGCACAGATCATGGCATGTAATGTAACATGATAAAACATAACATTACTGTATATCACTGAAATTAAGTTTTACATGGACTTGTGCGTTTCCCCTGTTGTGCAAAAAAGACGTGCAGATAATACTGTCAGCCACTGATTTCTTAAACAGTCATGTCAAACACTCAACCCCCCTCCCTCCATTCACACACTCATTCTGCCTTGATGACACTGGACAAAGTCCAGGGGGAGGTAAATACACATTGGCCACAGTTACATGGACACTCATGTATTCATTCAGAATGAATTCATTCCGAATGAACTCATTCTGAATAGAGGAATCTGATCCACTCACCTGTTTACATGGGACCTGAATAAAAGTATTCCTCGTTTACACGACCAAAGCATTCATTCAGAATATAACTTTTGACATGCGCAAAGTGGTTCCCGCCTACGCCCGGGCATGGACCAGGGGCCACTACCCGGAGCAGAGCTTCCCCTGGTGGGCATGGGAGGAGGCAATAGCCCCCTTGTGCCTCCGCGGCGGAGGTCTATCGGTCGTAGGCAGGCCGGTAAGCAACGCACCGACTCCTGGCCAGGCAGCGTTGTATGCGGTGCAAGCCTGTGTTCCTTTGTCATCGCCGTTTTAATGCAAAAGTAGCAGATCTACAAGTTCAGACCAGTTTCTTTTTTTGTATTGGTACCAGACACGGTAAAACGTAGGCTAGCCTATAGTATTTGTCACATTTCTCATGTAGGTACCGTACGATGATGTCATCGCGCATTCGCACATGGTCATTATAATAATAAATAATAATACTTAAACACCGGACCGCTCATGGTCATTATAATAATAAATGGAGAGAGAGAGAGAGAGAGAGAGAGAGAGAGAGAGAGAGAGAGAGAGAGAGAGAGAGAGAGAGAGAGAGAGAGAGAGAGAGAGAGAGAGAGAGCAACACTACAGTCTATGAAACAAGGCACGCTCATTTATGGCAAAAGTAGCCTACAAAAGTATTGGCATCAAAATATACTTAAGTAGAAAGTATAAGCTACTCATTATGCCGAGTGTCACGTTTTACTGTATTATTATGAAAAAGCTTTGAAACATGCTGTAACTCATTCACTGTAATGAAAACCCTCTTTCTGCGCCGAGTAGCGCGCGGTGCGCACACGGGGTCTGTCCATAGAGGTAGGCTATAATATTACGGGTCTGTCGCCCTAAAACACAATCGCCCCAGGTCAAAATCCAGCCACCATGGAGCAGCCGTGGATGGCCCGCTCAAAAGGTGCGTGGGGCGGGGTGTTTTGGGACCACCGTTCTAGCTGCCCATGTAATGAATTGATGAAGTAAAACTCATCTGTTTTCGCTGCAGTTGCGCCCTAATAATGTTGTTTTCATTTATTTTTGTTCACGTATGCTATTAAAATAATGCAGCTATTGCAGTATTGGGCCTTAACATGCGATTAAAAATGTATTATGTATTTGGCCTCTCATAATAAAAATAATAAAATAAAATCTGATTTAAAATTGAAACTTGCATGCTGATCAATGCGTTTCTGCGTTTACGTGTGGACAGGGATTTAAAAAAAAAAATCTTTGTCATGTGGCCAGGGATTCTTTTTAAAAACTTCTAAAATACCTGTTTAGAAAAAGATCCCAGCAATCCTCAGAGCGTCCGTTCTCCTGGACAAGTCTGGGCTTAACCATTACAGGCTTATTAAATGACGCTATTAGAATCATTAATTTTATCCCGCAGGAGCGAGCGCTTCTCAGCACCAACCGTGGCTGAATTAGAGATTTGATAGGTCATTTTTGGACAATTCTGACAGCCCCACTAAGCACAGACATGCGCAAAGGAATGCATGTATTCCAAACGGACAGGAGCGTTTGGAATAAAGTGTTTACATGGTCAATTCCGATTGATTTAACCCGATTCAAACGGTCTATACCACCCCTCCTATTCCGAATGAAAATGCATTCGGGTCAGACTGGAATGGAATATTCTATTCCAATTGGGGTGTTTACATGAGCAAATCTATTCGGAATGAATTCATCCATTCATCCATTCCGAATAGAAGTGTATTCATTCCAAATACAACTGTCCATGTAACTGTGGCCACTGAGTGGCAGTTTAAAGGGCAGTCTGATCATATAGCGTTCAGACTTGGCCAAAACATGACACTTGGGAAGAAACATGATTATTATTATTTCTTCTCACAGTAACACATTCTGTGCACTATGTTTACAGACTGCAAGAATAATAATGTGAATTTTTGATGCGACTGTATACTTTCAAAGAACTGAGAAAAAACTAGACGGCTAGACCCTGCAGAGCCACAGCGTAAAAAACATTAAATAATTACAATAATACTTTTGCGCCAAATTCAAATGTGGTTATTTCTGTCAACTCAGAATTTGTGAATGGAATATTCAGCTGTTGACCACTGTATTTCAATTGCATTCATATTTAGGTTTGCCTCTGTTCTGGACCTCAGCCAGTAAGAGGGGCTTCACGTTGCCTGATGTGGTGAGGCTCCTCTGCCAGAAAACAGCCCAGCTTAGTAGCCTTGACAACCAGAAGGGCAGCCTTGCCCCTGGTTACGATGCTGATTTGGTCATATGGGACCCAGAGAAGGAATTTGAGGCAAGTATTAATGTTTCAAAACATTATCAAACATTGAACAGTGAATCAATTGCGGTCAGATGTTGCAAGCAAACAGACACTGTACAGGGTAAAGCCAGGAAAGGCAAGAAGCAGGCAGATCACAGCTGGGTGTGCAAATGACCAATACAAGATAATTACTTAAAAATATATATTACTTACTTATATGTTGGGGCATTTTCAAGCCTTTGTATGATAGTGATAGTGGAGACAGGAAATGACAGGAGAGAGAGATGAAGCAAAGGGCCATGGGTCTGATTCGAGCCCGGGCTGTGCAAGGACTGAGCCTTAATGACATGCGCTCTACCAGGTGAGCCACTTGCTGTGCCCTGATCTAAGTGCATTTTGATTTTTTGCCACACTTGACAGGTCAAAGAGGCAAGCATCCATCACAAAAACAAGGCAAGTAAACACAATTATTGACACTTACTTGGACAAAGGATACATTGTTATAGAAGTTATTTGTATTCATTTCTGCAATGAAAGATATCTCTCTCTCTCTCTCTCTCTCTCTCTCTCTCTCTCTCTCTCTCTCTCTCTCTCTCTCTCTCTCTCTCTCTCTCTCTCTCTCTCTCTCTCTCTCTCTCTCTCTCTCTGTGACTCTCTCTACAGGTCACTCCCTACCTCGGCCTTACTTTAAAAGGAGAGGTGTGTGCCACCATCGTAAGAGGAAGGCTGGTGTACAGCCAGAGCTCTTTCTCTCCTCAGCCTCTGGGGAAGCACCTCTTTATCCCCCAAGGGAGGCCTCACGCACAACTATGAGACATACTAGTGATGTTCAATAAAGCGCATGAGATTTTTGTTTTAAATTAAATTTTGTTGGCTACTTATTTTGCTGATAACAACAGTACACAAGGTTTATATCGTCTACATAATAAACACTGAATGCTCAGATGGAGATTTACCTGCAGAGCTTTGTGCTTGGTGTAATAAATATGGGGTATGGTGGTGGTGGTGGGGTCAGTGACTGTTGTACAGACAGGTCTCCCTCACCTTGTCTCTCTTTCCTTTCCTACAAGAAAGGAAAGCAATGTATTTAGGTTTCTTGACAGCACTTGAAACAGTCCACCTGGGTCTCTGGTAAGTGGTAACTATGGGTGGTCTGGAAGTTTTCAGTGAAAACTGTATCAACTCTCCTGAATAAAAGTCTAATAAGAAAAAACATTGTCTCATATAGTACACATACTCACATTGTTAAAGTAGTAGCCTACTGTCTGGCTACCCTTTTTCTCTTTTCCTTTTTCTCTTTTTTTTATACTAGGAAGATTTTGTATAATTCACTGAAAACCTTTTTAGCTCAGGTCTTAAGGTCATAGTTAGTGATTGGCCAAAATTCAACCTAGCCTTAGCCTGGTCAATAATTAACATTTGGGTGAAGGTGAATTTTTTTTTTGCAAAAACTAACTTTTAAATAATTGTACACTATAGGCCTGACTTGTCAAACAGCAGTGGTGGAAAAAGTACTCAAATGTTTTATTTTTTAGAAAAAGTATCAGTACTGCAATGTAGAATACTCTGTCACAACTGAAAGTCTGGAATTCAAAATTGACTTGAGTAAAAGTATTGGTATCAAAATATACTTAAAGTACAAAAGTAAAAGTACTCATTGTGCAGAATGTCCCGTTTCACAAGTTATCATGTCTAAAATGTATATTAAAAGATCTTTTGAAAATGGCAGATCTACAAGCTCAACATTCCTTGTGTGCTTGTAGATCGGCTATTTTCAATGTTTAAAATAGGGCTGAAGTGGTTAATGTATGTTTTATAATAGAATATTTGTTTCCTGCAAAGTAACTAGTAACAAACGTTTTCATATAAGTGTAGTGGAGTAAAAGTATAATATTTGCCTCTGAGATCGTGAGATGTAGTGGAGACTGTGTGGAGTAGCCTAGAAGTAAAAGTAGGCTACTGAAAATTGGAAATATAAAGTAGGCTATAAATACCTCAAAATTGTACTTAACTTAAGTACAATACTTAAAGTAAATGTACTTAGTTACTGTCCAGTGTCCACCACTACTTGTCAAACAGAGGGGGTGTACAGTGCCAAAGAGTTAAAAATAGGGGTGTGCGCAACCTAACTCTATATGGCGCAACCGTACCGTGGTACTTTAGTGGTAGTTTAGTTTGTCCCATTCGGCGACGTTCAGCGCGAGTGTGTCAGTCACCTGCCTGTCTGTCTGTCTGTCTGTCTGTCTGTCTGTCTGTCTGTCATCCCGCAGCAGCATGTCGTCTCTCGTTGTCCCTCCGCCGCTGTGCCTGCAGAGACCGTTCGTTGCTCCTCACCGACACATGTTCGGACCCGGACCGTCCAATGTGCCTCAACGCATCCTGGATGCCGGGGCCAATCCCATCATCGGCCACATGCACCCAGAAATGTTTGAGGTAATTTGCTACCAGACTAGTGCTGGAAAAAGTACTCACATTTTTTACTTGGTAAAAGTATGAATACTGCCATGTAGAAATACTCCTACAAGTAAAAGTCCGGAATTCAAAATTTGCTTGAGTAAAATTACAAAAGTATTGGCATCAAAATGAACTTGTCTTAAATTGCCAAAAGTAGAAAGTAGGTTACTCCTTAGCCTATGCAGAAAGTCTCCATTTCAAAATCGTTTGAAAATAGCAGATCTACATTGCAGATAGGCTATTTTCAAATGCCCGAAATGTATATAGGTGCTGAAGTGGTTAATCTATGTTTTGTAGCCTAATAATAATCAAAATCTACAAAGTAACTAGTAACTAAAGTTAACAAATAATTGTAGTGGAGTAAAAGTATAATATTTGCTTCTGAGATGTAGTGGAGTAGCCTACAAGTAAAAATACTGAACATTGGAAATACTCCAGTAAAATAAAAAATACCTCAAAATTGTACCTCAAAAATGACATTCTCGAATCTCGTAGATACGTATGCCCTATTTTTTATGTTCTAAACTATATAGAAAAGCTGATCTACATGCTCTACAAGCCGTGAGCTTGTAAATCTGCTAAATTATTTGAATAATTCCAGATGACACATGGCCCAAATGAAACAGGGAAGCCAGGGTTAAAGTGTTTTAAATGCTTTCGTAAACGGTGAATGAAATGCAGACTTTGACCTGTTGTTCTTCATGGTGAAAGCAATGCATTCACTTTGTTTT
The DNA here is from genome assembly GCF_963454915.1 of Gymnoscopelus microlampas. Taxonomy (NCBI): domain Eukaryota; kingdom Metazoa; phylum Chordata; class Actinopteri; order Myctophiformes; family Myctophidae; genus Gymnoscopelus; species Gymnoscopelus microlampas. The sequence continues at coordinate 28,336,824 of NC_139946.1, forward strand.
GAACGCACAGCTCTTCCCATGTAAAAGTATTGCAGTTGTAGGCTAATAGAGAGAGGTGTCAGTAGCCTAACTAAAGCCTCTGGCACTTGTATGAATACAACAACATTTTATTATGTCAACAGAACAGAAACTGTAATTTTGTCATAGTAAATATTCAACTGCACTTGTCGCTGAGCAAGAATTACCTGCTAAGCATTGGCCTAAACAATCATTCAATCTAAATGATTTTGTCTGCTTGCAAACTATGGCCATATTTTTTGTCAGTCAGCTGCCTTCAGTCATCTAATCTCTGAGGTCGTATCACAGATAATGAGTGACATCAAGAGTGGGATCCAGTATGCTTTCCAAACTCACAACAACATGACCCTGGCTGTGAGTGGCACCGGCCACACTGCCATGGAGTGTGCCATCTTCAACGCAGTGGAGCCGGGTGAGAGCGTTCTGACTGCAGTCAATGGCATATGGGGAGAACGAGCAGCAGACATGGCTGAGAGGATAGGTAATATATTATGCCAGTGGTTCTCAAACTTTTCAGGCCGTGACCCCCAAAATAATCATATTTGAACTGGGGCCCCTGATTAGCACTTGGAGGAGTGCTAATCAGGAGTTGAGGCATTACATTTTGTTTGAATCGGTTCCACAGATAAACATTGTGAAAATATTGTGAAAATAGCTGATCTACAAGCTTATATTATTTGACAATTTGGCCAATGTTTGACCAGTTTTATAGTATAGTTTGTTGATTACTTATTATTCATTTTTTAATGTTTTTTAGGTATTAAAAACGTCTTAAAAGTCCTTAAATTGTCACTTTACTGTCATCTAGGGACCCCTCCCAAAATCATGTGGGGACCCCGGGGGGTCCCGACCCACAGGTTGAGAACCACTGCATTATGCTAATAGACTGTACAATTGACGCCTCCCCCCCCCCCCCCCCCCCCAGTTCATCTTCACCATTATTACATGTACAACTATAGAACATTGAAGGATGACTATTTTGATGACAGAGTTTCCACCAACACGTACAGTAAAGTAATTCTGGACCAAAGGACAGACCATATACAGTACCATAGTCATACCAAGTAATGTCTAACAATAAAGCATGTTCTTAGATTGGGGTACCAGAGATAGAAAATCTTATCAAATGTTGTTCCATGGCCTAATGCATATAATTATTTCCCCTTGGAATTAAAAATTCACTGCGAGAATCACTGCTTTTGTGTATTAGCAGTAGAATGGTGTTTGTTTTTAACAGGTGCCAGAGTGAATACCATAGTGGCACCTGCTGGAGGCTGCTTCAGTAATGAGGAAATTGAGCAGGTAATAGTATTTTTAAGAACATACTTATTTTTTTAACACATGTAAAATGTTTTTATTGACACGGAGAGAACTACATGTAAAGCGCTTTGAGCACTTGGAAAAGCGCTATAAAAATGCAATTCATTATTACATTCTGATTTGTTTGGCTGTAGGCTCTGTCAAAGCTCAGGCCTGTGGTGTTGTTCGTCACCCACGGAGAGTCATCCACAGGTGTCCTGCATCCTTTAGACGGCATCGCAGACCTGTGCCACAAGTAAGATACCGCGTTCACTTCAACTGTCACGGATAACAGACAGACAGTGTTGTGATTATGTGTCCTGAATCTGTCCTATTAGGTATGACTGCTTGTTACTCGTGGACTCTGTTGCGTCAATGGGAGGAGTTCCTCTGTTCATGGACAAGCAAGGTTTGGTATTGAATCAGATCAAATGTCTTTACTTTGTGTGGTAGCTGTGTGTGCATTATGCTGAGACTTACTTTGGGATATTTACATAGTAAAATCCTCCTTGTTAATTTATCCATTTGTACCTCATAGTTAAATATCCATTTGTACCTCTGAGTCAAATTAACACATACAATTGTTTTTAGTAATTTTACTTACTGTTACCAAAAAATGCATGTTGTTATTTCTCATCACTGGATTTGCAGGGATTGACATCCTGTACACCGGCTCACAAAAGGTTCTGAACGCTCCACCTGGTACAGCACCTATATCCTTCAGTGAAAGAGCCTGGTGAGCAATGTGTGTAACAAGTTAAAAAGGGTAGCTAAATCATCACATTTGGGCCGGGTCGGTAGCTGACTGGATTGCGTCCCCTATTCTGCTGTTGACCTGTGTTATACGTTTGACATCAGGCTCAGCTTCCTCTCTCTATACTCCACTATCTAATAAAACAAGAACTCATTACCGCCCTACTGTCGCTGTCAAGTGGAAACCTTTTATGTCCAAGACCAATACTTTTCAGGGGAAAATAGTCTGTGTTCCAATCGATACAACGTAGTTATTATTTAGTCACAAGCTCTTGTTAATACTTCATTAAACCCAAAGACAGACATGAACACTTTCAACCTTGCATCCCTATTATGGGCAAGTCTTCATTACAGGTGAAAATAAAATAAAAAGATCTACAATGTCATAACACTTTCTGAGCTTGTAGATCGGCTATTTTCACTACTTTTGTGCAACACTGTTATTCGATGAAGTATAAAATAGGGCATTCATTTATGGAAAAAATACAAATAAAAATGGAGAAACAAGGTTTTCCCGACAGCAACAATATTTACAGGACCACAATGGAAACAAGTCCCCAGGACTTTTTTGTGTTATACTTTTTAGCCTTAATGTCTGACCATTGTACCATGTGCAGTTTACATTTCTGACAAGTAAAGTATTCAATCAATCAATCAATCAAAAACAGTATTTAAAACTGTACTTGTATCTCCAGTCAGAAAATATTCAACCGGAAGACAAAGCCAGTGTCATTCTTCTTGGATTTGAGCTGGCTGGCAAACTACTGGGGCTGTGATGGCAAGGCGACGAGACTGTAAGTCAACCTAAAGGATACGATTTGATCAGTCACTTTTCTTAGTAGTGTGAATTTGTTACATTCAAAACATTACCTGTGACAAGAAAATAGTGTGTTAGCGGGTTATTCTGTATTACAGATACCATCACACAGGACCGGTTTCTGCATTTTACTCTCTGAGGGAGAGCCTGTCCATTCTTGCTGAAGAGGTGGGAGATGTATTATAACCAGTAGATTTGAGCAGAAAGATCTGATGGTGTGTGGATCTTTCTGCTCAAATCCACAAGGTATTTTTAGGGATCCAGCAGCCATTGAATTGGAAATTGGGAAGTGCATGTCTTTATTTTTAATCTTCCTAACCCCATGAACCCTATTGTCCCTGTGCCAAGATTTGGCAAAAATAACAAATCTACAGAGATTTGGTGTAGAGGGAAAAATAATTGATCTAGTATAGAGCCCTGGGGGACCCCGGTCAACTAAGTATATGGGGTTTAAGTGGTTAATGTATTATAACCAGACATTTTCATGTTGCATCAGTACTAGAGTGTGTTGCCTTTGACTCTGGTTACAATGTCTTGTCTTTGCTCCAAGGGTCTGGAAAGCTCCTGGGAAAGACACAGAGAAGCAGCAGAGTATTTCCACAATGGCCTAGAGAGCATGGGTCTCAAGCTGTTTGTCAAGGACAAAGTAAGTATAAAATATTGACTGTATAGTACATAGTAAAACTTAATCTCTGAACTTGGCTGCATTGCTCAAATTCTTTAACATTGTAATTTTGCTACAGCACGCAAGGCTGCCTACTGTCACAACTATTGTTGCTCCTCCCGGATATGAATGGAAAGAAATTACAAGTTACATAATGAAAACACACAATGTAGAAATCTCTGGAGGACTTGGACCATCGGTTGGCTTGGTAAGGAAAGGGGCTGGACAATTAGATACCCAAATATGAACTGGGATTTTATTACTTTAAGTTACTTGAAGTTTAAGTCCAAAATCCTATATCTAAAACCAAGATGTTTTTGTTCTTCTCAGGTGCTGCGTGTTGGACTTATGGGTTGCAACAGCAGCAAAGCCAATGTTGACATGGTACTTGGAGCATTGAAAGATGCTCTGAAACACTGCCATAAGAGTAAAGTGTAAACCATGCTGTTATATGATGCCAAAATCCAGTGGTGGAAAGTAACTAAGTACATTTACTTAAGTACTGTACCTAAGTAAAATGTTTAGGTACTTTTAGGTACTATATATTTACTTTGGCTTTTTGAACAAAGCCGATATACAAGCTTACGTGAGCTTGTAGATCTGCTATTTTCAATAGATTTTTTTATTTACATTTTATACATTTGAAAACTTGTGAAATGGGACATTCTGCATAATTACTTTTACTTACTTTTACTTTTGGTATGCCAATACTGTTACTCAAGTAAATGTTGATTACTAGACTTTTACTTGTAACAGAGTGTTTCTAAATTGCAGTATTAATACTTTTACTTAAGTAAATAGTGGCGAAGTGGTCCTTTAAGTAAAATAAATTGAGTACGTTTTCCACTTCTTCCTGAATTATCATGTTGTGAGGAAGACACCAATGTCAAATAAAATATGAATTGTCTTTTTGACATAAAAAAAAGGTTTCTGCTTTATTTATTTATAAAAATAAATACATAAGTGTACTGTTTGTACTTGAGGAACAACAAACTATTTCTTGGATGGATATAAAGGAATCATCCAATATGAAAGATCAAAGGAAAAGGCGAATATCCACAAACAGTTTCTGTCCAAAAGTGGGATCATGGGTCATGTGTGATAAATACATATCATTGAAGTACTTTTGTCAAGTTGAAGTAGCCACCTGTAAAATAAATACTTTACCATACTGTAACCACTATCAACCATTGCAGTAGGCTTCAATCAACAGTAGGTGGCAGCCATGCTCCTTAAAATGTGTTGACAGTATGGCTGTAATGTAGTTTGACTTTGACGGAGTCATTTACACTAGATCTAATAGAAACCTCCCTCCGCTATTGCTTCGAGATGAGGAGGTCCCACAGCGTAGGGTGCCAGAAGATGACGACATCGGTGAATATTGGCCAATATTGTTGATTCTTACCCTTTTCTGCACATCGTATCCAAAAGTAAAGGTATTCCCCGCTGCTCTCTCAGATGTTTTACATTTTAGCGGTCAAGAAAATCTAAGCGACGGGTTGAAACAAGCGTTTAAATCGCTTATTTAGTCAGCCTGTGGCCAGTCAACCCCTGTCCGCATGCCCTGTACTACTTCCGTAAGGTTGCATTGGGAAAACATGGCACAGGTTTACTAAAAAGGCGATTTAAACGATTGTTTCAAAACGTTGGTTACATTTTCTTGACCGCTGAAATTTAAAACATTTGAGAACAGGGGAGAACACCTTTACTTTTTGGATACGATGTGCGGAAAAGGGTAAGAATCAAAAACATTGGCCAATATTTGCCGGTGTCGTCATCTGCCGGCACCGACACTGTGGGACCTCATCTCGGAGCTATACAGCGGAGGGAGAAGTTCCAAATGGGGCTAGGTTTACATTTACAATAGAATTGCTGGTTAATTGTATTTATTTATTCTAATGTGGAAAAACTCCTACGATCGCATATCATTTTAAGTACCATAAACAGTATATGCGTGGCAAATGGGGAAGGCGATCAACGTAACGTGATGCCTTTTGTTTGGCCCGGGAGAAGCGTCAGCTGTCCCGAATCCGGGTTCAACAAAGATGCTTATTGGTCGAAAACCCGGATGTGTGTCTCAAAGATAACGGAAAAATACAAGCGTGCATATGTCACTTCCTTTGTTGACATTTTGCATCGTGAAAGAGCGCGCAGTCGGTGGGAATTTCTGGGAAATCTGCTGGTTACAGAACAGAAGGTATTTAGATTGTCAATCGATACATAATCATACTTGAATCGTCCACACCGCTTGGATCAATGGCCTGCACAAGAGGAGCGCTCATCGTGCTGGAAGGAGTGGACAAGGCCGGGAAAACCACACAATGTAGCAAGTTAGTGCAAGCCCTGCAAAACAGTGGAAGACCAGCTGAGATGATGAGGTTTCCCGGTAAGATTTATTAAGACAACAGAACGTGGTGTTTTTTTTTTTTTTTTTTACTTTACTTGAATATTACCAATGTTCTGTACTTTTACTTCTTCTCCACATATATCAGAGGCTACAATTATTTTTAGTTACTCGTTACTTTGTAGATTTTACTAAACATACATTACCCATTTTGGCCATTTGAAAATAGCCGATCTAGTACACTACAAGCTATTGTGAGCGTGTATCTGCTATTTTCAATAGATTTTACAGTAAAAGTTGTGAAACGGGACATGCTTAATGAGTACTTTATACTTCTGGTACTTTAAGTACATTTTGATACCAATACTTTTTTATTTTTACTTGAATACATTTTGAATTCCGGACTTTTGCTTTTAACAGATTTCTACATTGCAGTATTGGTACTTTTACATAAGTAAAACATTTGAGTACATTTTCCACCGCTGATGGAATGTAAAAAAAAATGCAAGCCGCTCTTTGTGGTGGTGTTGGTATTATAGACCTGAACTTGAATAGATATGATGAATCCATTCAATTTCAGGTCTATACCTGATCAGTGATCACAATGAATTCACCATACCACCGTCTGTTTTCTTTTGTGACAGAAAGAACCACCAAGATCGGACAGTTGATCAACGCCTACCTTGAAAACAAAAGCAACCTGGAGGACCACACAGTACACCTGTTGTTTTCTGCAAATCGCTGGGAACTTGTGTAAGAAAACAGAGAACATAAGTTAAATAACCACAGTGTAAATCAAACATTTTAGTGTCAATGACCACTCATATTGATAGGCTATGTATTTGGCCGGGGACCCCCATCTGAATTCTGAAACCTATCACACATTTTTCACAAGCCTTCCAAACATTTCAGAAATAGCCAATCTACAATAAGCTCACAACACAACGCATTGTGCTTGTAGAGCACATTGGTTAAACAGATTTTCATACTAATTGATACAAATTTGCCGTGGACCCCCTGGAACCCTCTCAATGACCACTAGGGTCCCTGGACCCCACTTTGAGAACCACTGGTGTAAATTGCAGACACTACATTTGAGTAATGCATGCTGGTTAAGCAATCGCTATAAATTGGCAAGCTTTGATAGGCCGAGTGTTATTCAGTGTTTATTATAATTCCCTTGTCATTCCTTCCCAGGCCTTTAATGAAGGAAAAGTTGGAACAAGGCACCACTCTAGTTATAGATCGGTACGCCTTCTCTGGAGTTGCATTCACCAGTGCCAAGCCAGTGAGTGTTTCAGCCTTCTTTTTTTTTTTGAATTCATGAAGCCACCCATTAGCTCGTAAAACAGTTTGTGATGCAGTGAGTCAGGACTCAGGAGCTAAGGTGATGCTCTGCCTTCTACTCTACAGGGGTTCTGTCTGGACTGGTGCAAGCAACCTGACGTGGGACTGCCAAAGCCAGATCTGGTGATGTTTCTAAAGCTTAATCCAAATGATGCGGCGCTCAGGGGGCAGTTTGGAGAAGAGAGATATGAGAACAGTGTCTTCCAAAGAACAGTCCAGCAGAAGTTTGAGCAACTGATGAAGGACCCTGCAATCAACTGGCAGGTATGAATCAGGGGTAGAAGATTAAACATGCAGATTAATTACTTTTGTGCCATTTATATCCGCAAAAAGGAACAACAATCTCAAAAACCAATCCTCTAATTTAACATTGCATGTGTTACTTTCTAGGTAATTGATGCTTCCCAAAGCATTGAAGATGTTCACACCAACATCAAGACTCACAGTTTAAATATCATCAACACAGCTGAGAATCAGCCACTTGGGGAACTATGGAAATCAACCTAGAAAAATATTTGTTTATATAATATCTTCAGGCAAAGGAAGTCTTGATCATAACACATTCTTTTTTGCACTTTCTTCGGATCAAGATTTAACAGACGTAGATTTGGACCAACCAAGTAGCCTGGTAAACCCTCCCTCCGGATATCTCATTTCCATTTGATTTCAGGAGTGAAATCCTGAAATCAAATGGAAATAGGGAGGGTTTACCAGGCTACCAACCAAGGGCACACGTTAGTCTTATAATGCAGAGAAACTGATTTTCAAAGATTTTCATTTTATTGTATCGCTCTTTCCATTACATGTCTACAGTTCTTTCATCTGTCTACATATTGAGTAAATAAATAATTGTCAAATTAACTAGTGTACAGATCTTTAGACAGGACAAGGATACCTTTGCATGAACAATTAATACAGCTTTGTCTGAAAAAACGACTAAAATTTGGTTTCATTACAGGCTGTTACAGACTTCAGATATTAGTGACAAAACCGCGAAAGCCATGTGTGTTCATGAACCATATGTGTTTTTTAAAAACATAAAACTGTTATGGCAAATTGTTATGGAGACAGGGGAAGGCACCATATCACTTCAAAATAAACATTTAAAGTGTTAAGACTCAAATGGAGATGCTTAATGTGAAGATGTGCATACAGAATTTATCCTGAGCTCCTGCTACTGCCTCCCACCACGGCAGCCTCCATGTTGGATACAGAGAGCATTCAGAGGCTGTTTAGAAGAACGCTGTGACACATGACTACTACGCCATGGTGGTGCTGGACTGGCTCGACAAGGTCACCAGTAATCTTCATTTCCCCCCTTTTTTTGGCTTCCCTCCTGATACAGAGAAGAAATCCAGAGAATCGTCTGCGTACTGTTAAGGGCACAACTTAAACAGTACAATGTCTGTCCGTTCCTTCCCTCACAGGGACAGGATCTCAAACTCTTCATCCTCCGAGTCAAAGAACCGCTCCAACCTGTCGGTGTCTGAGAAATCTGGGAAGGGATGAAACGGGTCATTAAAATGTGTGTTTATATTATGTATTGGGTACATATTGTCGGTGCAAAACCTTGTAGTTCCAAACCTGTTAACTGTTCAGGAAATTGACAAAAAGAACCTGTGTTCCAATGTTGGTCACAACATGTAATGGCGCGCTGTGAGCTTGTAGATCGGCTATTTGCTTTACACAACACTCTTGTACAACAAAGTAGGGCATTACTTTACGTTAAAAACATGAACTATGGAGATACAAGGTTTCTGCCCGACAGCAACCATATACAAATCAGCCATGTGAAAACATGGAGGTCTTTACCAGGTGTGAGGTTGAGGACATCCACGCTGACCATGTGAGAGGGTTGGCTGTCGACTAGCTCAAACATGGGCAAGCCTCCTTTTTTGCAGGAGAGCTAGGAAACAAGAGCAGATGTCAATTATCCTCTTACTGAACCTTTGTTATATTAAGTTGGAAAACAGTAGCAGATGATGACAGAGTCTGAGACCTACCCTTCGAATGCGCATACACCAATCATCAAATTCATCCTCGGTTTTGCAGAAGAAGCCCTAGGAAATGACAAACAATTTGGCTTAAGCATCACAGAATAGACAAAGTAAAAACAACCAAGTGTGTTGGGCCACCACGATGCCAGAACAGCTTCAATGCACCTTGACTGACTGTACAAGTCTCTGGAACTTTATTGAGGGGATGCAACATTAATTAATTAAGCAACATTAATAACACACAGTGGTTCCCCAAGTTCATGTATTTGGCCATGGACCCCAATCAGAAAATAGTTTGTCCCAGGGATCCCGACACAAGATTAGTTAAATGTTGCCAAAATGTTACACATTTTATCAAGATCTTTTTGACAATAGATCTACCAGCAAGCAATGCTTTGCGGTGCGACTCCCAAAACAATCCCTCAATGTGGTGTTTTGATGACTGAAGAGAGCGCTGTCTAACACGTCGGTCCAAAATCTAACATGGGCTGAGATCTGGTGAATATGAAGGTCATAGCATATGATTTTCATTCATACGCAGCAAACCATTCAGTGACACCTCATGTCCAGTAGATGGGGTCATTTTCATCCTGACAGAGACCACTCCCATCAGGAGTGGTTGGAAGTGTTGTGCGTTAGTGTCATGTTAAGAAAAACAATGAGCACCTCTTCCATAGGTGACTCACTGAGAATGTTAATGCAGGAAGTGATTAGACTGTCAGCAAGAACAATTACATAGAGAGGGATGTTACAGTAGGGTTGCAGTGCATAAACCTCTCATTACAAAGAAAGTGATATGGTCTAATGAGTCATCCTCCATCATATTCCTCATAAGTAGGTGAGTGCAAGTGTAGCATACACTAACAGTACAGGCCTGAATGCTCAGTGAGGGGGTCTGCTGCTATGCTGTGCAGAGCATTTTCCTGGCATGGTGAGAAGGTTCACTGCAAATCAATATTAAGTTATCCTGAGTGATCACCGTTATCCTATGATGAAAGCGTCACAGTCATCGAATGTGCATTTGCACCACAATCTCTGACCCTATTTACTCACTGATGTCTTACCCAAAGATTGAAAAGGAGATGTCACTTCAGTCACTGTTCCTATTAAAACATAATAATGAACCCTCTTTCATAGTCACTTAGTTGTTGTTTTTTTTGCCATCTTGATCCAAAATCAAGGGCCTGCTCAGCATGATAGGATTTACTGCTTGATCGTAGCATGCGTTAACACCCATAAGGAACCATCTGCTATGGTTATATTTCTCAGCTCACTTTTATTTTTTCCTTTAAACTGTCACGTTTGTCGAAAGGTTCAGTAAATACACGCTGGTGTAACTTGTGTCATATTGAGAAAGTGTAATCCCAGTCAACTGTGACATATTTCCTTAAGTTTAAAATGGAATAGTCCTAGAGTCCCTACCGCTGCAATGGACGGGTCAAGTTCACAGATGTGCATGCGGCAAGGCGGGTGCTGACAGTGGTACGACTCGTCAGGGACCTGGCCATCTTCATATGGCTCCACTGCAGGCTGGGTGGTGTGGGGGTCTAAATAGATGAGCTCCTCTCCTGTAAGATTGAAAAGGAAGTGAGCTCATAGAGGGGTAGCTCTTCTTGTGATGGAAGAATTCCACTGGTGACCATAGTAGTTAATCTAACTAACAAGCAGAACATACCGACATATCCAATGAAGTAATGGGCACTGTTGGGCTTCCCTCCGATAACGCCCAGGGACTGAGGCAGCATGAAGCATTGCTGTGAACAGAGACCATAAGAGTTTACTGAAACCTGAGCTTTAACTGACATTGCATCGATTTAATTCAGCTAATAGTTGTGGGTAAAATGTGAGCTTGCTCTGAGACTAGATGTCCACCCATATCAAATAAGAAATGACAGTAAATTCAAATGTTGCATTACATTTCTAACCTTGTATAATAGTTAACTAGTTATGTATTTTTGGTTTATGATTTCCAAATTACATTTCTGATGATATTGCCTTGTTTGTACATTTTTGTGAAGGGTGTGTTGCCAGTAGCTGAAAGCTGAAGCATCACTACATGTACTGCATTGCAGAGGTTGCTACAATTTGTTAGTAACAAACCACTCTGGATTTCTTTTTCTTTCCCATTTGTCTCCCAATTTCGTCATAATGTCAATTTCCACAATCTCCCTGTCGTGGTTTGGTGACCTGCCGAAACGTGACGATCTTGCGGAATTCACATAACGTCGATGTCTGAATGTAAATCACTGCTGTTTGTTTTAACCTAGTGGTATTTAGGCCACATAAGATTAAGCGTATAGATTTACGTTTATGGACATTGACGTTATGTGTAGTCCATAAGATGGTCACATTAACCAATATCACCTTAACACACCGGCTTCGAATGCTATCAATGCATTGAATGGGAGATTATCACGTTTTATCAGACCATTGAATGGGCGAAGTAGGCGACCTACTAGCTACCCCGCGATTTGTCAGACCATTCATTGGGCGTAATCAGGAGCTACTGACCTACCGACGGAGGCGGAGCAGTCCCCACAACAATATTTACGATTCTGTGCCTATCGGTACATAACTCCAACGGCGCTGAGTAGGCTCAGGCGAGCGTCGCACCGCTCCGGACGGCAACTCGTCGCTTTAGCTCCCTCGGTGGCCCGTCGCGGGGCTCCAGCTCGCCTGAGACTGCGCGCCTCCGTCATGGTCCGAAACCAAAACAACCAAAACCAAAACCGAAACTGAACTATTTAAGTCATCTCCGTCGGTAGGTCAGTAGCTCCTAATTACGCCCAATGAATGGTCTGACAAATCGCGGGGTAGCTAGTAGGTCGCCTACTTCGCCCATTCAATGGTCTGATAGAACGTGATAATCTCCCATTCAATGCATTGATAGCATCCGAATAACACTACCATGCTGAAGGGTGGAGACAGAAATTGGGGTATTGGAATTTGGCTTATGTGTGCGGAGAATGTAAACATGCCATCCTTCCCAGTTCTGTAGGAGTTGCTTGTGCAGCGACAGAAATCACCCTCTCCAACTCACTTCCCACCCGTGAACATTATCGCTAATTGTGTTCTTTGGAACACCCGGGCTCCTCCAAGGATGCACCATGTATGATTCAAACTCCTATGGAGATTTTGCCCATTTTGTTCCATGATAAACCAATGAGATGGGAAAACTATCCAGATAATCCATAGTCATGTTGATTGTGTGTCACCTTCAGCGTTTCGATGTAGGCTTCGTTTATGTCACTCAGGCCCAGCCTGAGTGGGATGAGCAGGACAAGAGGTTTCCAGAGGGCTGTCTCTTCCTCAGCCATGGCACAGGCACCCTCCATGCAACCGTTAAGTTCCCCTGCTCCATCTGGTTGAGCACAGGCTCCTCCATAGTCCAGCCAAGGCATACAAAGACGTTCTGCAAGAAACAAAAACAGCCAGAATAGCTGTACAGTTTTTTCCCCACAGGATTTCATTGTGTGTGTATGTGTGTGTGTGGGGGGGGGGGGTTCTTTATTCCAAACAGGATAGAGTAGAGAGACAGGGAACCAAGGGCAGAGGAAGAGGAACATGCAAGACAAGAGTCTTCGCACTCACTTAGAGCATTATGGTCTGTGCGCTAACTGGCTGAGCCACCAGGCACCCCATCCAATGACATTCCTTTTCATTTTTACCGTGTGTTTGGAGTCATCCAATCACACGCCTTTTCATTTTGGTTTAATGAGGTCAAAAACATTGACATGTTATATTTCTGCAAACCAATGTTGATGTTTCAAGTACAACATTCAAGTACTATATTTATTCTTTTTGTATATTGTCTTTTGTTGAGGCTTGTCTGAGGGGGTTGTCTTTAAGTTTGTAAAAAAAAACATTCAAGTACTATGTGTAATTTTGATATAGATACTCAGATGGTGCTGACTGCGAGTCAAAAGTGTGGCCACAGGCTCAAATCCACTTCTGTCAGTGTGCCTGCCTCGTTTTGAACATGATTGGTGATTGGATGACTCCTAGCATGAGGACACTTGGCTCATTAATTCTTCATAAATCTTCCCCTGCCATCCTATGAAAAAATAATTGCATACAGTACAGAGGTGTGCTTTTCAGTGTTTACAACTCTAAACTGCACCTTAAGATGCATTTCAGTTAATTGTTGATAATTATCTCAATTATCATTAGAAACAACATAATTATGCATGTTGCAGCCTGGTACGTATGGTCTATGGCTGTCATTACATCAACATGATTCATTCACCGTTTTACCACAGTGCAATCACTCGGGTAAAACGTTAACCACACCTGTAGTGGGTTTGAATCCGACCCCCATCTGACAGTCTTGCATGTCTCTATTCTCTCTGCCCTTAGTTGCCCGTCTGTCTACATAGTGTCACTGACTAAACTGAATTAAAAGCATGAAATGGTTATAATTAATCTAGCCCCCCCACCAAAAACAAAGCTGATTGTACTCACTGATCTCCTCGATCACCACTGTGTTGTCCATCGCCACATGGACGACTAATCGGCTCCATGAGTCAAACATCGCCAGTTTCCTGAGTATACAGTATAGACAGCATAAGTAAATTGGGCCACTTTTTCTCCCCCAAAGCATACAGTAGTCAGTTTTTTTCAGTTACTTTAATGTTGCATTTAAAGTGTGGATTGATTTGAAAGGTATAACCAAAATTGTCCCTGGAGAGAGGATTGATTTGTCCATGACAGCTCAATTATGTTTATTCAACACTGACAACATAATTCATTAAGTTCAGTAAAGTTTTAATGAATAGACAATGCATTGTATTGACACTAGTATCTTCCTTTGAGAGTGGATAATACAGGCAATCAGTTCAAAAAGATACAACACAGTGCTGGCCTGATGCAATGCCTGAGTGACCTGCTGTGTGTCAACGTTGTGTGTATTCACTGTCTGGGATGTAGCAGTGCTTACTTTAGAACCTGTGCCACCGTGTTTGGTCCATACCACTGACCTATGGACTTTCCCTCTCCAACTCCCATCTGGGCTGCAGCGCAAATGGGGGAAAAAAAGTGTACATTAAAGTGTGATTTAATTATTTCAAGAGAGTAGGACTATGTCATTCTAATATGTTAGGGGTTTACCAATTTGATGTAGGGAATAGTAGCTGTCCTTCTTGTCAATGAAGGCATTGAGAATGCTGATGTATTCTTCTCTTTGTTTCTGCCCTCTGACCCATCTCCAGTCTGACAAACAGACAGTTATCAGTTAAAGCAAGCTCCTCGTGGTATTCTCTGAATAGAACAGTAATTTGTGCCAGACAGTGCAGTCACTTAGTTAAATGGCTCTGCAAAGATAAGCTAGACTTAAGCCTAATTTGTACTTCGATCCACGACGGTGTCACTCACCGGAAACGACGTGTTTTCAAGTGATGTGTTTTTTCGCTTGAAAATCAGCTATTTTTCAGCAAGCATATTAAGTATGAGTTGGGTTTTAGGCTATAATACTGCAATGCACTGACTGTATCAAAAGCAGATAAAACCTGGGCCCTAGGCTGCAATGCCAGCTTGACAGCATGTCGTGGGTTCGAATCCCGATCCCGACGACCTTTGCTGCGTGTCACTCCCCATTTCCTGTCAGTCTACTGTTCTATCATTAAAAGGCATAAAAGCCCAAAAACAAAAACAAAAAAGCCAGATAAAACATAAATAAATGTCAGTATTGACTTGAGACATACCTCGGCCTAAATGCCTACAGACCAAGGCCTCTGCAAGGATCATCTGGCCACATCGCAACATACAACCCCAGCCTGTGTCAGATGTTGGTCCTGTTCCTCCTGTAATACAATGTCACATACTATATAAGCTACCACTTGAAGGAACGGTAAAAAAAAAGGTGTTGATCGAAAAATCCTATACTGGTTGGCTAACTTACCAATTGGCTGGAAGTTTTTTCTGTATGTGAACCAGAGTCGCGAAGTAACATCGGACAAAATGTCATCCTTTTCTAAAGAAAGAACATAAATCAGCAAGCGGCAGTATGTTCACGTTTCATATAAACTGTATGTGAATTGGTTTTCATACTTTACCACACTTATTTCACACTCATCATCTTATGTCATAAATGTACTGCTATTCTCACTCGCTCTCGCTTTCACACACAAACACACAACTGTGAGTACTAGTACACCAATTGTAGTGCCATCCTACCTGTGAGTGCGCTGAACTCTTTCCCCAAGATCCACACAGGGTCTGAGGTCTCTGGAAAATCTTCAAACTCTCCGAAGCGAAGTGTGTCGTATGTCAGGGTAGCTGCAATTAAACAAGCATACACAAGCATGAATGATATGGGGGGCAAGTGACATTTGAAGAGTGCCCTACTTACCCATCAGCTTCAGCTGACAACTGTATAACTAGCCGTGCTATCTTTCCTTTCGCATCTTATTATTTTTTTCCATCCCTAGCTATAAGGATGAAGTGTCCTCAACCTGCTTTACATATGTATGGTCCTAGATTTCCTTAATAACGTCATCACCAGTGTCAGTGTACAATACATTATTATTGTTGGGTTAGTCATAATGTACCTTGTCCAATATTCATAGTTACGCCCCAAAGAGCTTCACAAAACTTAAAGAAAAGACATGGATCTGCAAGAGGGAACCTGCAATCACAATTAAGCACTGTAGACCTGACATGACTTCTTCAATGCAATTAGAATGATTACTGGGCTCATAGCCAGAGTTTAAATTTGGCACTTCGTGAATCCAGGCTGTGTCAGGGGTATACATGAACTCGTTTCAAGTAAGGAAATATATCTATAGTCTTTGCAGACATAACTTGCACGGTAACGAGAGTTTGAGGGGGGGGGGGTTGTCAGCGTGATTGAGTGGGGAAAAAACAGTGGATGATGCTTTACTATGCATCACTAAACGATGAGCACATCTTATTCAGCACTTGTCCAAACCATAAACCCTTTGAACTTATGTGTGTGTCCGGAAGGCTGAGGCTGGAGTCTGAAATCGTTTAGCAAAACATAACACTTCTTGTCATTACACCAACAGAATTGTGTTTGTTGTTACTGGTATGTTACTACTAAAAGGATGTTCTTGCGAGAAAGGGTTAGTTGGGCCTATCATCAATATACCATTATATGGTAAAACAACATATTTGTGAGTGTTGGGTCGATCCATTATTGTGTTATGTTTTATTATTGTGATATGGATCTCCCTTGGGTCTGAAATAAAGATTGAATTGAATTGATCCTTTTACGACTGAGTCTTTTGAACATTACATCATATGATTAAACAACATCATCTTTGAGTGTTAGGTCATTCCTTTTTACGACTTGAGTCTTTTGAACGTTACATTATTATATGATTAAACAACATATTTGAGTATTAGGTCATTGATTCCTTTACAGACTGGGTCTTTTTTTTCCTTTACAATGCTTGTCTAACCTTCCTTAATTCATACAAGAAAAACACCTGACACAATATAAAGCTAAACTTTGATCCCTGGCAACAAGTAGTTAGTTAATAAACACAGTGTGTGCTTTATGGGTTCATAAACACACACTCAACATTAGCTCCTAATAAGGTTGCCAAACACAAACTATTGTTTATTATTTTATTTGGATCCAATTCAGTTTGCCTTGGCGAATGAGTCCTAGTTCATAGGGTCCAGAAACTTACTGTTGAATTGCAGCGACTTTATTTGAACATCTATTATGGAGTTCTAAATCAACTCGATTAAGTCATCAACTTTCTCCTGACTTGCACATGTCAGAAGTTTGTCAGGTTATTGTCCAGTGGCCTCACATTTCTTACTTAAGTAAAAGTATCACTGCAATGTAGAAATACTCCTGTTAGAAGTAGAAGTCCGGATTTGAAAATGTACATGAGTAAAAGTATAGAAGTACTGGTATCAAAATGTACTTAAAGTACCAAAAGTAGAAAGTAGTAGTA
Source organism: Gymnoscopelus microlampas (assembly GCF_963454915.1). Classification (NCBI taxonomy): domain Eukaryota; kingdom Metazoa; phylum Chordata; class Actinopteri; order Myctophiformes; family Myctophidae; genus Gymnoscopelus; species Gymnoscopelus microlampas. The sequence goes on from NC_139946.1 coordinate 28,353,988, forward strand.
CTCATTAAGCAGAGTGTCCCGTTTCACAAGTCTAAAATGTAAAACAAATATTTTGAAAATAGCAGATGTACAAGCTCACAATGCGTAGATCGGCTATTTTCAAATGGCCGAAATGTTGAAGTGCTGAAGTGGTTAATGTATGTTTTGTAATAATCAAAATCTTCAGAGTAACTAGTAACTCAAGTTTTCAAATAATTACAGTGGAGTAAAGGTACAATATTTGGCTCTGAGATGTAGTGGAATAGAAGTACAACAAGTATTGCAAATTGGAAATACTTTAGTACAGTAAAAAGTACCTCAAAATTGTACTTAAGTACAGTACTTGGGTAAATGTACTTATTTACTTTACACCACGTTATTGTCAGACTCAGTGTGTGTGAACCTAATGACTCTGAATGGTGACAATGCACTGACTGTGATGATGTCTCATCATCATGGGCGGAACATTAGCATGACCAGTCCAACCACCAAGGACAACACAGCAGAGCCAATACGCAGTATAAACACTTCAGACGGCGCTATAAACAACAACGCTGTCTGGCAGTCAATAGGATATGTGACATTTAGGTTGTGCGACTAGCTGTCAATACGAGGAACCCGAAGGACACACTTTTATAAAGGCTATAAGCACAAGCTAGCACAGTTTAGCTTTGGTCAAACCGTTAGCCTGCTAATGGTAACTGGGCTAAAGAAAGCACCAGGGAGGAGTGTGTGTTGTTCTGCCTGTGGGGCTGGCAAAGTGTTTTCGTGAAAGAGTCAACAAATACGAATCAGTGGGACAGTTCGGACGTTAGCTTAGCAGCTAAAAGGGGGAACTAAATACTTTTATTTCCAACAAACAAACGCATCCTACCTGCATCCATCCCGACGGTCTTCAGCCTATCTTGTTTGTTATGCACTCCTCTCCGCCAATGGGAAGCGCGTCTTTGTTGCGGAATTCGTAAAAAGAGGGCGGGACCTATTCCGGTCGCGTCCAATCGGGCGCTCTGTTTTGGGCGGAGTCGATCGGTTTCACTTCCACCGACGATACGTGTACATGTCTGCGGTGACACTGGCATTGGGCTGCGGCGCACACATGTTCTATAGATCAGCGCTGAGCGACGAGTAGGCAGGCAGGCGACCACCACCATCTGTAAACAAACCCGTTCAACGTGTCTTCCCTTCTATCCTATGATGACATGACTCTGCTTGTTTACCTGCTTCTGTATTTCAGTTGTTACACATTGCGTTAATATAAGACATTGACATCTTTGGTCCTGCTTCTTTTCTTTTCTTCATCTTTTGTTGTGTGTTACTGTTAGTTTTAAGTTGTGTATCTGTTGTATGTATTTTTTTCATTTTTTTTTCATGATGCATTTATGTTCTGCTGGCATAATTGTATTATTTTTGTGACATGTTTGTGATGAATAAAAACTATTGATAACAAAAAATAATAAATTAGATTTTAGATTAAATATTTAGATTACACTTTGACTAAATGACCAATAAAAAAGCTACACGACAAGGCCGACACATTTTGAAACTCTTTTTATTGCGTAAGACACTCAGTGCTCATGCATGCCAAACAAAAGTGAGATTATTTACGTAATGTGTTCTATTTGTAAAATGAAATAAAAGTGCATCGAGCCCAAGAAGGCTACAATTACATAGAAACGGTCCAGAAAACACTCTCTTTGCAAAACACACATGCACGCACGCTCCCTCGCGCGCGCGCGCGCACCACACACACACACACACACACACACACACACACACACACACACACACACACACTTAAGTGCAGTATATTGTGCACATAATATGGCATTCATGTGACCTTTCTTGGTCTCCTTTTCATTAGATCAATTTTCTTATAATATTTTCAGACATGCCTGATAAAACAGACCAGTGCCAGACCGAGGTATGCTCTCGTCTTGGCCAGATATACAGTAGTAGGCCAATCAGATTAACAATCACACAGATATATAACAGTGGTTATATATCAGTTGTAAGGCCGCCTTACAACTGATATATAACCACTGTTATATATATGTGTGTTTATTAATCTGATTTGGTCTTTTGCATTGCTTTGATTGTTGCCATTTTAACTTTCAGATTGTTTGGAATCTTGTTTTTATTGTTGCTGTGTTTATAATTCAAGCTGTAATAAGCTTTAAATAAAATGTCCCCGTAATTACCATTTTAACCACTAGGAGAGCAAACACTTCCTACAAACGGGTATCTCAGCTTCAGGTAGCCAAATGAGCCAATATTCAATTTAATAAAGTCTGGAAAAGACTAACCCTAAATTCTCAGTGCCTAGTTAAAAGTATTTGACACACAATACACCAAGCATGTGACCTAATGAACTAAGGCTTTAATATCTTGAGTGACTGTGTCATAATATTACTGTTAACAATAAATACATACTCTAGTCTAGCATGTGAAGCCTAGGAGATCAGACTAAATCCATGTCGTCTGTGAAGGGTGATCATTCACGTAGGCTCAGTGCAAACGTCCTTAAGTGTAAACATATCCAAGGCAGTGGTTACTTCTTCAATGGGGCGGTGCTGTACTATGCTGATGAACGAGACTACAGCTGTCCGATAATCTGATAGTAGAATACCAAATCACACCTTTCACTTGTCCCGGAGGAGATAAAACACCATCGCCTTCAAGTAGTGTCCACAGGCACAGACGACAGACACCAACCAGTGGGAATGGAAGCTGGGGTCAGTATTCACCACACATTTAGTTACATCCACCTGGGTTGGGAAAGGTAAGGCATACATTCAGCATATTCTGTCAGGCATAGGTTTGTCAGGCATAGGTGAAACCTCACAAGGGACAACGCATTTTAATGGTAACATATTGTGTTATTATTTGATATCGTTTGGCAGAAACCGCGTCCAAAACCGTTACTTTTCAGGAAATGGAAAAAAGAATGTGTGTTCCAATGGATCCGTTATTTTTTATTCACAAGCTATTGTTAATACTTTTCATTGGTTAAATTGTATAAAACCCACAGACTGTTATTATTGGCGAATACCGTATTTTCAAAACATTTTCAAGATTTTTCAAAGTAACCTTAACCTTATAGTCAAAGCTAACTTCCAGTCCCAGGGAACTGAGGTACAGGAGGTCATTCATGCATCACTAATAGCTTCTCTAAAATGAAACAGCAGGACAAACTAAATTGTATTTGCCTGATTCCGAGCAAATACTAAATGTATGTTTAAAATATACATCCAAAATGTATCCATACTTTGACAACATCCTAACTGCAGTGTGAGAGGCTGTGCAACTAGTCCACAAATATGCAATTCCAAAGCCAAAGACAACACTGTAACCCAGTGACTGTATTGACTCTAACCTCAACAGAACATATTTCAGCAAACCACCAAAACGGGTGGGAGATTTTTCAGATGCAACCAAATAAAAGAATGTACTGAAAAATAAGTGCTAAAGTTCTGCCCAATCTATATTATTCCTTTAGTTCATAAGTTGTTAGTTAAGTAACCTAGTTAAGTAATCTGTGGTAAATGCTGCCATCACAACTCTTACGTGCAATATGACATGCGCTCACAGATCAGACTATAATTAATTATCCCCAGAAAATAGGCCCCTTATTCATCCCCGGATGTTGGTTATACAAGGCATTGTGTCCCATTTTGTGACACCCTACTTATCTGCGAGAATAAACAAACATGAGGCTTCTACTGTAGTGTCAGCAGAGACAGGGCAGAGGGTCTGGATCAGGGTGGACGATTTTGTGCATTCCCCCAAATGGACCATTTAAGCATCAGTACAAGAGCTTTTGTTCACTTTTTATGCCTTGCCAACAGAGCGGAACATGGAGAGGGGCACTTTTCCAGTCCTTTTGAGCCTGAGCTCCAGCACCTTTCTTTTACCAGATACACAGTTGATTTTTGAAGTTCACAACTAAAGTTGTTGTTGTTTTATTAAGTAGCTTTTAGGCTTATAATTGTTAATTCCCAATAGCACTAAATGAAGGTCAGCTGTTTCTTATAGATTCCCCCAAAGGATTGAAGGAATGATCATCAATGAGCTTGCATTAATTTGAACACATGTAATTGAACTCTAACTCTGTTAGACCTACTGATTATGTTTGGAGGAGGGTAAGATCAATTATAGCTGGTTGTACAAACTACTTACAGCATTTGCATTAGCATTTGAACTAAAATATATTGTTTTGAATATAATTCTAATTCAAGTCCACACCACAACTATAACGATGACAAAAGTGAATGATATAGTTATCGTTATGGTGCTTGGTGTGGACGGCCCATTAAGCCCTATTTTATACTTCAGCTATTTGTAAATAGTTGAAGTACTATAGTTGAAGATTGTTGAAAATGCTTGAGAAAGTTTGAAAATGTTAACCTATAATGACATGCCCAGAATAGGGCAACCAGGATTCAAGATATGTTAAACTAATATACACATATACACACACACACACACACACACACACACACACACACACACACACACACACACACACACACACACACACACACACACACACACACACACACACACACACACACACACACACACACACACACACACAATGAAAAAGTGAAAGTAAAGTGAAAAGCCACAATCTCACTTCCCCTTACCCAGCCCCCTCTCCTTTTCAACCAGGAGGTCAGACTCTTGCGGACAAACTCCCCCATGCAGTCTACAATGGTATGGACCATGGCTGGGTGGCCATGCCGGACACAGTCCACTGCCAAGGCTCCTGCCACGGCATACAGAGAAACTACCTTTCCCCAAGTCACACCTGGGAACAGATGAGAGATGCAACAAATTATAAGACTGGAAGGAAGTGAATACAACAAAACATAGTGTTTCCTTGCTCTATGCTTTAGTGCTTCCTCTAAGCTTCCTAAGTTAAGTGTGTGATCTATGTTGTGGTGAGGTCTGGTCTGTTTTGTGGTTGTCAAATATTTTAAATATGTTGCACAAAATTATAATACATTTTCCTGACCATTTCTAAACGTGTCTCAATGTGATATCAGTCCAACCCGTCATACAGTATCTGTTGTCCTGTAACATTAACACAGCTAACTCCCACATGCAACATCATTGTGAAGTACTTAACATTGTTAGATTTCACCACTTAAACCCCATATGGGTAACTGGAGTCCCTCAGGGCTCAATACTAGTCTTTTCTGTTTTCTGTTGTTGTGGGGAAAGCTTTCGCTGAAAATAGCCGATCGACAAGCTCACAATGCGACGCGTTGTGAGCTTGTCGATCTGCTATTTTCAGCGAAAGCTTTCCCCACAATACTGATGCTGGGGTTTAAGTGGTTAAACGTGTCTGAGAAACGCGTATGCGTGCGTGCTGGGGGGTCTTAGCTTTTGGCCCATTTGTAAGAAGGAGGCCTTCCAAGGATAAACCATTGGAAAGCACTGTCTTAGAGTTATATAACCCCCAGCAGCGGCCAACCTGCCTTTCTCTATAGACAAAGACGAAAGCTCAGGAACAAGGCTTGACGTAACCAGAGTGCATTATTCTGTTAGATCAGTCAGCAGGTCATTTTTTCAGAATGAATCCACATGTTAACTAATGCCTTTATCTAACACACCATTTAAGGTCAAGTCTGAGATTGTTGCAAGGTATTTAAACATCCAACGCATACAAATGGTCTCATTTCCATCTATCGTCTAGAATAGTCATCCTTTGGTTCACTAAGTCTGATAAATGATGATTCTGTTGTTTCTCTTTGTTTATATGGCCTGATCTGGAATCACAGTGTGTTGCCCCTGTTTTAACACAAGTACGCTTCGACTGACTTGTTTACAAAGTAGTTTTGTTCAACTGAAGATGTTTTTTCACTCTGAAATTCCTCGTCTGAACTTTTTGTTACAAGGACTGCCAGTATGTAACTGGTACCAAATGGTATCCCTGCTTTCCCAACACCAGATGGTTCCACTGTGCTTATTACAGGATACTACATGGATGAGTTGACTTCAAGTGTGAGTACTTATTGTAACAATTTACACATATTCTCTCTAAAGTTCAGACACCTGGGGTTTGGGTTTCAACATTGATAATCACCCTAGCATCCCTACTCTGGGGGACGACGACGACGACGACATAGCACCACATCCGGTGGAATAGCAGAACTACAAGCTCACAACACGTCACAACGCAGCATGTTGTGAGCTTGTAGATCAGCTATTTTCTGCAAAGCTATAAGGAGGGGGTCTAGTATAGAACCCTGGTAGACTCCGGTCAAATACGTTTAAAATGCCACAAATAAGCAGACCAGTGATGCTTTTTGCATTGGTGCAGATAGCCCATTCACTGACATCCTCAGCTTTTGCCTGTGCAGAGTTAAGGACATTTCACAGTGTGGAGAAAACACTGACGTATGTGATGCTCCGTTTTACTCATCGAACAAGTCTGCGGTTATATAATCTACTCCTGCCCAGGACTTCCTCTCTAGATGGTGAACTCTATGCTTAGCTAAGCTGTCAATCCAAATGTATCATTAGCAAGGGAGGAAAATTCAAGTCAAACCACAACCACTGTAGAGTATATTACGCATAAAATAGTACAAACATGGTCAAACAGAGTACTACAAAATAGTTGGATGAATGTGTCAGGAGTAAGATGGGTATTTAACCACATGAACCCTAGCGTCCCTAGCGAGAACATTCATCAAAAATAACCGATCTACAAGCTAACAATGTTGTTGTTGTTATTGTGAGTTTGTAGATCAGCTATTTTCCGTGAAGACATTTGGTGTTGAGAGAAAAATGGAGCGGACATATAGTATAGAGGCCTGGGGGGCCCAGTCAACTAATTATAATTATAGGGTTTAAGTGGTTAATCCGCAGTTATGGTCAGTTTAAGTCAGTGAAAAATGCATAAAACCACTCTAAAACGTCATATTTTGCACATCGTACACCAGGCTGTCTCCTTTGGTTTGCAATTACCCCTTATGGTAGTTGCCCACGGAGCAGAGTGCTTTGTGGCTGTATTCCCTGAGGAAAGGAGTGTGCTGATGAGTGAACTCCCTGGGTGGGGACTTAACTGTGTGTAATGACCACACTCCAGGAACATTTTAACCTAATATGGGGCAGACCGACATGTTCACTGTACAAGCTCTTTTCCTGCAAAGGGGACAATAGCAGAACAAACTTCCCTCTAAAGCATGATTTGTACTTTGTTGCACGATGGTGTCGCGCACCCAAAATAGCCGATCTACAAGCTCCCAACGTGCCGAATCACAACGTGTGTTGTAAGCTTGTAGATTGGCTATTTGTGGTGAAGAGTTAAGCATAACACACAGGATTGCAGGGTGCAAGCTTTCTTTCCACATCGGTGGTTTGGATAAAGTGTTGTTCAGCATGTCTCTGTGTGTACATGTGCTTGTTCCTTTTCCTCCATGTAAAGCAAACGTTGAGCCTGTCTGTGTACAAAGGGATCTATTTTGTTTGTCTCCCTGGAGACACCATTAGCCTCACTTACATCCCAGTAAGAGAACTGCAAAAAGCAGTAAAACAATATAATTAACACAGAGGGTTTTGTTGTGTACACAACAAAATCCTCTGTGTTAATTCAACTCTAGACAGTGGTAAAATGTTTTACCCCTCTGTAGAGTAGGATTAACACAGTGGATTTTGTCCACTCTGAGGACTGTTACAAATTGCTGTGTCCATCTTGAAGCTTCAACATTCAGTGTTGTTGTTGAAGTTGGGTGAAGGACTGCAGGTTCTCCTTCCTAAATGAAACCTAAACAATGAGCTTCTAAAGGCACAATCGGCTGTGCTGCATTTGTTAAGTCCAGAATGTGTGCAAACCAGAAATGAGCATGGTGACAAAAAAACAAAACAAAAAACATGCACTGGCAAATCACAAGCAGAAAGCACAATGTATTAACCAGACTGGTCAGTTTCTTCTATTCATCTGTGTCTGTCTGTCTGTGTCTGTCTGTCTGTGTCTGTCTCTGTGTGTGTGTGTGTGTGTGTGTGTGTGTGTGTGTGTGTGTGTGTGTGTGTGTGTGTGTGTGTGTGTGTGTGTGTGTGTGTGTGTGTGTGTGTGTGTGTGTGTGTGTGTGTGTGTGTGTGTGTGTGCGCGCGTCTCTGTCTCTGTGTGCATGTGTGTTTATATGATATGCTCTGTCTCTTGGTGGCTCTGATGTTGACATTACATTTTCCTTGTTTCCCTTAGCTACGGTATGACATTTTGATGGTTCATACTAGTCATGTGATATTAAAGTTGTTCTCACTGTACAAGAACTGTTATGTGACATAGCCTACAAGTGTATACTTGTATCCTACAAGTATACTCTTGCTGAGTAAATTATCATTAGATTGAACTGAATATGTTTTATATGATGGATACATCTAATATGTATGCATTTATCTATCCAATCAAAATGTATTGTATATATCCAATCCAAGTGTATGAGGTAAAGCAGAAGAGCTTTACTCTCTAAGCTACATTTTTCTGTTGTTGAACTTCTGTTCAGCACTATATAGTATTAATCATTTGGATGTGCATAATCTTTTTTTTCCAAGCTCACAAAAAAAAAAAAACTTACATTTATATCTGCAAGTATACCTGCATGCATATTTGAATATTTGAAAAGAATATTGTACGTACCTGTGGAGAATATATCTGCAGCCACTGCCAGGAAGGCGTCAGAAACCACGCTCTCTGATGCCACTGTGATATTGAGTTGCCGAGCCACATTACGGTAAATGTTGGGACGTAGGTACTCCAACTCATCGCCTGGTACCAAAACAAAACAAATCATCAATCAAGTAAATATATTTAACAATTTGTCTTTCTGGACTGGAGTTCTCCATTATTTAAATTAGGCCTAGATATAACTTATTTATTAGGTTATCGTTTATAATATGTAGCCATGTCTTATTGTCTTGGATAAGCTTGTGTCAATGGTCCACAGGCAGGGTGATAAAACAGTTTGGAGATTCTGTCATGTTGACAATATGCTTATAAAGGCCATCCATCACTAGATAGGCCAAGGTCCAGGGACCCCCAGAGAATCTTGAGAGGGTTCCACGGGTTCCTCAGAAAAAATAGTTAATACACTGTAATAGCTGATCTACAAGCTCAACAAGTGTTATGAGCTTGTAGAAAATGACAACAAAAATATAGCCAAATAACCTACCCAGCCAATCATGATTATTGATAACCTATACCAGCCAATCATGATTATTGATAACCTACCAAGCCAAATAACCTACCCAGCCAATCATGATTATTGATAACCTACCCAACCAATCATGATTATTGATCACCTACCCAGACAAATAACCTACCCAACCAATCATGATTATTGATCACCTACCCAGCCAAAGAAGCACCGAGGATATCTCTCCAATGGTCCCCCCTGACGCGGACAGTCCGTGCTCAGGCTTGGACCAGCCGATCCCGGCCCGGTTCAGCCTGGAGTGGATGTAGTCCCTGCACAGAGCCTTGGCCTGGGACACCAGCTCCTTGTCGGTGGGCGAGCGGTGGTCGAACACGTCCATCACTTCGGCCGCAAACACCGAGGAGCGACGCAGCATCTCCATGTGTTCATCAGCGGTGCATTATATTACTGGTCAACCCCCCCAAAACCACCTAGATCCTCCTTAATCACCGTGTATGGAGGTCCACACTTCACCCAGCACTGACCAGACCTCCCCTTGGCAGATGATGATAATCAGAGAATGTTGTCCAGCATATAAGAACACACACGGACCGATGGATGGACTAGACCTGGTTTAGATCATCTCTGTGGACAGCTTTTAATAGAAGTGTTATCTGTCTTCAAATTCAATGAGCCACAGCTGCAATAGAAATTAACATTTAGACGAGGAATAAACGAACAATTGCATCGGAAAAAAAACAAAAACAACTTGATCAATATAGCTACAGTAGGCGATCTCTTGATATCGAATATCGTATCGGCAAAACAGCATAGTCTACATTGCATCATAATATTGTAAAACAAAGTGAAACTTACCCTGGATTTTATTTTATTATGGTACTTTCTTCAACGCGCTAAACGATACAAACGTCCGTAAGCTATTTAGTATATTCTTTTTTAAATCTTTTTTATTTTATACTTCAAAACGTCGCTTTATTGAAGCTGCTATAATTTGGCTACAGATTTGAGGTCAATCTGTTACGCGCAAAACTATTCTACGGTTGAGTAGAGTCTGGCAACGTTTCCTTCTATGGACACTATGCTGTCTGTGGTCTAAAGGCGGAGAGAAACCTGTCCCCGCCTCGACCCGCTCTATGATGTGGTCCACATCATAGCACATTGTTTTACAGTGGTTCTCAAACTTTTGAATTTCAAAGACCCTATGACAGGGGTCTTCAATGTTTTTCAGGCCAAGGACCCCTTAGCTGAGTGAGATGAGCCCCCCCCCCCCCCCCCCCCATGAACATAGATTTGTGTGCATGGTCTGCCAATCACTTGATCAATCTCTTCTATTGTATTTTACACAATAGAGGGGGAAATGGCTATGTAAAATTATCTATAACCATTACCTGCCTCATAACATGGTACTTTTTGTTCCACTAAAATGTCTTAATTTCGAGTATTTTCACAATATTTAGTGGTGTGCTGTCTACCAAATCAGAATTCTTAATTTGATTTATTAGGTTATTATTATTATCATCATCATCTGCATAATAGTAGCTACATTTGAACCTTAACCAAGAACTAAGTTACTATTTTGCTCAAGAAAAACAGACTTGCTGGTGATATCAAATTAACAGTATGAACATAAGAGATCTTTCTGCAGGCTCATAAACAAATTCATGTCTTTCAATGTTTGGTGTTTGGCACATTTCCCTCAGGTGAATAGAACAATGAAACACTGCTTTCACACATACCAGAATGACAACAGCTCTTGAACACACACATTCCCAGTAACCCTGTCTTAAACGTTTTTCTTTGGTAGGCTAACGTACAGTAGATCTGCCCCACGCCCAGTCTAGTTAACAATAGGAATGCTGCTGTTGGGACATGCCCGAGGAATTCCCTGCTATGGGACTCCCCTGTTTATTTCCCTGTTTATTTCTGCTCATCATATTATGCTGTATACAGTAGGACAGACAGATGGATGAACATATAAACAAATGCTCCAAGGCCAGTCATACAGTATAGACTAAACACTTAATTTCTACTGTGACAAAATCTGACTTAAAACAGGAAGCACAGTTTTAGTAATGTGATAGGTTTGTTTTGGAGCACTCCCTTTTAACCATTTTGTGCCAACCAGCTAATCCTGAAGACGAATCTTGTACTTGCTGTAAAAGAACAGAGATGGATTGTACCGCCCTTTATCCATGATATCAAACAGTATCGAGTTCTACACATTGACACTCCAACACATCACTGCCTCCATACGGTTCAGCATACAGTACGCTAACCTGGGACTTTAGCTTCATGTCATGTCTGGTCAAGCACAAATAAATACATTTAATGAGTCAGAGTGGAGACGAACCTGCGACGAAAGGTTATTTTTATTTGTTAAGCTTTCAAATGCAATAACATGAGACTACAAGGGGGCCCCAATGACATGGTACACAATAAATAGGAGTAACATATGATTTGGACTGGGTAAGAGAGCCACACATCTTCAACACAGAGAGAACTTAAGTTTATCATTGGGTTTGTAGAGAAGCCCTTCTGTTAAAAGTTCCGCAGGCAGGTAGAAGTTTAGACAGGACGACACTGCTGACTCCTACACACACACTCAGAAAAGATAAAGATTCCAGTCTTCATAAAAATGTACAAAAGAGCTCCATGTAGTGCACTAATGAACTGAGAAAGACATGTTTGGGGACTGTTAGCTCAGACCTACGGTAGTCAGGTCATCGCCTGATTTATACCTAGCTGCACACCGGTTTCTCACACCGATAATAGCAGATCGACAAGCTCACAACATGTCGTAGATCTGCTATTTTCGGTGCCAAGACAAATTGCACAACTAAGTATAAATCAGGCTTTAGATCTCCCATCACCTGGCTCCCAAGGGAAAGGCCTATAGTTCAACTTACACAGCAAGACATTATCACCTCATAAAACCTTGAGTACAACCCCTTTTTAAATATGCTCTTCACCTGTGTGATGTTAAAGTCAATCGGAAGCTTTTAGACAGATAAACACTGCATAGTATTTTGCCAATGTCATGATCCCTGTGTTAATCACAACAGAACAGCATGCATGGTTTTAAGAGTACAGTATGCCACGTTAAAGGAACGAGTGAAGCAGACCATGTATCATTCAGGACTGATCAAATCAAGAAGAATGATTAAAAAAGACTGGTTAAACCCATCTTCTGAGTGATAAAATATTGTTAAGAGTTACGGACCTTTAAGGTTCCTCACAAATTAATCATGAGATGCTTTGTCCATGGTTGGTAGTGTTACTGAGCAGTCCTGCTTTGGGTACTTTACAAACATACTCTCCGTTTCATAACATGAAAATTAACCAGAAAGAGTAGGCCTCAGATTAAACTTACATTGTTTTTGGGAAACAAATATTGTTTAAAAGACAGTCTGCTCGAACCAAAAGAAATACTCTCAAACAATGCTTAATACTCTGAATTCATGGGCACGAGTCCATAAATTCATCAGTATAAAAAAAGAGGAAAAAAAACAGATTATGTGCTCTCCCAAAAATTCCTTTCAACATACCCCAAACCTTCTACTGTCATCCACTGTACCACCTTTTTCAATTTGACGCACCACGTTAGCTGGGCCACTACCCAACATTGGCAGGGCAATTACCCAGCTATTGAACACACCTGTCATCGTATAAGAACCTTCATTTTCAACATACTGTGTACCATGGTCATGGTATGTCACCGGCCTTTCAAAAATACCCCTTTATCACGTGATGAGGAGAGCAGTCCTTCAATAATACTGTCAGCTTATTCAGAGCAATCACCATGCCCTATTTTAAACCCTGTGCACTTAAGTTGGTCCCATATTACAATAGCACCGTCCCCCCATTACATCATTCTGTGTGTATGTAATACCCAGCCTGACTGTACAGCAAATTCTCCAGTGTTAATTTAGCCACATGAACCCTAAGCCTAGCATCATATTTCTGGGGCAAACATTCAACAAATATGCCAATCTACAAGCTCACAATGTGTCGCGACACGTTATGAGCTTGTATATAGGCTTGTATATAGGCTTTTCAAAGAAGAGATTTGGTGTAGAGGTAAAAAAGGAGAAGTATAGCCCCTTGGACACCCCGGTATATAGGGTAGTATATATACTGTAGGGTTTAAGTGGTTAAACAACACTCAAGACTTTACAGTTTATCTGTTACAACAAAAGAAACATAGAAACTGATCAGTGTCCATGCCTCCCAATTCTCTACATCTTGTATAATGGAGCAAAAAATTATACTTTACATCATCATTGATAAAAAATAAAAATGTACATTATCCAAACAGAATCCACTGGAGGACAGAACGCCTGAAATGTTAAGAAAACCGCCAGCATTGATCCAGTCTCTGGTTTTCCAGACCCAAGATTCACTTTTTCTTAAAGAAAGGACCACTCCGAGCAGGACAGTTAGCAGAGTGTTTTTGAGTGTCTTCGAGGCCCAGCCTCTAAGACTTATAGAAGCTTTAGTCTAGTTTCCGTTGATCTCCGCGGGGCCTTTGGGAATGAGCAGGCTCATCCGCCCCGTAGCGCTGGCTGCACTCTTGATCACCTCCATCCATCTGCAAAGAGACGACCAGCGTTCATCAGCTTAGACAGCGTTGAAGAGAATTCTAATCAAATAAAAACGAATCATGTGGATCCACATGGGAACACTGTAGCTCCAATAATGCGTGCCAAAAATCCTGAAGGGGCATCAACAAGAGTGTCATTTGGTAGCGGTGGACATCTTTGTGGGGTATAAACAGGTTGACTTAACATTGCCCCCCACCAGTATGTCTGCAATTACTATGCCACGCCCCTCGTGGTGACGACACATTGGAAAGCACTATATGGATCTGGGACTTCATGTGGCCAGCCTGTAACGTCAGTCTTCTATGACCAGGGGTGCACATAACTGGTGCGCAGGTGCGCATGCGCACCCAAAATAAAAAATGCGCACCACATCAGGCGACGCGAGGCGCTTTTGCGCACCAACAGCTGGGACAGGAATTTCCAAGCTTTTATTTTTTAGCAAAACTAAAAAATAAAAGCCTGGAGATCGAGGCTAGGAATTTACTTCCTGAAGCCACACTCACACAATCACTCTAAAGCACCCGTCGGCCCCATGTACAGCCATTAGGCACAGGGGTCGAGATATGACTCGCGTCGCCTCGCATTGCCTCGCTGCGTGCACGCAGCCAGCAGCGGCTGTTAGAGGCACTCGTCACCGATGATGAACGCACCGTAATGGTGCAAAATATGCCGTGAACGTCCCAATCTGGCGGATAAAATCAGCGCAGCAGCACAGGGCACCAACCTTGGGGTCTTTACCTAACAGCGTGAGAAAAAAAACGGCGAAAATCGGCGGAATTTAGAGGCAGAGCCCCCCGTTGACAAAACTGTCCGGTGGGGACCATGCGCACCAAGTCACATCTCCAGGTGCTCTTCTGCGTACCAGACCTAAAAAGTTATGTGCACCCCTGTCTATGACGTATGTGATGTATAACTCCAAATTTAGGCACGGTTTCAGCCTGGTCAGAGCCCCATTGACTCCCATTATAAAATCTGAGTAAAATAGTAAAAATCACACCCAGTGTGAAGTGGGCGGTGTGGTCACAGTGGTCATCACAGTGATGGAAGTGATTCACTTAAAAAAAAACAGAAAGTGTTTTTTTTAAAGTCCATACTGCTATTTATAGGGCTGCACATGTGTCATGTGTTTCGCTAGCCAATCACAGTCCTGAATTTGCAAAGTCAGCCAATCACATTACAGCTAGTGGTGATGACACTAGCTGTAATGTGATTGGCTGACTTTGCAAAAGTATAGATTTGCATTGACTGTGGAAGGGTTAGCGTTGTAGCCTGCGTTGTAGACTATTGGCCAATCACGGTGCAGGATTGGTCAGTGTCCAAACCTCACTTATAGGGGGCGGTTACACCGCCCCAAAAAAGGTATAAAACATATTTGAAGAAGAAGAAATTAGGTACTTCCATGGCTGTGCACAAGACATTTGATGTCGATCGGTCCAGCCATTTGCAAGATCAGTTCCTGAGACAAATACACACACCTACATATATTGTGAGCTTGTAGATCAGCCATTTTTTGCGCAACACCATCGCGTGACGAAGATAAAATAGCACTTAAGTGGTTAATCAGACTAATCAATTCAGTCGATTATAAAAAACTAGTCCATTCCCGGGTATTATCATTACGTTGTCACGTCCCCCACACACACACAACCGTAATAATGTTTTCTTAGTGTACACGGCGTGTAAATGAAAGTCCTTTAAGTTGAAGCACTTGTCTGTGTGTGTGTGCTTGTGCCAGACGGCAACATTGTAACTGAGTGGGTGTGTGGATTCGACGCATGCGTAGTTTGATCATTCGTCCCATAGCTCGTGGGGCCATCCCACGGCTGGGCAGCCGTAACTATGGCGACATTCTTTTACATAAAAACGCTAATAAACAGCTGACAATTGGGGAACGCGAAAAACGGGCTTCATGCACATGGTAATGGTCAATGGCTGTGTGCAAATGCAGATCAATTGCTCCAGCCACTGAGGAGAACCGGGCAGAACAGATTTGTGCTCACCACCCTCACACCACCCTCACAGAGCTTTGTAGAATTATAGGAGGATACATAATTTTTCTGTGTCGATTCCATGATATATACACTTTCTTTTTTTTTAAACGTGCTTCTCAATTATTAAATGAATCTAAAAAGTAATCAATAGAATAATCGCTAAGAAAATAATCGATAGTTGCAGCCCAACTGGAATATGGTAAATGAGTATTTTTGAGTGTACCTTTCAAACGTATACTCGCTCTCCGCCCGGAAAAAGTAGACGTGGGACTTGAACTGTAGCTTGAAGACATATTCCTTGTGAATGCTGTCAGACTCTCCGGGGGTGCTCACCGTGTAGCCCAGCAGTGGGAGACTGGCCAATGGGAAGTCATCCTGGACACAAAGAGGAGGACATGAACTACACAGTTCACTGCTGGATGTCATTCAAGATTTATGGTTAGAATAATATTTCTTTTCATTTCTGACGCAGAGCATTATATAAAATATGTAGCCAAAAAAACTAAACAAAAAACGAACTACAGCAGAAATGCTTAAACAATTTCAACCTGGCTCCCCTATTTTGGCCATGTCATATGCGATCATTTTCAAACAAATAGCGAGCAAGCCATTGTAAGTCTTTAGATCAGCCAAATGTGAAGAATCAGCTAAACGACAGCCAAGAATATAAAGAATGTTATTTATATAGCAGGCTGTTTAGATATATGCTAGGTTTGATGTTTAGTATCCTGGTTTCTTTGAAGCACTACACTGTTCTCTTTGCACTCTTATAGTCAACACTATCTTTTATTGACTAAATGCTTAAATTATAATTGTCTTAGGCTATTTCCGCGTGACACCATCATACAACAAAGTATGAAATAGGACTAAGTGGTTAAGACTGAAGTCAAGATAATAAAGATAGGTAAGTACAGTCACATTTCTGAATGGATATTTGGCATCTGCACAAGGTAAGGCTGAGCAGAAGCTCATGCAGATGGTGAATGTCAGGATCCGTAAGAGTACCTGGTGAGTCTTATAGAAGAACAAACAGAAGTTGGTGAAGACCACCCAGAGCTTCTGCCAGCCGTTGCTGTTCTTGAACTTCCGAAGGAGGTACCCCGAGAGCTGGTTCTGAAAGCAGGGATGTGTACACAACATGAAGTTACTCAACTCAAGATTTATTGTTAGAATAATATTTCTTTTCATTTCTGATGCAGTGCAATATATAAAATATGTAGCCAAAAAATACAGCTACTAATACAAGTATTTGGATTATTAGATTAATAATAATTTCTTGTTGCACAAAGAATGTTTGTTGAATGGCTATAATTTACTCATTTTAATTCATTAAAAACAACTGCCCAAGAATGCTTAGATACAACAGCTGAATAAGAACTTATATGGATATTGTACTAGCCAATATACTGGAATGTTTACATATTATTTGTGATACATTATACAGAACTAACTTGGCTGTGCAAAGAAAGATATCTAATTATATACATGGTCATCGTTGTAGTTGTAGTTAATTTGTTTGTGTTTAGTGTTAATAGGGTTGATGATAGGGGGGCTTCATCATCCAGGCAAATGAAGAAAGAAAAAAAACTCCTCAGGCTTTCTATTGAAACCGCAGGTGCCATCACTGGACCACTCGTTATAATGTGTCATCGTGGTCCATGGTTTAATACCTGGATCATCTGCAGATAATCAGTGAGAGAGAGGTTCTGGTTTCGATACCAGCAAACATGTGTGATGGTGTTTGGTCTCTGGCCCTGACCCAGAAGATAGCGAGGGGGGAGCTCTGGTGAAGCGGCCGGAGAGCAGAAGACTGAGATAAAAGTCACCAGACACAGAGAGAGAGAGAGCCAGAGAAAGGTGGCACAGAGAAGACAGGAGGGGGGGGGGAAACCGTGAGTTAGCATGTTAGAATTCAGTGATAGAACAGGGAAAAGGACATAAAAAGGCTGTTCGTTAGAAAAGTCCGCCTGAAGTCTGTGGAGTGAGAATGGTAGAGTGTGAGAGAGAATCACAAAGACACCAGTTCATGCATTCACGTTGTTCTATTACGTTCACCATTGGAACAAAAGAACACAGACCAGAGAGAAATATTTGTTAGAGCCATGTGAGAAATGGCTTCAGCGGGGAAAATAAAAAGCAAGAAATTAGAAAAATATGACAAAGACAATTATGGGACAGGTGAAAGGGGAGAGGTTAGAGGTTAAGCAAACCAATGGAGGAAGGAAATGAAGAACTCCACCCAGGCTAGAGTAGCCTTTTCCCTTCCGTTAACACATTGGTGCTAACGGAATACCAAACTCTGCGAAATGGGCACAATTCCTTCACTACCAGGAGGGGGTATGTATGCGTGTTTCGTGTGTCTCAAGATTGATTTATACTTAGTTGCGCGCACAATTACGCTCACAATGTGATGCGTTGTGAGCTAGCATTTTCAGGGCACGACACGCAACCAAGTATAAATCGGGCATCATAGCGGGCAGAATTAGGAGGAGTACCTCCACAGCCAGGCTGTGGTCAGACATGGACACGCTGGTGTTGCGATGCCAGCACACGTGCATGGTGGTGTTGGCGCGGTGGTGGGTCTGCTTGTCCAGTGACGTGCGGGAGGAGTTCATGTCGTCCTCCGACTCCTGCTCCAGAGAAACCTCGTCCGACGACCCTGGGTGGAAGGAAGGGAGGGAGGGAGGGAGGAGGGAGTTGTGTCGGGGAAGGGGGTGAGCCTGTAGGTCTGAATGGTGGGGATCATCCACCAGGCAATTTACTCAGCAGTGACTTGGATATTTGGTCCTGCCAGTTTTAAGCCCGACAAGAGGCAGCTTAGCAAGCAGAAATGTTGGTTCTTTTATTTCTTATTTTTCATTTTGCTTCCAATTTAGCCGTTATGCCAATTCCTAGTTCCCTGTGTTTGCTAGTCACTGCTAGAGAAAGCAGAAAAGATCTGAGCACTCAAAAAATAAGGAGAGGACGTAGATCTAAAAATACTTTAAAAGTAGCAATACTTTAGCCCTGATGAAGACCAGCCTGGTCGGAACATTTTGACCCTTTACATTTTTTTGCTACAATAAAGTATTTTTTAGAACCATGTCCTCTCCTCTTGTTTTTTGAGTGCCCGGCAGATCTATTGTGCTTTCTTCAGTTATTGTTCCCATTAATCCTAGTAGCACCACTAGTCTACTTTTCTCATCTTTTTATCTCCGTTGAGCGCCTGGTTGTGGTTTGTTCTCCTGTTTTGCCTTTTATATGCTCCTATACTTGGTAATATGGAGAGCAGAGAAAACCACATGTCTACCTCTGATACACTTGACGTCAAGGTCGCTTCTTTTCACCCGACAATGAGGAGTTTGACCGGAAGGATGTAACGCATGCAGAAGAACACGCCAATTGTCCTAGTTCCACACCCCACTGAACTCTCATTGTTTAATCAATACCGAAGAACAGAATAATCATTCACTCACATTTACACAACAAACGATTTGCTACTCTATAAGGACACCTGACAAAACAAGGGTTAAAAGTAAGCTCTTACGGTTCGAGCGATCTCCGAGCCCGTCGTCCAGGAAAATGTCTGCCTTCTCCTGTGATTTCTTGGCCATCTCGATGGCCATGTTTAAATCTTCGATCCACTTCCCCATCTCCACCTTAGAGCTGTAATCAGAGGAGGTGGAACGATCGCAACTTTGACTGGCCAATTGACACTTTGACAGTATAAAAGCTGTCAAGAGCGTGTGTGGGTGTGTGTGTGCGCGTGTGTGCGTGTGTGTGTGGCTGTATATTCGTACCTGGCAGCCACTACGATGGTCCTCTGAGCGGAGTAGATGGTGAAGCAGTGTGGCACCGACCACTCGTTCTCACTTTCCTCCACCTGGAGAGCAAGAGAAGAGAAATTCAGAGTGAGATGGATGGGGGACACAGTGCCAGTCTTGTTAGCGATCACCAGCATGGCACAGAGACAGCTACGCCCACCCACCCCATCCCACTTTAGACACTGGCCAGACAACCGCTGGAGGTTTCACCAAGGTAATAGATCAAAAGGATTGGACAAAAAAAAAAAGGGAAACATGAGGCAGAACAGATCACGGGAATACCTGCCAAAGATACTCTACTGGGGGTGTCCAAACTGACGAGGGTTCAATTCATTAGCTTAACCCTTTAAGACCGGGAATGCATCTGTGTGTCATTTTAAGATTTATTTGGCTACTCAAAAATGTATTTGGCTACAGATATACAAGCTCATAGCACTCAGCTTGTAGATCTGCTATTTTTTTAAATTACAAAAATGTGTGCAAATATTTTATTTAAAAGCGGACATTTGTAACTCAAATCTTTGCTTCTGGGGGTCCCTGGAACTAAATATTTTACAAATGTTCGCTTTAAAAAAAAATATATTCCAATATTTGCACAAATGTTCACAATTTTTCAAAAATAGCAGATCTACAAGCTCATAGCTTATTGTTGCCACACTATGAGCTTGTAGATCTGCTATTTTTGAAAAGCCAAAGAAATCTTAAAACTACACAAATGATGCTTTCCCGGTCTTAAAGGGTTAAACACTCAGCCTCCCACCCAGCAGCATCCGCATCTTTAGGGCCCAAACACACCTACCAGACTGCAGTCAATGGAATTCAAAATGTGCCAAGTCGGGGCAAAGGTCCCAGGGCAAGGTGAGGCCAGTCTGTCTCCCCTTAGTGGGAAATTGGCACAGCCCTTTATGTTGGCCCGGTGTCGGGAAAAAGTAGACATGAGTCAGAGCCAAGCAGACACTAAAGCCTTTAACATCACTCTTGAGATGCCAAAGAGGAATTTCCCCTTTATGTTCCTTCCTTCAAGTTAAAGTTAAGTTGGCATTTGCACTTCAAGTTATTTCGTCCTGACATTCATAAGACACACAGGAGTCAGGTGGCCCGATGGGGCAGACAAGGGCCGACTTGTCTTGAGCAACCTGTTAGGTGTGTTTTTTATTTTTTATTTTGTCTACACAAGCACGGTAGAGGAAGAAGCTGGGGGGCATCCGAGCTGGAAGAGCTATAGGGGTGACGTTACTTACCGGAGCGTCCAGAACTATGAGCTGCAGCCGGGAGTAAAGCAGAGACATGTGACATTAGGGGACCCAAGGTCCTCCTCTATGGTCAGTGCACTCACGTCACAGTGCTCAACAGCTACAACCAACCACAGACCTTTTTTTTTTTTTTAATCCGCTGTTACCTCCTACAACATCTTGCAGACCCTTCAGTTTGCTTTGTCTTACCGTGACTAATAGCCAATCAAAACAAAGCCTTGTGTGCCAAGAATTAATCATGAATATGTAAACATTTGAATGCTGGTGGAGGAGCAGCCATTACACTGTACTAATCACAATAGTACAGTGTAATGGCCGAGGCTTCTCCCGTTGTTCTGGTGGGAAATAAAGTTATCCACTGAATGGCAGCTCTCAAATGATATACTATATTCAATACCCAAATGTGTAGATAGTGAGATTAACCACATGAACACTAGCATCCCTATTCTGGGTATGTTATAATAACATTCTGTAAAAATAGGCGAACATTTGGCAACAATAGACAAACATTCGGCAATAATAGTAGATCTGCGTATTGTATTTAGGGTTTATGTGGTTAAAATGTATATCCGTCTGGTCTTTTGTTTGTTCCGTCTGCTTTGAAGATCACTAGGTCTTGTGTACACTGACCCACATGAACGCTTAAAGGCAGAGGTTAGAAGGTCACTAGAGCTTATACTCACAATCATGCCATGAAGGGGCAGCTGGCCATGGACTTTGAACTGATTGGTTGCTGTGACACCTTTGCTTGTATACAGGAGCATGTCTGAGAACTGTAAAGTGTTTGGGAACAGTGATATAAAAAAAAGTTACTTAAATACTGTGCCCATTTTAACATTTCACAGTTAAATTAACCCATTAAAGCATCACTTTGTGCCGCGCTGCAAGCTTGTACATCTGCTATTTGTAATTCTTTGGGAAAACTATTGAAAATGTTTGGAAAGTTTTGTCTTCTCTTCTGGGGTCCCTGGCACAAAACATTTTCAGATGGGGGGTTCTGCGGCCACACACACACACACATACACACACACACACACACACACACACACACACACACACAAATGTGGGGGTCCTTGACATGAAAAAGGGTGAGAACTACTGATTTAGAAGGCCTTTATAGAATCGGCCTCACGTCTTAATGGGTTAACACACTCAAGATTTAACAATGTGAGATGAATTGAATTTAACACAAAGAACAAATGATCTCTCACCAGGAAAAACATCCGTTGCTGTAGGCCTTTCTTAGTGAGCTTGTACAAACAGCCCTCTCGTATGAACTCCTGCAAAAAGAAAGAGCAGTTTTAGATGCATTTCACTGTTCTGCCTCTAGTCTTGCCCTGCCGCTGAGCAGCACCCTCTATGTCCTGCAGCAGGCCACTGCACTCACCCTGCCCGGTGTGGTCAGATTCTCAATACCGATCAGGTCTCTCTGCAGCTCTGTGAGCTTCTGGAAGTTTTCCAGGCGGATGAGACTGCTCTGGAGCTGACTGGCTATCTCAGCCACCTCCTTCAGGGCCTCTGTGAGGAAAAAACACACGTCATAAGCTGCCAAAATACTGAAATCAGTGTCTGTCACTCACACACACACACACACACACACACACACACACACACACACACACACACACACACACACACACACAGTACTAGACTACCAACGTGGTCGAGATGACTGAATTAGCTGAAATTAGCCGTCCTATTGATCAGTTGATGGAAGATAAACATGGGTTGGTGTTTTAACCCATTGAGACCTGAAGCCGATTCTACATGTCTCCTAAATCTCAACAGTTTTCTGAAAAACGTTTGTTTCTACATCAGTGGTGCTCAAACTTTTTCATGTCAAGGACCCCCAAAATGATATGTATTTGGCCGTGGACCCCCATCAAAATATTTTGTTCCAGGGACCCCCAGAAGCAAAGATTTGAGTTAAAAATGTTCGCTTTAAAAATATATATATTCAAAGATTTGCACACATTTTCACGATTTGTCAAAAATAGCAGATCTACAAGCTCGTAGCGCGGCACTCGGTGCCGCGCTATGAGCTTGTATATCTGCTATTTTTGAATAGCCCAAAGTGTAAAATAATGCTTTTTTAGCTCAAATCTAAAAAATGACACAGTTCCAGGTCTTAATGGGTTAAGTTGAGCAGTCTCTCACCCTGGCAATCGTCATGGTCCGGGTGGTCGGGTGAGTAATGCTTGCACAGTCTCTCCAGGATGAGCTTGTAGTGCATCAGACGCTGGATGGGCTTGAGCAGGAAGGTGTTGAGCGGCAGGTAGCACACCTTCTGCAGCTCAAACTCCTTGTAGACCGTCTCCAGCTTCTTCAGCCTCTTGGAGGCTTTCTCCAGCTCTGTCAGCACCTCGTCATGTTTCTGGAGGTAGCTGGTGAATTCCTGACGATGTGGAATACAACTCAAGCCGCTTAACATTTCTACTTTTTTAATCCTGTGCGAATCAGCGGTTCTCAAACGGTCTCATGTCAAGGTCTCTCACCTTAAGGGCGCACATATTCCTCAGCATCACATCGCCGATCCTTTGGTAGTCACCTTTGACGTGAGCATTTGAGCGTCCCTCCCTGGTTAAGACAACAGATTGATATTTGAATAGATTTAGTCAGTGTTACGATGTCACCATCGTCAGCTTTCCCGTAACTCGTCATACATGTCATTGCTGTCGGGCAGAATCTCCATCTCTCCACCACTCTCTACTAGTGTCACGCGACGGTAGTGAAAATAGCAGATCTACAAGCTCACAGCGCGTCGCATCATCATGACGTGTTGTGAGCTTGTACATCTGTTATTTTCACTATTTTAGAAACATTTTGAAAGTGAAAGTCGTTAATTGTGTTTGTGGGTTTTCTAAATATTGAGCCAATGAAAAGTTAAACAAGGGCTTGTGACTAAATAATAACTACATTGGAACCATTGGAATACAGGTTCTTTTTTCCTGAAAAGAAAAAGGTTTTGGTTTCCACCAGACAATGAAGATACACAAATAGCTGAGGAAGACCTACCAGAGAGCCAGTCTCTGGTCTATCTCTTTGAGGAAGCCTCGATGGAACTCGTAGATGGGGTCGATGTTGGAGAAGAGCAGGGTCATCAGGCCTTCTGGCATGGCGTTTTCTTTGATCACAGCACTGCGGAACCACTGGGAGCGGTGGGAACCAACAGTCATGTTTACACAATAATATTGTGATACATTGTGATTTTTATCACGGCCGTAACACACTACAATGTATCACGATCTTAAACACATGAACTCTAGTGTCTCTATTCTGGCCATGTGATAATAGGGAAACATAGACAACGCAACACAATCTGAGCTTGTGTGTTGACATTTTCCCAAAGAGATGTGACAATGAAGTTTGACTGATTGAGTGATTGACCCCGTATAGAAGTATAGACCCCTGGGTCAATTGAAGTATATAGGGATTAAGTGGTTAAGTGTATCATTGCTTTTATAACATGACTGCCAAGTAGCAAGTAACAGCCAGATTCACCACAGACTTTAACCAAAATGTGCTGTTGCCAACAGAAGGGTAGCATAGCAATGAGTTACAGTCATTATACGAAGGAGAGAGAATAGACTCACCACCGTGATGACCTCCAGGTCTTTCAGGTATGTCCGCTCTGTGGTCAGAATCTCTTTGGCAATAAAGTAGGCCTTGTCAGTGGGATATCTCTGCAGGAATAGAGAGAGTTAGTACCCTTGGCAGAGAGTTCCAGAGGAAATCTACAGTGAAGATATAGCGTTTGCGCACTAAATGTGACACTAAACAAGAATTTCATTCACTCCCGCTGTAAACCCAGCAGCCTATCGTAAAATCATAAAAAAGGCAGGCATGGATGGCCCCCGCCCAGCCTTGTTAACTTTGGCTCGGTGATGTTGGACTGGGTTTCCAAACGTGGAAAAATTGGGTAGCGAGTTGAGGCAGGGGGATGGAAAGCAGCGTACCTTCCTCCTGCCCTCCTCGTCCTCCTCTAGCCTGGCATTGCTGCCCACCTCGCTCAGGATGGGGCTTTGCAGGGGAGAAGGGGCTTGGCCCGGGAGGCTGAGGGTGGACATCTGGAACGAGGGCGTAGGTGAGAGGCAGAGAGGGCTCTTGGGGTTGAGCGGCGAGAGCTGGGGGCTGTCCGTGACGGAGCCTGTGGGACAGAGACGCCACAGTTATATGGATGGATTATGGATTCACTGTATGGGAAGTGAAAAGAAACAATACATATGTATTGTACACAACGCAAAATTCTGCATGATAATTATGTAACTTAAGTGTGTAAAAATGTATCCGCAAGGGTACTGTGACAACATGGAACGGGAGAAACCCCAAATCACACAGGAGAAACTTGCGCTCTTTTGTTTGCTCCGTATGGGAGGAGCATACAGCTAACAATGCCCTCAACGAGAACACATGCAACGCGTTGGACAAAAGCAAAGTGACGACACATGAACCCAGAGGGGAAAACGTAGTCCAATGCCAAACACAGTGATGCAACATATCATGTTTATGGGCACGAAACTTAAAGAATCAGGTCTATCTTTGTTCTAGGCCTCTCAGTAACAGCCTTCTTTTATAGAACATGTCTCCCATAATTCAAACAGTTTATTATCGCCAAACAGGAAAGCTTTCATCCCGCAGACAACATGCCTGGCATGCAAACTCCTGGTTGTTATTTCCAGAGACGAGTGTAATACTTCATCATCAATGCATTTTTTGGATGCCATCACACAAACACACACACGTCGGTATGAAATGAAAGGGAAGATGGAAAGGGCAGATCAAGGCGAGTAAAGCCTGAGTTATACTTCGTTGCGTGCTGTGTCGCACACAGCAGATCTACAAGCTCACAATGCGTGGCGGCACATTGTGAGCTTTTAGATCAGCTATTTTCGGTGTGTGACACTGGCGTGCAACTAAGAATTACGTTTAAATAGTGCCACCCATCAATTGTTTCTCAGAGCAATAGCCCTTTAGAATAAAGCCAGATGATTTATCGTCGACTGCTATAACACGGCTGATTAGATTACATTAGAGAGACTGACTTTGCTCTTGTTCAGCCTGAGTGTTTTGCCTTCAGACAGAACGGGACAGAGGTACTGCAGGAGGAAAATGCTGGCCTAGTCTTTATTGAGTCACGGGTCACAACAGCTGTTCTTCCATTTTTCTCAAGGAGGAGAAGAAAAAGACAAGGGGGGGGGGCAGGGGAGGAGGGGGAAAAAAGTCACTCCTCGACCCGGAAACAATTGCCTGGGTAGAGACTTAATCGGAATGCGGTCCGTCTGGGCAGTGAGCGTTCGTTTACAGTTTTATCTGAAGGAGTGCCCCATGGGGGGACACACAGAACAGAGAGGGGAGGGGGGAGGTTTAGCTGTGTAGAGTGACTTGGCACAGAGCCTGTCCAAACAGGGAGCACGCACTCAGCTGGAATTAGGTTGTGGAATCTAGTGTTTGAGGAGGCCTTGCCCAACCCCCAACATCAGAATAGTTCAGGCCTCTTCCCCAGTAAGAGAGGAAAACCACGGATTGATTTACACAGACCCTGTAGGCTTATTTTCCTGATTTTGTCAGAATGACGAACACTTTATCGCAGTGTTTTGGATGTCTAAAGTGCAGAAGGATATGTGATACCCTATTGGCCAGCAGCAGTTTAAAGTACTGTGCCAAAGTACAAAGTTATAATAACAAGAGGCCAAAATAAGAAATTCCCCACTTTTGGATGCAGATGGAAGCACATTGCTCTGACATGAACCCTAAGCAGGGAAATGAAACTTCCATCACAGTTTAAACACAATATTAGCTTTTCAAAGCAATTCATAAGGAGATAATGGATGATTTCAGTAATGGCTAATGCAGAACATTAGAATGAAAGTTAAAGAAGCACATCAGTATCATGTTAGGAACTGGCTGTGGTAAGTTATGATTATTATAATGCAGAACCTCTGGGGATTCTTTCTGTTCTCCCCTGGCCCTAATGCCTCAAACACTGCTTAAGGATTTGGGTGGAATTACTTGGAGGGAAGACAAAGTGCATTTGATCAAACTTGTTTTTTTCTATGTCTGTACTGTACAAATGCCACCTCTACCACAATTCCACCCCTGGCCCATAACAAAAGAACAGGCTGGAAAAGTTTACAAATGCAACAACACAGGCTGAGAAAAAGCTTTCCAACATCATTTTCTCATCATCATTGCTACTTGGATTTCAATCTGAGGTATCCAAAAAAGATTAAGTCTGACATCTGATGTACCCAAAATTGATTACTTTATTCTTGAGAGTAAAACATACAAACAATTAAGTACAATTCTGATGATAATTAGTAATCATATACATGTTCATCAGGAGTTAAGTGTTGATTACTTGATGCCTAAGTGCAGTTATCTTAGCTGGTTATAGTTGTCAGCTCCCCTAATAAAATGTTAAAATCAGACTTGCAGGAAAGAATCCAGGCTGACTGAAAGAATAAAAGCCATGGGTTGAAACTGTTAAGCAGATCAGTCTGTTGTATATTTTAACCAAGTGCTGAAGGCATCTGGTACAAAATAACCATCCACGCCGTCCAAGGTGACACGGGGAACAACTGTCCTCACTTGTGACTGTAGAGAGGGTTCAAAAGCACACTTCTTTTTTTACAAATGTGGATATTCTTTGTACTTTTCACAAGGGAATGTGGTGATCTGGTTTGCTTCAAAATGACAATGAGAACAGACTAAGAGCTAAACTGTCGCTTAAAGAGTCACCAGTAACGGCCTGACCACTCTCTTGAAAAAAGATAGAAACCTTTCCAACACAGTCAGAGGAAACATAATACGTCTAAAAGTAAAATCGGAACAGGCACTTGGGACATGCATCAAGAAAATGAATGAGGAAGTACTTTAAGGCACTGCAAAGATCAAGTAAACCGGCTGTCTGTTATACAAACAGAATGAAATCTTGAGTGTTCAGTAACTCTGAAATGTACAAATCTTTACAATTTGCGAATTAAATGAACACTCAGGAATTTACTGTGTATAACCTTCACTTGCTGGCTCTCTTGTAGGTAAATAGAACAACATGTGCCGTGAGAAAGAGTCAAATCTTCCATCAGGCAGATAAACAAACGATAGGAAATTAAAATGGGGACTCAAGATTTTATGGAAGGAGGAAATGACATCAGTGTCATAAAGAAACACCACTGATCACGTTCATTCTTAAGATATTGTAGATCTTTAAACAGCAAAGCGCTTCAAACACTGATTCTCTGCTCCCCCGAAACAAGAACTCTCAACACAACACCAGAGGCACATCTGGAGCCCGGATGACTAAAAATGCATCCACGGATGGTTAACATGTTACTAGCCGACTGCTGCCAAGCCAGCAGGCTACTTTTATTTATCAACACTATAAAACGGACAATCTCAAATATTCCAGCAAAGTGACGAAATTCGGATCTAATGTGCAAAAGGATCCCACAGCAGTGTTATCCGTCTTAACTCTAATAAAACAGGCCCAGAATACCATCTACTTGGCGTTCCGACAACAGCTAATGCCAAGATCCAGAGCATGTTTACAAAAAGGAAACCACATGCCAGGATCAACACATGAGCAATATCTGTCCGGATACAGTTGTTGCTGTTGTAAAAAGCTGTCTGTTGGTGCAGGGAACAGCACTGCTATGTTTCTATCAAACATACATGAGCTACTACTCTAAATGTTCATAATTAGTTTGCAAGGGAAAAGAGACTTCATAAAACATCATTCATGATACATTCATTCCATTGGAGGTGGTGTCAACAGTATACTTATTGGCTCAGCAGTACACTGTTTACATTCTAAGTGAACTCAATGCTAACAAAAATGTGATTTTGTGTCCATTTGGTGCAAAAATTATTTCACCCTGCCATTAAATGTACAATGCATGCAAATCTCTGCTAGCCATCACACTGCTGTTGATGCCTAGATTTGATGCAGAGGATGCCGACAGTTACCATAGCTACCAGCAGATGTCACCACGGCACACACTTAAAAGGGCAGTGGTTACACTGGTATGTCCTATTTGTAAATTCTGTATACTAGGCCCTTAGAGAACACTAAATCAGGCCAAGTACCAAATAAATGTTTACCCTGAGATCACAGTGGTGTTAAGAGTAACAATCTCACAAATCTTCACAGAACAATGACTACTACGCATCTATGATCAATGTCTAAACTAAACTGCACAAGACAATGTTAAAGTGAATGTAATTATTACCTTATATTTATTATTTTATTATTATTTTGAAGTGCACTGTTTAAATGCCACTAAACCTACGTCTTAGCTTTGTGCCAAATTGTGAGAAATGATTTTACAAAACAGGAATAACTTTTAATTTGTTATCTAATGAAAATGACTTTTATCCTGTACAATGCACGATACATCCTGCATTTCATATAATTTGATTGACGTTATACCAAGATGGAATTAATGTGTGTGAAATTGGTTAAAAGTTAATAAAGTTAATACATTTCAACTTGAAAATAGCTTCAAGATACCAGATGAGCAACATCTCCTTCAGAGAATCGCATACTAAATACAAAGGCACAAGGAGGAGATATGGCAAAACTACAGTAATTTTAAGAACTGTAGAACTATAAAGCTGCTGTAACACCCACAAAATATTTTTGGACAGCTGTGTCCCACACTCAAGTCAATCACAGACTTGTGTACTGTATGTAGGCCGACTACTGTGTTCAAGGCAGTCAAAATGACAAAGATAGGCAACACTATGTCATTCAAGAATCAAGAGTGATGTAAGCACACCACAACCTACCCAATGCAGGTACAATAGACTCCAGGTCGAACCCATGATCAAATTCTTTATCCTAGCCACAGAACGCTGACTCATTTTCTTCCATTTTTCATTCTTCAAAGGACTGACTACTCGACATAAGAAATGACAGCATGGAATTATTACTAATGTATTATTATTATTATTAGTGGACGATAACACACCGGCACCAATGAGGCTACAGAGTGACATGACCGCTAGCTTATTACTTAGTTCCTTACTTGTATAATAACTTGCAATACCTTACTTGCATTATACCAAGTATTACATGCTGTATGTTGGACATTGTTGGCCTAGGAAGAGTCTGCCACGCCAACATTACACTGCACATACATGTATGATATGAGCATGTAACAAATACGATCTTACAGTAGCAAACATATCAATGTACTGTACTCCTATTTGTTAATATCGAGTATGTGATTGCTGATGAGGATTTTTATATTTGTTTTATTTGCTAAAAGTGCTCTGCATTTTCAGCTGCAGATGTTTAAACTACACAAACCTCACGTTCCATCTATTAATCCAGCACTTCAAGAATCTGTACATAGCTTCCACTGATACTTAAACAATCCTGAGTGGGTGGGGTTTTAAGTGCTGCATTTGTTTTGCTGCTTGACGGACATTTTCCTACATCCGACATAATCTACTTAGTGTGGTTGATCAACTCTACATTTTAATATGAGGGGATCCAGGGGGGTCTGCGAGAGCCAGCGCCTGTAGGTTGTGGCATTGAAGGAGGAAACCCTCTATTCCACTGCCCCCTGTCAGGGGGTTACTATAAAAGAGGTTCTGCTCAGGTGGGAGGCCGCTGTCCGAGCCCCAGTCGGAATCAGAGTCCGAGCTGCCATTGTCGGAGCCCTCGGTGGCTGTGGGCGGGTAGCTGAGCTGCTCCAGTTGCTCCACCAGGTCACTAAACTGGACAGCAGAGCTGGTCTCCGAGCGCACAGAGTACGCTGGGAAGTTGACCATGGAGCTGGCCTCGGACGGGTTGTCAGAACCCGGCAGGCGAAGCGAAGAGGAGTCGGGGCCCCCGTAGCCCACCGACAGAGACTCCCCTGCAGAGCTCAGCCCCAGGTTGTCCAGAGAGCTGCACTCTGAGCGGTTATTCACCAGCGAGCTGGTCTCGGATCGAGCGGCGACGCCGTCCGAA
The DNA here is from genome assembly GCF_963454915.1 of Gymnoscopelus microlampas. NCBI lineage: Eukaryota > Metazoa > Chordata > Actinopteri > Myctophiformes > Myctophidae > Gymnoscopelus > Gymnoscopelus microlampas. Next base: position 28,384,734 of record NC_139946.1, read on the forward strand.
AAGGGGTTGGCGTTGCCGTTCAGGTCTTCGAGGCCCAGGCTATAGATCCTGTTTTTGTCGAGGTCGGCTTCCTCCGTGTAACCGAACCGATCGGCTTTGCCGTCTAGCCCGAATGCGTAGGCCTCGGCCCCACCGCCATAGAAAGAAATCTCGGCGGGGTCGTCGTCTATGAACTCCTCAGTTACCTGCAGCGGTGAGCTGGCCATGGAGAACATGGGATTCTGCTTGGCGCGCAACAGCTCCGCCTCAAATGCCTCGGGTGTCAGAGCCCCACCCTTCCTCTTCCCCCCTACCCCGATGACCCCGCACCCTGTTCCCCTTCTCCCGCCTCGCTCGCTATCCTCATTGCCATTTTGAAAGGGCTGTGGTATGGAAGTGCTACTCTCTACACACACAAACAAGGGGCGGCTGCAGTCTCCTGCTGCCTGATTGCTAGGGGCACCTTGAAAAGAGAAGTGGGACGGAGAAGCCGCCTTGACGGTTTCTTCCCTCGGAGGGCTCGGGGGTCTGGTGTCTTGCGGATGGGACTGAAGTTGCTGCTGCGGAGGTGCTGGAGATTGGCTCAGTAAGGACAGGGGCTGTGGCTGAGGTTGCAACTCCATCCGTGGGAGAGAGCTAGTGATGTGTGGAGAGTAGAAGGACATGGTGGAGGAGGCAGGGGACCCTGGGGACCGGAGGCTGTCATTAAATGACAAGCTCTGAAACAATGCAACAAGGACAAGAGAAATGGGGTGGGAGGGGGGGGGGCAGAGAGATACAGAAGAGGGAAAAGCAATTGGAGAGGTGAAAGTTCCATTAGTTTTTCCATGACAATGTAATTCACCATTTCACCATTGACCCATCAGAATAACTCCATCGACTGACCTGTTTTGGCACGTCTGTGGCCAGGGAGCGACCAGACATTCGAATCTTACTGTTCCTCCTGAAAAGGAAAAAGCACCACATCAGGCTTTTAAAATTTAGAAATATTCCTCAATAAGAATTGCAGATTTAAGCAAAAGCTTGCTGTCTTTTTTTGTTAGACATGGAAATACGCACCTCTGGTACGGGGTCCTCTTTGCTCCACTGTCTCTGACATATTCCACCAGCTGCTTCTGGGTCCTACCACTGGTGGACAACGGCACAGTTTAGAGTCAAAATACTATATACAAACCACAGCAGCGTGCTGACCACCAGCAAGCGTGCCTAGGGCCCAAAACACACTGGAATGCGGAACGCGAAGTGCATCGCAGTACTTCAGACGCACCACCACACTCAAATCACCAACCGCTAAGGTTTCTCCATTTTTACCTACTTTAGAAATACTCACTTGCTTTTTAATTTAAATATCGGCAATGAGTATTAATTTACGACTATGTGAAATTGAGTTAAAGTATTGAGTACTTGCTTTTAAAAATACTTCCAAAAGTACATGCTTTTTAAAATACTAGTATTTTAAAAAGCACAAACTACAAAGTACATTTTCTTTTAATATCAATGCATTGCTGTATTAAAATTAGGCCTGTCAAAAAAAATCGATTCATGAATAAATCGCGATTCTTAATGCCACGATTTTAAAAATCGAATCAAAATATTAAAATCGATTTTTTTATTTTTTTATTAAAAAATGTTTTTTTTTTTTTTTTTTTTTTTTTTTTTTTTTTTTTTTTAATAAGTTAGTACCTTTTTCACTGGCACTTTGTCTGAAATCAATGTCAGAAAGACTAGATGTTCTAGTATAATTAAAGCAAAGTGATTTGGGGTAGAAAATCGCAATAAATCGCAGAATCGAATATCAATTAATCGCAGAATCGCAATTTTAATCGAATCGGCACCCTAGAAAATCGCAATAAATCGCAGAATCGAATCGAATATCAATTAATCGCAGAATCGCAATTTTAATCGAATCGGCACCCTAGGAATCGATTTTGAATCGAATCGTGACCCCTAATTAAAATATACATAGAATACATTTTCCAAGAAAAATATCAATGGAAGAGGAAATGGCAAATCGCAACATGTTGTGGGCTTGTAGACCTGATATACTCACTATATTTGACATAGGGCATCACTATATTTGACATAGGGCAAGTGGTTACTTCATATGTATTTTTCCCTTCCTAGAAATATAGTGGAGTCAAAAGTACAATCTTTGTCTTTGAAATGTAGTGTAGTGGAGTGAGTCTAAAAAAAAGTATTTAAAAAATGGTTATACTTTTAGTTTTTTACTTTGTACAGTACTCTACAGTACTCTAGTAAATGTACTTCTTTACTGTCCACCACTGAACATACCTGTATCTGAAGGAAGAGCCTCTACTGAAGAGAATAGCTTTGGCCTTCGGTTGAGGCTGGTCAAACAGACGGAAGAAGGAGTGGTGCTCCACGCAGTTCTTCCAGAAGATCTTACACTGGTCTCTACTGGCCATCATAAACTCAAGAGTATCCTGATGGGGGCCCTAAAAGAAAAGAAAAAAACAGAACAGAAAAATAATAAGCTCAACATAAAATGTCCGTCTATTAAAACAAGGTTTAAAAACTCAATTTTGAACAAAGAATAAATCGGTACTTACATGAACCTCCGGGTGGAGTTTGATCAGGAAGCGCTTCCTCTTGAAGCTCAGTTTGCGAATCTTCGACCAGTTGAAAGTATTTATTTTCGTGTTGCCCTGGAGAACAATTTAAACATTACGTAAGTAGCCAAGAAATGAAATCCTAAAACAATCTGTGTGGGAACATGGTGTGGTGCGGTTGGATAGCTGTAGCAGTCACCTGGAAAACCATCAGTCCCATATGGGCCACTGCCAGGTTGATTTTGGTGCCCTCGCGGTCGGCTGCTGGGTGGAAGCGGACTCCATACAGCTCCAGTTTACGGGCAATCTCCAGGACTTGGAAGTCGGATTCAGCCGGAGTATGACCACTGAGGAGGACAAGAACATCCCATACATTAATATTTAACCCATTTAGGGCGGGAACCCCTATTTGTAACTGTACCTTTCAAGACGGGAACCCCTTTTGGGGTTGTTGTTGCTATATACAGTATATAGCAACATACATGTTTAGTAATTTTTTAATAAATATTTGAAGTTTTTCAGAAAAGATTTAGAAGGCGTTTTTAGAATCGGCCTCACGTCTAAATGGGTTGAATTAACTTTTATTTTTGGCCTACACTAAATGTCTCCTTTATGTGTTCTTTGGCAAAGTGCAGGTTAATACTGTGTGGTTTAAAATGGAGTACACTTTGGTTTTTGTTCTGATACCTGCTCCTATCTGATGGATGTCAGATGTTCTGAGCTGATGCATGCGGTTACATTACACATTCATTTGCAAAATGCCTTGCTTGGGATTTTTGGTATTTACTGGAAGCTGTTTCCCACATAGCTCCCATTCTACAGTACCACACAGCTAATGGCTTGGGATCAACTGACAGGTTACTTCAGGGACTGCAAAACAAAAGGCAGACAGGCATGCAAAAAATGCGTGCTTCTTTTCTTAAGTAGATTATATTACCTCCAGTTTCATCCAAAAAGTCTCTTATGTGCAGTCCAAGAATATGCATTTTTTTTGTTCATTAAAAGTCCTATATACAGTACGACGAATAGTGAAAATAATAGTTGTGAGCTTATAGATCTGCTTCTTGATCATTTGTGACAAAGTTTGAAAATGTCTGCCTATAATAACATGTCCAAAATAGGGAAAGTGGTTAAGTACTTTGCTCAAGGAGATCAGTGCTGTCAGCATTCCACCATGACTTTCTGCATAAGAGCCTGGCAGGGCACATGTTTGAAAGTCTAACTTGTCAAGTCAAAGTTAGTCACAGCACAACATATGGCCTAATATCTTCATAATCATTGAGAAGCTGGATGTTGGGAGCCTGGGACTATAAATCCTAATTGTGGAAACAAGTGCCGTTTTGGTCTTTGCCACTCAGATTCTGGACAGCTGCTGCTTTCATGCTCTTTTGGAACCTGTAACTACAGTATGCAGTACAGCAGCCATTTTGACTTTCCCAATTTAAAGTACCATACCAGTGTTACCACGTACAGTATGTCATTGTCCATTGTCAACATCAGCCGCATAGTTTCCCACAAAATTGCTTGCTATCTTTTAGATGGTTTTGTATCTTTTCGGTCCATATTCTGTTACAGAATGTACCTGAACCTTTTGTCAACATTAACTGAAACTCACCATCACTAGAAGTCCTCTTCAAGCTAAGCTAATCACGTTTGAGATGCAGCACTTGTAAGAATTCTTTTTCCAGTGGTATAAAAATGTGTTTTATTACTATTAGAGTAATAATACAGTAATTTTAGATTAAATAAAAATAATAAATAAGCATAGTGATTTTCAAAAGGGTTAAGTCTTTTGGAGTGTTTTTCCACAACGTTTCACCATGAATGCTAGTGAATGACGTTTAAAAACGTAGGCTGAGATTTTAAGTATACACTCCATTATGTACACAACATTTGCTGAAGAACGGGACAATCTATGCTAATGGTGAGCAGATTAGATTGATATGGCCCTTAAGGTATGACAGTGTCTGTAAACACAGGGAGATGATGATGTACAGATACACGATACTCAACGTGACCTTAAATCCCCCCCCCCCCCCCCCCCCCCCCCCCCCCCGCGCCAATAGCCTCTCAAATCTTTCTGGATGACGGCACTGCATTACAACCGAATAACGTTAGGAGGAGTGTATCCTTCCAATCACCACCACCACATTCTAATTTTGTTCATCCGTTAAGCAGTGGAATCTCCTTAGTGCCCGGCCTCCACTGCCCTACTAGCCTTAGGGCTAATAAACTAGTGGCCAGAGCAGGGGATTAGGGGTAGGATGCTAGCAGCCCCCGCACTTCCACTCTGACAGTCAAACAGAGACGGTTTACTCACTTTCAACCTGGTGTATCTATTTTGGGCATATATCATTTATATGTGAAATAGATCTACAAGCTCACAAGCCTTTAGACCTGCCATTTCAGAGATTCTTTTATAGGGCTTAACCACTTGAACCCTATATACTTTGTTGCCCGGGGTCCCCCAGGGGTCTATCCATATAGACCCCTACCTCCTATTTTCCCTCTACACCAAATGTGAGCTTGTGGAGGCACTGAGCCATTTTCGCAGAATTTTCATCTATTACGACATGCCCAGAATAGGGTGTGGTTCTACAAATGCCTTCTAAAATCAGTACTTCTCACACTTTCAAGATTTTTCAAAAATCTTCAAAAATGGCAGATGTTGAGCATTAGTGAGGACCAATTATATGAAGATAAGGTTGAAAATGGGTGAAGCATTTAACAGAAGACCCAATCGTAGAACCACCTACTGTATGCAACAGGTTTGAGAGACAGAGAGAGAGAGAGAGAGAAAGAGAGAGAGAGAGAGAGAGACACGGGAGGCCAGCGTCGTGTGAACGGAGAAGCTAGTTGTGGGAAAACGCAGCAAGGGCTTTTGTGAAAGGATTAACATTAAAAGCAGGACTCTGAAGAGGTGCCAACAAACTCTTGGTATGGTTGGTTTGGCTAGTGAGACTGTCGCAGTCGCCTCTTTTTAAAGCCTCTGCTTAATGTGTGTGTTTAAATCACATGAAAAGAGTCCCAAGAAGGGCACCATATAACCTGGAAGCAGCAATGTGCACACAGAGACCTCTGTTGTGTTAATTCAACTAACTTTTACTGCGTAGTACTATTGAATTTGACTTCATTGAAAGATACCACACTCATCCAATGTTGAGCGGAAAATTCCAGGCAACAGTGGCATTAAATCATAGTGCTCGCTCCAAAAACACAAACCACAGACCTGATATTTGAAGAGGTTACTATGGTGCAATGGCGTGTTGCTCTTACAAAGTGATCGCAGAGTAGACAATAACAGATATCAGGCCTGAAGAGATCAAGGGCTTTGCATGCCTCTCAAAAGAGGGAATTCGTGTCTTGTGTAAATCTCTACGGCTGGGGGAATGTAGGCAGCTTTAAATGGCTCTATTCGTGTTGAACCTGGGTGGGCTGGGTGGTCTTCCAGTGAGGTGCTTTTTCATCCATTACAATGACGGGTGGCTGCTGCTGCTGCACACTCCTGGATGGAGTGTGGATTTCAACAGAGCTCAAAGAGCAATTTGGAAGATCTCCAGGTGAGGGAGGGCTTCACAATTCCAATGCAAAATCCTGCCAGTACTTTCTGCCTTGCTCAGAAAAGGAGCATAATGCGCTTGTTTTTTAGGGAAACAATGTTTGACAAGGTTTTATTTCTCCAATGACTCAGTGGTTCTCAAGCTTTTTTCAAGGACCCCCAAATGAATATGTATTTGGCCACCGAACCCCATCTTAAAATATCTTGTGCCAGGGACACCATACAACATTGGTGTTGTTAAAATGTTTTGAAAATATTCCAAATGTTTCACATTTTCTCAAGCTGTTTTAGAAAATAGCAGATCTACAAGCTCACAACTCGTGAGCAATGAATATACTAGATAGGGGTTAGAGGCCATTATGCTGCTCCACCTACACATGAAGCTAATTTAGAAATGATACATTTTCAACTGAAGTGAAGATGTGTCATCTTGGTCATAGGAGACAGTTATGTGACCATTCCAGTGGTCTGGCATGTTTAACCTGTTCACTATGACTCGCTGTCGACTCGACATAACTGCCGGGCCATTGTACAAAGCATTTACAGTACAAAACAACCGCCAGAGTTCTCCCTTTTTTATGTCAAATATAGGGCCGATAAACATACCTTAAAATGATCTGCTTCTCTGGCTGATAACTTTAACAGAATATAAACACATTTTGTTTGTAAATCAATCTTTTCCTGAGACCATTTTTGGGTCGACTTTTGAAACCAATCCGCTCTTATAAATGCATTATCATCTATTTTTACACAACACCATTGTGTGATCAATCAGTATAAAATAACGCTTAATTGGCTTATCTTTTCGTTGATACATTTCTTAAAATGCGCTCCTCTCGAATATTCCATTATTTGAAAACGTAATCAATAGAATAATCTCTAAGAAAATGGATAGTGGCCGCCCTAATGTCATGTATACCATGAGTCAACGAGGCTAGACTTGCCAGACCACCAGTATGTATACTTTAAAACGTGATTTATACTATTTATACCGTCGCACGACAGCAGATCTATAAGTTCACAGTGTGTCGCATCGCGTTGTGATAGACACGGTAAATACTACAGATTACTGTATATAAATTAGGCACAAGACGGAGAAGACGCAGTGAAGTAACTCACAGGTGTCTGCGGTGGAGCTCCATGATCCTCTCCTGAACCTTCTCCTGATAGGGTAACAACCGGTTCATCTTCAGGAAGTCCCTGTCCACCATGTCGTCATAGTCACCGATCTCCGCTGTGGTTTGCAGGACGAGAGGAGATGGTCAACATTTGTTTAAGACCGGACAGAACGCATCTGTGTCATTTTTAATTTTTTTTGGCTATTCAAAAATAGCAGATATACAAGCTGGTGCTTGTACCGCGCTGAGCTTGCAGATGTGCTATATTTTTTTAAATCATGAAAATGTGTGCAAATCTTTGAATAAATATGTTTTTATAGCGAACAATTGTAACTCAAATCTTTCCTTCTGGGTTTAAAAAAAAAAAGATGTTGCTATAATCAGTGGTTCTCAAACTTTTTCATGTCAAGGACACCCAAAATGATATGTATTGGCCGTGGACCCCCCCCCCCCCCCCCATCTCAGAATATGGTGTTCCAGGGACCCCCCAGAAGCAAAGATTTGAGTTAAAAATGTTTGGGTTCGTCCACCCAAAAATGTTCGGCCCACCCATCTGACCACTTAACACGACGGAAGGTTTTCAGAGCATGTTTATTTTAATGATCAATCAATCTAAAGTGTTTCACCTTACAATGACATTTATATTACAGTAATGTTTTATATTGTTGTTATATTATCAATAAAAACAGTGTTTTGCCAATTATTTGGGGGATCCACTTGCAATATCCTCACGGTCCACCAGCGGGACCCGGGCCACAGGTTGGGATCTGCTGTGTTAATCTAGTCAAAACCACATAAACCAGTGCTTAAGGGGATGCAAGTAAACACGAGCCGCAACACGTGAAAAGGGGCGAGGCTTCAATTTGTGGTTCAGAAGCATTTTTTCCCACACATTCTGCACTGACCACAATCTCATGATGTCATATATAGGAAATACACACAATATTTCTTAAAGATGTTTCTTTGTTCACAACTGTCACAGCACCTCGCAACTGGGACCGACCCCACTGGCGGAGAAACATTGTGATATATATCAGGGGTCTTCAACAGGGGGGCCGGGACCCCTAGGTTGTCCTCAGAGTTACTACAGGGGGAGCCGCCAAGTCTTTGTGTGATTTGATATTTATTTTTACATTAACCACGTGAACACTAGCATCCCTTTTCTGAGGAGAACTTTAGCCAAAAATAGCAGATCTACAAGCTCACAACGCCTCGCAGCTTGTAGCTCGGCTATTTTTGGCAAAGAGGTATAGGTGTAGAGAGGGAAAAAAGAGCAGACCAAGTAAAAAAAAAAAGAAGTTTAATCTGCAACACAATTTTATACAATATAGAGGGGGTCCCTGCTTCATCTCTCTCAGCTAAGGGGTTCTTGGCCGGAAAAACGTTGAAGACCCCTGATATATATCAATCAATATATTTACTGTGTATATATATATATATATATATATATACACTGTATATATATATATCTCGCCTAGGGTGAGGGGTGTGCTGACATAAAGCAGGTCTGTACATACACTGGACGAGATGAGAAGCAATCAGCGCCCCTGTGTTCTCCGTGCAGATCAACCTGCCCTCCATCAGGTCTCTTTTCATCTGCAGGGAAAACAAGTACCTGAGAAGAACGGGAGAAAAGCACAGCGGCTTAATGGCCATCTGTTTGTATTCACTGAGAATTAACCATGCTTATGCATCTTGACAGATGTTTTTATGAAAATAAAGCACAGCTGAAATGAAAATAGCCATTATCTATTGTGATAGATGTTATGGTACATTAATTTTGAAGTAGTTGAGTCAACCGTTCATGCATGTCATTCTGGACTGTAAGCATAATGCACACCAACAGCCATTTCTACCGCTGTGTTCTTACATTAAATGGGTGTGACAAAAAAAAGACAATAGGCACATTATAATTTCCCATCAAATCAGCGCTTTTCTTTTCATTACTATGAACAGCTTTTAATTAAAAGCACTCTTTCACTTTTGTGAGCGCAGACACTGAGTGATGATATGACTGGCCTTCTTAAAAAAAAAGAAAAAAGACATAACTATCTGATTACTCAATTCTTTTGTTATGTGATGATGATGAACACATCCCTAAAGCCTTATTACGCAGGCATGATAATTAGCATCACTAAATTGGAAAGAACAAGCCACTGACCTCGTATACTCCTCCTGTAGCTGACCGGGGTCTGGAGGAAAGAACTTCACTGACAGTCTAAAAAGTGCATTTGTAGGTCCTAAAATGTATGACAAAGATTGAGGAGAAAACATTGATTAATATCCCATAATGCTTTTAATGGAGACATCCAGGTTTATGTTTAAGCACACTTACTTCTCACTTGCTTCACAATGGGTTTTGTGGGTTCCAACCAAACCTGAGGACACAGAATGATACCGTCTTGTCACAGTCATGCATTGGGTTGTGACCTGGTCATGGCATAAGTACAAATATTGTATAGTGATCATCCACTCTCATGACGAAATGTTCCGAAAGTCACACTTTTAGCAAATCAACACATTTTCCTCACACATTTGAATCATTTCACAAAAATAGCCGATCTACAAGCTCACAGCAGAGATTTGGTGTAAAAAGGATCCCTGGCTAATAAGCCAAATATGCCTTATATAGTTAATACATTATAATTGTCCTCTATAACTAAAGTGTCAAATTAAAAACACCTTAAATATTTTATTTCTTTTATAAACAGTTAATCTTTCACTTAATAGAGGCAATGCCTGTCACAAGTTGATGACGTCATATGCTCCTGTGTAGTCTAGCTCTATGGAATTTATGGAATGCATGTGCAAACAAAGAATATCTAAAATATTGATTTGATGCTCATATTAACCATAGGAAGTATTAAGTTGTTTTTTATTTTCACATGCATTCATAAATTCCATAGGGTTAGATCACACATGGGGCAAATGACATCATCAACTTGCGACGGGCATTGCCCCTATTGAGTGAAAGGTTAACCGTTTCTAAAATAACTAATAATAATAAGAATATACAATGTAGCTAGTAACTAAAGTTTTCAAATAATTGTAGTGAAGTAAAAAGTACAATATTTGCATCTGAAATGTAGTGGAGTAGAAGTAAAAGTATTGAAAATTGGAAACACTCCAGTAAAGTAAAGAATTCCTCAAAAGTATACTAGGAACAGTACTTGAGTAAATGTACTTAGTTACTTTCCACCACTGTGTAAAACACAGCAGAGGGATGTGGCAATGTAGTGGTCAAAGTTTGGGGTCCAGTCGTCACTGTGGAAGCATGCTTGTTCCATCTGGCCTTCATTGAGTGTGGAATGTACTCACACAGATAATATTAATACACTGATATTATCTTCCAATATTCTATTCTCCTTAATATTAACAGGAACCTTTTGTTCTTTGGACCAGAAACCTTTTCTTCAAAAACATCTCAAATCAAGAAATAATATTACAATAACGTCATCAACAGATCAAGATGGTTTCTGAATAATGACTACACTTAAAGCCACCCCCACCCCCATCCAATACAAAAACAGAATATAAAGAACATTTCAGCTTCAATGTAATATAACATACAATGGAATTTGTTGGGGTTGGGTGGAAACCTCATATGTCAAAAGGATTCAGGATTCAAATAAAAACATTTGCAAAAATAGCAGATCTACAAGCTCAAAGCGTGTCCCACTGCAACACGTTTTGAAAGAAATCCCCATTAAAAGTTGAAATATGGAGATACAAGGTTTCTGCCTGACAGCGACAAATTCTTAAATGACAACTCAACAATCAGAACAGTCTAAATATCTGCTTAGAAGCTGCGGGGTCTAGTAAAAACAACAGACATCTGATGTCTTTTTGGCTTGAAACGGCTGTCCGCCCCGCTCCCTTTGAAGTAGCCATCATAAACGTTTCACATCTGTCCGCTTTGCTTTTACACATACCGTTGCTGTCCGGTGGAAACCTTGTATGTCCAAAACCGTTCCATTTTCACCATTACTTTTAAAGACATTTGAAAATAGGGAAAATAGCAAATCTACAAGCTCACAACGCGCCACATCGCGGCGTGTTGCTTGCTTGTAAATATGCTATTTTCACTACTTTCGTGCAACACTCTTGTATGATGAAGTAGGGCATTCATTTACCAAAAAACATTAAAAGAAAGAAGAAAAGAAATACGGAGATACAAGGTTTCTATTCGACAGCAACGGTATCCAGCAGCCTCCATTCCACCATGACCTGCACTGTTCCGTTTCTGGGCACGGTTCAAGAACACCAGAAGAACAAAGTAAAACCCCATAAAAATATTTTTACTGGTCAACTTGGTGAAAATAAATAAATAAAATGCTGCGGCTGATGCCAACTCATCAAAAATCCTCAACTGAATCCTGAACCAGAACACAGTTAAAGCTGCCATCCATATTTTACCCAATCTGTATGGTAGAGTATGTTAAAACAATATAACTGCCACACAACAAAGTGGAGTCCTAGGGTTCCCAAGGAGGCAAAAATCCAATGCAAAAACGATTGAGGAGGGAGACCACTGTATAATGCAATAATGTAGTTTTAATGTCCTCCTAAAACCGCTATTTTTACAACTTTTTGTTTAGGCAAATGATCAAACAACTGGCTTAAAATCTCAGCAACGCATTTCCAAGAACTCTTCCACAAGTTCTAACTGTAGTGTAGTGGTTGGATGTGTTAAGATATTAAGACATTTAGATCCAGTGGTCAGGTAGGACCACTACTGGTTGACAAGAGGTATTGCATGAAACTGAAATAGGTCGTGCTCTCTGTTAGAGGTCAACAGTATTTTAAAAAATGGACCAGAGTTCAAATCCTAGGTACGACATGAAAGATTACAGAACACGCAAACACACAATACAACAAGAAATACACATACCCAGTTCATCTGCATGTTCTGGAACTCAAGGCCAAAGTAATCACTCTCCATGAGGTTGCCCCTCTGGAAGACTTCAGAGAGAAGGGTCTGTCCAAAGTCTTTTGGCTAAAGAATAGAAGGAAGAGAAAAAGAGAGTGCATTATATCACTGTTTCTCAACATCTGGTACGGGGGCCCGCCAGGCGTCCAAATGGACCCTTATGGGTCTGTAACGCAGAATCAGAATCAACTTCTGTCACATCACAGGTTTAAGTGATGTGAAAAGAGTGTAAAGAAGTGGGTGACATTTTTTTTGTCCAAGGGGGAGGACAGGGAGAGCAAGGAGAAAAGACATGTAACAGTACAGAGAAACATGTCTACATACCATACACATAGCATACATCAGCTGGTACAGTATGTACATGAGGTAAGACATAAGGTGCATAAGTTAGACACAAAAATAGGTGCACTTCTACAAAGCAGCAGCTATAGTATGTACATGAGATTATTAGACATTAAGGTACAAAACTGTGTCAGTGCATTCATTGTACGTAACTCTGGGACTGTACAAAGGGGAACATAATTTTTCTAATAATCTTTGAGACCCCCAAACTACACTGTAAAATTCTCAGGGTTAATGAATTAACTACATTTGACCCCCTGGTGGTTCCCGGACCAGTGTATTAAAGGACGTCAATAGTATTATTATAATGCAATCACCAAAACATGCAAGGAAGTTGAATTCAAACCACCCTGCAAAGACAGATTCTTAATTTAGGCATTTACATACAGCAAAATCCTCTGGTCCATTCTTACACTCAAGAGTTAAACTAAAGCCTGATTTATACTTCATATGGCGCCGTGTTGTGAGCTTGTAGATCGGCTATTTTGGGCACACGACACTGAGTATAAGTTAAGCATTACATCGTTTGAATGTTTTACTGTCTACATTTTTAACATAGGGCAACAGATCATTTTAAACACTTGAAGTTCAAATAAAGTGGAAACACGGTACCTATGTTATAATGTTACACATTCACAATGTACATTTACACTTACAGGCCAATATTGTACGGTCAAGTACAGTCATGATTCTTCAATTCCATTCTGCTACCTGTACAGATGCCCTTTTCACAACTTCTCATTTAAATATATAATGTACATATATTTATAAGAAAAAAAAAGTCACCGATACTGTTGTCCAGATAGGTCAAAGTATGTAAATATTTGAAGTTGTCCCTTATCTGTTGCCCTACCTTTAAAAAGCTGCCTGCTACAGTTGAAAAGGTGAACATGGAAAGTTGAATCAGGCTTAGGGGAAAAGGGAAAGGCAGAGATGCTCATAGGCCTGCGTCCTGCGTCTCTGACGCACCATATTGAAAAAGGACGCATTCATGGCACCGTCTTGCGTCCATGGGACGCACTACAATTTAGCGGAAATTACCGCGGATTTGAAGGCCATCCGTGGATTTCAAAGCCGTCCGCGGATTACAAGGCATAGTGCAGAAAACAAGAAAAATCTCGGTAAAACACCGCCGTATGGAGAAGTATTCTCTCTCTGTCTCAGGGCAGTGCGAGTGCTATTAGAGGGAGAGAGTCAGAGTGCTGCGCAACTTACAGCCCAACTTCAAAGCAAGTTAACGATGGCTCGTTCACCCCAATTTGACCACTAGGCAATCAACACTGAACAGCACTAATTAATGGCAGCTGTGATTCTTGTGTCTTTCCGTGCAGCCAGATATCAAATAATTCCCTGTAGAGCAGGGGTCTTCAGTGTTTTCAGGCCAAGGACCCCCTAGTTGAGAGAGAGATGAAGCAGGGACCCCCTCTATATTGTATAAAATTGTGTTTCAGATAAACTTTTGCTGCTCTTTTTTCCCTTTACACACCTATAACTCCAAAAATAGCCGATCTACAAGCTCACAAGTGTGAGCTTGTAGATCTGCTATTTTTGGCTAAAGTTCTCCTCAGAAAAGGGATACTAGGATTCAAGTGGTTAATGTAAAAAAAAAAAATCAAGTACTACAAGTACTAGTTGTCGGATTTGGAATTGTGTACTTTTCTTTCAGATACATGTACATGAATATAACCATATAAGATGAAACACGAGTTAAACGCTGTGCATTTTTGTGGGACCCATAAAATGTCCCTGGGACCCATCTAAAAGACCACCCTTGCATCCCAGGACCCATTACATTGAAAACCTAGCAACATCACTGGAAAGGTTCATTCATGTTTGTTGTGTGAGGACAGAGGGAGCCCTGCTGCGTGAATGAACGGTGAGTCAGGAGGAAAAGGTTTGTGCCATGTGTTAATGATCCACCTCACTGCTGAGGAAATACTGTCTGGCCACCGCTGGGATCAGACATCCAAGTTAAGTCATTTGCTCGACTTGAATTTAAAAGACATGCCATCATCCCATCCCCTCTCTCTCTAGACTAAACCGGCACGGCCCGTACATGGAGTACAGTGAGGTCACAGGGGAGGAAATCTGCTGAAGTTTACCTTCGCAACGCTCTGGGGTTTGTTTTCACTAAACGAAGCACTAATTGCTATGTACCAAGAACACACTGCACTTGAGGTTTGGAATCCTAGCCTGTGACTTTTTGAGAAAATTATAGAGTGAAACATCTGTTTGTAATGTAAAATTTTATTTTTAAAAAACCCTTATGAAATAGAACTGGTTTTGCATTGGCAAATGTCAAGCATTTCAACTCTGCACAGAGATCACTGTACTGTGTAGTTACATCAATACATTTGATCCAATCAAATGTGTTCAGATTAAAAATGTACAAGTTGCCCTCATAATCACGTCATCATGACCTCTTGATTTCAGCTTGATCCCAACCATAGAATGAAAACCATAGTGTTAGTTTAGTCCATTCTTTGAATTCAGGCCAAAATACAATATCCACACACCACCACCGATATATGGTCAAAGTGCACCGGCATCTAACAGTCACGAATGGTAGAAACTGCCTCCGTTTCTTATCAACTTCTGGGAGTCAGTAGTTGCCAATTTAGTATAGGAAATAAACATAATCAATTGCTCAGCTCTGAGCTGAGCCACTCAATCACTGTGTGTTTTGGATATAATCTAAAGCAGTGTTGCCTAGTGAAAACTAAATCTGCTCAATGGGAGACATTTGTGGATAGATATAGAGTTAAGCCAGCATTTCCTTCAGTGAAAACAATGTCAGAAGTGTGTATAATCTGTTTAAGTGAACTGACATTTCAATGTTTCAATCCTGCTGCAGTATAGTGCCCACAAGCTGTACAAAACCTGCGTTAGTATAACCATCAACAATACAAGTCTAATTACAATGCAAATATTGGGATTTAAAGGACAGCCACCTCTTCAAATAGCCACACCTCAATGTTAATTGTTAGCTCAGACGGTGAAATGTATTCTTGTCAAATTCTTTTAACTACATAATCTGTGGAGTGGTTTTGCAGAGAAAACCAACAGCCAGTAGCAGATTAGGAAAACTCTTCTGTGACTCTCCTTTCAGTAGTTTCAGGGGCAGACCAGTAGTACGTTTGGGCCGGTAGAGTTTTCTGAAGCCCCTCCCTTGCTGTGTTACTCATTAACCTCTTGAAGGAATGTAGCTCCGTTCAAGTAGCTCCAGTCCTGGGTGCAAATAAAATCCCTGCAACCTCCTCCCCCTCCGGGATATTCAGCATTATCCTCCAAAATCTGAGCCGGAGAGATGACATTGTCACTGTGATTCAAACGGCCAGGGAGAAGGGGAAAAGAGACAAGGTACTCTACTGTTACATTCAAATTCAGCCTCTCGCCTTCTCCCAGATTGGATATCTTCGCTGTCGGGTGGAAACCTTGCATGTCCAAAACCATTACTTTTCAGGAAATAGAAAAAGAACCAGTATTTCTATTTCAATGGATCCAGTGTAATTATTTTTTCACAAGCTCTTGTTTTCATTGGTTAATGATTATTCATAAAAAGCCACAGACAGACTTAAACACTTTCAACCTGGTGGCCCTATTTTGGGTATGTCAATATAGGAAAACCTTCAAAAAATGTAAAAACAAATAGCAAAAGAAGCAGGTCCACAAACTTACAACGTCATGAGCTTGTATATAAAGCAGACATTTTCGTGTGACACTGTCATACAATGAAGTACATATATGAAAAAAACAAGACAATTAAATATGGAGAATGAGATACAAGGCTTCTGCCCGACAGCGACAATATACAAAAGCATGCTGTGTGCAGTGGCTGTAGGCACACACTACTATGCAACAGGCCTACTTCATTTCACATCGAGCCTCATTTCTACATGGAATGTGGCCGCGTTGCACAACTGCACAGATCATTTCTCTCCAATTCGCTGCCTCTTACTTTGTCCATATGCAAGGGTTATCAGTGTTTACAATCGGTCTGCTTGAGAGCAAAGCAGACACAGTAGGTATTGACTTCTGTTTCTGTCAATTCTGCACGGTTGCACAGTATCAAGAGATTGGTAGTATACATTTGTTCATGAGCCTGTACACATTCCCAACCCTAATGCGATGTTGTACCCTCTGAGAACAAGATGTATATATTCAAACATAGCTTGATTATTTGCACATACAGTACATACACACAACAAGTCCTAGCTGTATCAAAGTCTTTTTAAGAGAAGGCGAACCTTGGCAAAGCCCACTGAGCAGTGAGCACTGAGCAGTAAGCTCTGACTACAAGATATGACTCATCACTTTGAATTGGAAAGTCATCTAAATCTAAAGTTCTGACAGACAGACATGTTATCATTTCTATTTCCTCCTAACACTGACTAATTGTATGCAACGTGTCAAAAAATAATCCCCACTTACAGATGCTTATAATATAAATACAGTACACAAATGCCATCCACCTCTGCATGATGAAACACTTGAGATTAACAACAAAGTCTACGATTGATGGATTGTGTCTATGATAAAGCATGAACAGACAACAGAAGTAAATTCTTGCAAGAGAATTCATTTCTCTTTTTTACATTTTCAGGTCGGGATACCAATTTGATCCAATCAGGAGAGAGAACACATACACGATACAGGATAAACACATGAAATTGGAAGTGATGAAACAAGAAAATGAGTAGACAAAATTTGAAGCTGATAAATGGGTTCTCTTTCCTGATTGGTTGAAATTTGTGACCCACCTGAAAATATATATTCCGTTTATAAAAGAGCAACCACTCTATAGCAGTGATTACTATCAGAATATAGCGCTTCAACTTAACCCATTAAGACCTGGAACGCATCTTTGTCACTTCTTTGGCTATTCAAAAATAGCAGAAATCTGCTATTTTTGACAAATAGTTTTTTTTCAAAAAACTGTTAGGATTTAGAAAACATTTTTAAGAATCGCCTCAGGTCTTAATGGGTTACAAAAAAAATGAAAGAAAAAAACCTTTGTCATACATAACAACTTTTCACTTAGTGCACCTTTAATTTACTAGCCAAAGTGCAAATCTACACTTTATTGGAGGTTGGCAGGTGCCAATTTTGTTCCCTGCTTTGTTGGCAGTAGCCAAACTAAATTGTTTGAATCCATTCTGGTGTGGAATTGAGTTTATTTCTGGTCATTTCAATTCATGCACACTGGTGAAGTGGACAGAGAATTCACACGTTCTTCCCAGTTCCCACCCAGCTATGGTCCACAGAAGAAATCTCTCCGTCTCATCTGTGAGTTCTGCCATTAAAAGGCAGGTCAGTGGGTCACTTAATCAAGCCCCACAAGCACCAGGGATTATGACAAGCAGATGTTTCTCTGGTGGGCACATCCTCTTCAGGAGAATGGGAGCTAGGATTGCGTGTTTTGGACAAGCACCCAGCTATGTGAGAAGACTACTCTACTAGTCTGTTTACTTGGGCACTGAGGAAAAAAAGAAAACAAAAAGGATTTATCCAAATATTAACTGGTCTAAATTTGTGCCAGAGCGAGCTTGTGTCTTGCATGACTGGTTGAGCGCTGTTTGCCAAAAAAGCTGATTTTATTGCCCAACAGTGAACGGCAGGCAACAAGCAGAACATCCTACTGATGGCAGGGCCGTGTCGGGGCTTGTGTTTGACACAGCAGGATGTACATTGTTGTGCTCTTGGCACCAGGCTGAGATTTCTCATTGACATTACATTTTACAGCTCCGTGCCACAGCAGCTACTTTCATAAGACTGAAAACAAGTTGACAATTCAAAGTTCAAAGGCTCCCCTTTAGGCTTTAATGGCGGCGTCTCATCAATACGGGTCAGTATTGTTTAGAGCAAACTAATCGATTTAATCGATTATAACAAATACATTTTATAAAAAATAATCAATTTAAAGAAGGAAAACAAAGAAAATCGTGTCGATTCACTGATAAATAAAAGAAGATTTCTAAAAAGAAAAACAAATAAATTACTCGATTAATAAAAAATGTAATTCAAAGAATAATTGCTAAGACAATAATAGTTGCAGCCCTATAGTGCTGTTTGCTTACGCTACCCGTTAAAGCGGCGCACCCTGATGGGACAGCTGGCCGGAGAGTTTGTCAGCAGATAACGCACTGGTAACGGTAATCAGGATCAGGTGTTTAGGTGGGCCTTCTGCTCTGGTCACGTTTGCTGTGTCACCCAGATACTTGTCAACATCAGCCTGGCGGCCATGCATGAACACAGTACCTCTTTCTGAACCATTTGACAATTACCCATGGCTTAGGAGCATTAGATCTGATCTGACAGCGTGAGAAAGCAAGACAAAAAACAACTCTCTCGTCTCTACTCTTGATTATTCTGTGCTGCTTTGTTAAATCCGAAAAAGAGCTAGTTTCTGAGTCGTGCGTCTAGGCCTAGCCAGTGTTTACTTTCAACCTACAGAGTGATGTAGGGTGGGAGGCCTGGGCAGGGTTGACAGCTGAGCTACAGTGGTTGTAATTAGGAACACGAGCAGCATGCCACAGAACTACAGATTAACACTTGAACTGCTGCTATTGCAGGAATAGTTTCCTAGAAGCATGTACTGTATATTCCACATCATGCGTAAGCCCCAGAGTCCTAATGCCAGCCAGTTCCTGGAAGTGTGTCTGGTGGTGACCCGGCATCACTTCAGAAATCAGCCAATGCTGCCATCAACCCGTTCTTCAGGTTGTTTTTCTTTTTTTTTAAATGTAAAATCATGAATGACATTACTTGTTCCTGATTGTCCCTTGTCTCATAACAATAAAAAACATGCTTAAAGTCATACTGTGCAACAACATTCATGTTAAGTCTTTTTGGTGATGCCTCTCTCTGCTGACGTCCCAGTTATTTCAGCAGTTGTCTGTTATGGAACGCATCGCTACGTGTTGTGAGCTTGTAGATCTGCTATTTTCACTCGTTTGGGTGCTGGAGAGACATTAAAATGTCTCTTTTGAGTCTTGAGCTAAAACGTTTGGGAACCACTGCTTTAGAGTGCTAGTGCCTGAGGATATTTTAGAATGCAATAACATGTCGTCAGAAATGGTATTTATTAAAGGAGTAGTTCACCCAAAAAACACCCCCCATTAAGCCTTGAATTATTATTGGCTTAGAAATACGACAAAAACAAAAAGATCTCCATGAATTCAAGGCTTCATGGAGTGTGTAATTGATAGAAAATATGTATTGTTTTGGGTGAACTACTCCTTTTAAGTTAAAATGCATAAATAAATACATTTCCCGTGTTTTCGTCATTTTGACGTTTGTGTCAGGGGCAGACACTCGCTAATAAAGGTAGGGTATAATAATCTTTAGAGAAGTTGTCAAAAAACACATTTTGTGGAATGATCATTGTGAAAAAATATAACAGTGAACAGTGAATAACTTTTGTTTAATTGAAAAACTAAAACTTGGAATTTTCTATCTGTGCACAGTTTACTGCTCTAATACGTGGTCTAAAAACGTGGAAGAAACACATCTTAAACATCACTTCCTTGCTTTTCACTGTTAGGGCACGGCCCCACCACACTTTTATTTTACCTCTGGGGCGGAATCTGCCAATGCTTTGTTAATGCAAATGCGTGGATTCATGGTCTTGCGGAATTTTTCCAAGAATCCACGCATTTGCATTGACAAAGCATTGCCAGATTCCGCTCCAGAGGTAAAATAAAAGTGCGGTGGGGCCGTGCCCTTAAACTGGTTCTTCATCCAATTATATCTGTAGAATGTGAGAAAACAATACGATTAAACGCAAAACATTTGAAACCGATATCCTTAAGTCACTGTGTTTTCCTGTCATCCACGACTCCCTGCAACCATGATAGGTTTTTCAGCATAAAGCCGGTCTCTGAAATTCTCTGGCATAACTTCCTGTGGGTCTTCACTCCTGAGCAGTGCCCTTCCCCCCTCCAAGCACTGAGGCAGGCTCAAACTCCACTCACTGGACACAACTGCTTTCTCTGAGCTGCTCTTTTAAACACTGGAGGCTGTCCCTCTATGCCCCCCCATCCCCCTCCTACCCCCAACCCCCTCGGTTGTCAACCTTGCTATTTATGTGCTTGTTTGCCAACGCCGAGCAAAGCCTGGCCTGGGCCGGCTCGGATCCCCTCCCACCGGTGCCCTATACTGTACCACATTCTCACACTGCTAGGTTCCACATCCCACCCTCGCTCAAGCTTTTGCGTGTTTTGAGCATGGACGCGAAGGCCAGCAGAGGGGCTGGCCATGCAGGATAAAAGGGGCCTGTGTTTCCCTGCCCTGAAACCACAAGGCTGAGCTTTCTCCTGTGCCGGGGATGTGGGAGGGACGGGTCCTGGAGACACAAGAGCCACACAGGCAAATAACGTTTGCTGTTGATGACGCTCATGCCAGCTACCTGCAACAGATGACGGCTCGACACATCAAAGCACGGCGTGATCCGATTTGTTTTCAGTGGTTCTCAATTTAAAAAAACGCACAGCAACAAAACCACGTAATGTGACCTGAGGCCTGCTGTGAGTGTCATTCATTTACAGTCTCTGTACGGCGCTATCTAAAAAAGATCAATTGTCCCAACACTTGGCTGTACAGTATATTAGTTCATAAAGACAGACAACCTGTTTGTGTGTATGTGAGGACAGAAGACATTCTCACATGTATTTTCTTTTTTTGTGAGGCCTATTTCTGCTTCTTCATTAGACAATATGCTGTCGAGCATGACCAGAAAGACAGGGCAAGAAAGGTAAAGGTTGTGAACCAGAGTGCAAGGTAAATGCCTTGGGCGACCCAAAAAAACAGGACACACTAAAAACAAGACCAAGAGTCTAAAAATGGGGGGGGAGGCAGTTCCTCGTTGGCCACAAACCTTCAGCAGCATTCAACACTGCAATTTTGTATCTATTTTTGCATACAGTGTTCACGGCACAGCAAAAAAAGATTAAATTACAAGCCAGAGGAAAATGAAGTAGGCTATTGCTTATATTTTTTTCCTATACATAAGTGATCATGATGGTCTATGCAAAATATAAAAGCAAGCAGAAAGAAACAAGCAGTATTTTGTTTTTTTAAGTAATCCAAAGTTAACTCAGACAGTCCAACCTAACCGATAAATGGAGAATGTTCCACGAGCTGGCAAGGAACAGTCAAACTTCTTTGAAAGTACAAGTATGAAAAACCTGTCTTCTTTTAACTGTCGATATTGTCTGTGTTCAGCTCTGCAACCCAGTGTGTAAATAAACAGATAAAAGCTTGTTCTCCCTTGCCAGGCCACAACTCTTCAGACTGAATTAACAGCAACATAAAGCAGGCAGTGGTGAACAACAGAGCTTCTCAGACACCATCTTGCTGTTGGCAAACTGAAGTCTGCCTGCACAGTGACGAGGTGCCCCCCCCCCCCCAACCCCCCCACGCGGCCATTCATTTCCGCCTGTCACCGCTATCATCTTCACAAGCAGAGCTTACTTTGAAGTGAACAATTCTTTTTCAACTAGTGTGGATTCTTAATCTCTTAACCACATGAACCCTAGTGTCCCTATTCTGTGCATGTCATAATAGCAGATATTTTCCTATTCTTCTCGCACAAGCTTGTACAGCTTGTAGATCGGCTATTTTTGGCAAAGAGACTGTAGAGGGGTGAAAAAGGAGTGGACCAAGTAAGTGTAGATCCCTGGGAGACCCCGGTCAAAGTCCATAGGGTTTACTATACCCCCCTCCCCCTTTAACGGCACACAGAGACCCACTTCCACACAAATTAAAATGTGTGACTGTCAAGGACCATTAGCATGAGACTTCAAGACGACATATGGTGCATAAGATTATGAAATGACTGTAGACAGTGCAGAGTCAGCAGTGCTCCCAAACTACAGCTGTCAGAACCACTATTGTTGTGGCTACAGAGGGATTTAGACCAGAGCAGTTCTTGTATCAACACTAAACTATTCTCACAGAATAGTAACCTACATGCCCCGTTTTATTACAGAGTTAAATTAAAAACCACTGCACCCATTTCTCAGTGTCTCCTTAAGTGTTTATTTAATGCGGAAACTACAGTTGGGATGCATTTGTCCCACTAGAGAAGGCAGGAAACCTGCTCTGATATAGTGCCTTCCTTATTACTTCCTATTGGTCTTGTGAATGACTCCGGCAACAGCTAAGGAAGTACACACACAGACAGATGTGGAGCTACAGTTTTTTTCTAAACGAAGACCTAAGGGATCAACGTTGCCCTCTTATTTTCATGTCATTCCAAAAGCAGCCGCAAATCTTCGGCAAGTGCAATTTGTTTTTAAAAGCAATTACAGGGGGGAATGTTGGCCAACAATAAGCCCTGAATTTGTTCCCTTAAATGCAGTTTAAGAACACTCGCATCCCTATTCTGGGGCTAAGATAAGATGGGGCAAAAATAGCCACTCTACAAGCTCTCAACGCATCGCAACATAACACGTTGTGAGGTTGTAGATCACCTATTTTTGGCGAAGATACATTTATTTACTATAGAGCAAAAACAGGAGGGGGCCTTGTATAGAGCGAGCCCTTGAGAATCTGGTCAACAAAAAATAGGGTTTAAGTGGTTAAGTATTGCTTTTTCACAAATGGGTCGGTAGAAAAGGTTCTAGGACTGCATGCTACAGGGGAGTATTTAAGAGAATCCTCTGTTGATGTTTCGGTCAAGAGAGTTGGAAGAGAGCAGGACATGGGGTGGACATAAGACTTTGGTTGCTGTGGTGGCAAAGATGATGGCCTCAGTACAGCCCGGGGCCACATAAACCAAACCACAGTTATAATGTTGGGCTCAGACAGGCTGTGTCCTGTCGGCCCCTTTCATCACGCCTTAAGTTACATACACGATGGAAAGGACATTACAACAGACTTCAAAAAGAGGCTAGACAATAGGTAATAATGCTCCAACTGGAGCCATTCTCTGCTAAGGGAACAAACTAACAATTAAATTACTGTTAAACAAACAAAGAAAGAAAATTAAAGCAAGGTTTAACCCTGGATGCCAGTATATCATCCGTTTCTCAATATCCGAAATGGTCAGACATTGGTAGGGGGATACTACATTGGTTCTGAGCACAGAGCATTGCCTGAAAACAAATGAAGTGTGGCCTGGAGCACTAGGTTGCCGGGTAAGAAGCCTTAAGGAGGAAGGGATTTCAGCACCAAAGCCATGTGACAGCTGTCACAAGCCCAAGCCACACGCAAGCAGGGTTGCTAAGGGACCAAAATGATGTGTCCTCTCTCTGTTCAAGGTACTAGATTTCTCCTCATAACAACAGAAAGAAGGATCAGATATAAACTGCACAGGGAGTACAGTGGGCTGTCATCATGGTACACTTATTATGTTTAATTGAAAATAAACGTACCTCAACGTCATAGAACTCTTGGGTGTCATCCAGCCCCAGCACACGGATTTGTAGTCCTAGTCCACCTCTCACATGATGGCTTTTGCCCCCACTACTCGCCATGTTGACGCTAAGGCTCTGACCGGGCTCCAGGGTACTGATGCCAGCATTGAATTGGGCCCCCAGCCGTGTGCCAGGGGTTTGTATGACCCTGTACAACCCCTCAGTCTCTCCCATTACTGCTCAAAGCAGCAGTAAAACACCTCACTCCTGCAAACACAGGGGAGATAATGAGAAATCATTTTCAATTTTCAAGGGTAGAACATCGAGGAATCTATTAGCTAACATTCAGTGGTGGAAAGTAACTAAATACATTTACTCAAGTACTGTACTACTTAAGTACAATGTTGAGGTATTTTTTACTTGAATTGAGTAAAAACTTCAAGACTTTTACCTCTACTCCACTACATCTCAGAGGCAAATATTGTACTTTGACTCCACTACAATGATTGGAAAACTTTAGTTTTTGTAAAACATACATTAACCACTTAAGCCCTATAGCCTATACTTTGGCTATTTGAAAATATATTTTCAAAGGATTTTTAAACATCTTATGCATTTGAAAACTTGTGCAATGGGACATTCTGCATAATGGGTACTTTCTACTTTTGGTACTTTAAGTACATTTTGATACAATACTTTTACTCAAGTCAATTTTGAATTCCGGACTTTTACTTGTAACTGAGTATTTCTACATTGCGGTATTGATACTTTCACTTAAGTAAAACATTTGAGTACTTCTCCCACCACTGGGAATCTGTTTAAAAATCTGCTAAAATGACGTTTGATTTAGATCATGGTAGTCAAAGGGAGCCCTGTTGTTTGACGTGCTGTCTGTGCATAGTATTTGTCAGCGTTGGGCACGATTACATTAAATCAGTGGTTTTCAACCAGTGGTCCTTGGGGGGGGGGGTACCAGGGGGTCCCCAGTAAAATTTGTTAACATAGTGTCACAATCATTTTTTAACCACTTAGCTTTGGCTATTCAAAAATAGCAGATATACAAGCTCAGTGCCGCGCTATGAGCTTGTAGATCTGTCATTTTTGAAAAATCTTGAAAATGTGTGCATATCTTTGAATATATTTATATAATATTTAAAGCGAACATTTTTAACTCAAATCTTTGCTTCTGGGGGTCCCTGGCACAAAACATTTTCAGGTGGGGGTCCGCATCCAAATGTATATCAATTTAGGGGTCCATGGCATGAAAAAGGTTGCAAACCACTGCATTAAACTTCAAAAGTCCTTACTCGTAACATATAGGCCATTGGTTCTCAAAGTGGGGTCCGGGGACCCCCAGGGGTCCTTGAGGGAGTTCCAGGGGGTCCCCAGCTAAATGATAGATTCGGCACCAAATGGAGCCTTTAGGGTCTGTAACTCTTAAGAGTGTACAAATGGAACCAAATGGACCCCAGAGTTAAATTGACATAGATTTTACATTATAAATTGCGGTCCAATTGATAGAAATGCCATTAAATGGAGGTCTGTAGCCCTAATGCATGTCAAACTGGGGGTCCTTGAAATTAAAATGGTTGAGAATCACTGCTAGAGCTGTGAAACAACTCAAGTCTTCTCTTATGGGGGTCCCTGGCATATCTTTTCAAGTGGGGGTCCGCGGGCTAATAAGTGTCAGTTTGGGGGTCCTTGACATGAAAAAGTTTGAGAACCACTGATATAGGCTACCTTGAAAGTCTCAAGTTCGTGAGCATGTGAAGCTCATTCAGCTTCATGCGGACAACAAAGTGCTTGCTTATTATTTTCAAGACGTCACTTCAGATTGTAAAAGCAGGCAATGTTTAAAGTATGCACAGACACTTTCAAATGCACACTATAAAGTATAATTGACCAAAGTGACGTGAAAGAACAGAAGAAATTAGCACATTAAGTTGGAACTTGCGTGCAGGCCCTAATCGTTACTGCTGGGCCATTATGAGAGTTTACGGTTGCGATTATACGGCAACGGTTACTTAAACACAATTAAAGTAATCTAAACCAATCCAAAAGCAGGCATGAACATAACTTGTTTAGGGACAGAAAGAAGGGGGGTAAAAAACAAAAATAAAGGACATTTAACTAAGACTATCGAAGAGAAGCACTGCGTTTACAATCTTAAATATTAACCTTGGTCTTCTCTCGAGAAAAGCTGGACGTTATTATTATACGAAATGGCAATAAAGTCAATCTTACCTTTGTTTGCCTCGAAACAAAGTACTAAAACTTCGTACCATCGAAAAGTACTACTGATCCACTCTGATCCATGGTCTTCTCAGAATGAGTGAGTGCGGCAGTGTTGCCAGGTTTAGCGAGAGAAATGAGCAACGAGGTCTAGGAAAACAAACCCCAAAGAAGCACTTAACCCATTGGCTATTTGAAAATAGCCAATCTCCAAGCTCACAACGCGTCGCGACGCGTCTGAGCTTGTAGATCTGCTATTTAAAAAACAACTCTTGGAATACAATGAAATATTTGCATCCAAAATTTGGATTTTTTTTATAAATTATTATTATTATTTTTTTTTTTACATTCTAACAGTAACAAGTAACAACACAAAATGCTCCCTGTGGGAAAAAATATTTTCATGAAAATATTTGAGAACCACTGGTTTAAATAATAATTACAACCACCAATTTTTACAAGCAAGTCGCTTATAATACAAGGACATGGCAACGCTGGTGAGTGCGCACTGAGACTAGTTTGTCGCTGGGTAATGATTGTAATGCAACTCCTACAGCCTCACCATTGGTTCAAATGGCCCCGGATTGTACAGGGGAATGGAGATTTACCTTGCTTAATATGGACAGTGGTGGAAAAAGTGCTCACATCACATGTCTTACTAAAGTAAAAGTATCAATACTGCAGTGTAGAAATACTTTGTTAAGTAAAAGTTTTTTCTTCCAATTTTCTATACTTTTACTACTCCACTACTTCTCAGAGGCAAATGTTTAACTTTTTACTCCACACTACAATTATTTGACAACTTTAGTTACTTCTGCCCTTCACATACATGTCGGCCTTTTGAAAATAGCCGATCTAAGCTCACAATGGTCATGAAAAATTGTGAAATGGGACATTCTGCATAATGTACTTTCTACTTGTGGTACTTTAAGTACATTTTGATGCCAATACTGTTGTACTTTTACTCAAGTAGATTTTGAATTCCGAACTTTTTGTAACAGTCAGAGTATTTCTACATTGCAGTATTGATACTTAAAATGTAAGTACTTTTTCCACCACTACCATGCAGATCCCTACAATGCATGATCTTATTCTGATCTGAGTTGATCAACTCGAGGACATAATATCAAATTTGCACCGGGTTGTTGTAGCTATTAAATCTAAATTCACATTCACGCACATGTCTTTAACACAGAGGAAAACAAAAAACAAGTGTGACTTTTTAACCGGTCAGGGGGCCTACGGATAATTCCTTTTCTACTCCAGGTTCAAAAAACAAAAAAGCCATATCCGTTTTTCATTCTAAAGCAAACAAACAAAAAAGGTCTCTTTTTCCATGTTTACTCTACAAACCCAGAAACACTAAAACGACACCAAAGCGGTCCCCTTTTTCGTTTTGCCTCATTCCTTTTGCCATTCTTTGAGGTGCAACTGAAGAAGGAATAAGGTGTTGCTTTTCCCTTTTTTCATGTTGAGAACTTGGATCAAAAACGGAAGTGGCGTCATTTCACCGTTCTGCCTTACAGAATTAATAAACGCTAAATCAAGTCAAAACTGCCCGCTTTTTCGTTTTTGTCTTTTGCATTCTATCATTATGTATTTTTGGACTAAAGAAGTAAAATTGGCGTCATAGTGTTTTCCTTTTCAGTTTCACAATACGAAAAACCCAAATGGATTATTTTATTTTGATTTATTATTTATTTCCTTCTCAGTAAAAACAGAGTAAATTGGCGTCATAGTGTTTTCCTTTTCAGTTTCACAATACGAAAAGCCCAAATGGATTATTTTATTTTTATTTATTATTTATTTCCTTCTCGGTAAAAAAAAAAAAAGACAGACGTCACCGGAGAGGCGGGGCGGAGGCGGGCATGAGGGTATGGAGTGGGGTGAGGTTTGGGGTTTATGGAGGTGGAGGATTTGGGAGGTCGGGGGGGCTTCACGTCGGAGGGGGGGGGGGGGGGGGCACAGCTTACCGCATTTTCTTTCTTTATTATTATTTTTCTCACTTTCCCCAATAATTGTGTTAAATTGAGCATAACGTTTCATGTCTTTAAACAGTAGGTGATTAGCGTAGGTTAGGCAGTCAGAGCTGACAAGTGGGAAAACAGCTCGTTTACAGTTTATTATACCACCCAATAGCTTACATTTTGATTCATTCTCTGTGGCTGCGGTTACATGGACATCATGTATTCATTCAGAATGAACTCATTCTGAATAGAGGAGTCTGTTTCACAGTTCCACTCACCTGTTTACATGGGACCTGAATAAAAGTATTCCTCGGTTACATGACCCAAAGCATTCATTCGCAATATAACTTTTGACATGCGCAAAGTGGTTGTCGCCTACGCCCGGGCATGGACCAGGGGCCGCCCGGCTCCACTACCTGGGGCAGAGCTTCCCCTGGTGGGCATGGGAGGAGGCAATCCTCGCAACCGGATCGCCCCCCAAACACGGTGAAATAGCACGGATTGACGAAAGGCAATTCCGTGCATAGATGACTAGGAACTCTGAAACTCTGTGCATAGGAGAATACTCCCCCCCCCCCATTAACTTCAATACGAGGTGGAGGCAGTCACGTGACGTTCTCTATACGCTCTCCCCATCATCACGGTGAGATAGGATTAATTCAGACCAGTTTATTTTTTTGTATTGATACTAGCTCTGGTTCAGAGTGTTAGTGAGTTCCCTCTAACGCTCTGGAAGACCCCTCGCTCTGCGCATGTACAAGGAATTCCACTGCCCTGCCAGCGTTCAAGTGTAGTGAAAATAAACTAAACCATTTCGCTACTCACCGAAGCAAAGGCTGTTTTGTGTTGTTGAAAGTCTATTCTCCAACCCCGCACGCCTAAACGCACCCCACCTACTCTGTAAAATACACTTTTTGGGCAAAAAATAAAATATGTCAGCGAGACGGACATTATTTGTATTTACTCCACAGTGCCCTCTACATTTTGGTTAATGGTAGGTTCAAATCCCCCAGATCTGTAGAGGGCACTGTGGAGTAAATACAAATAATGTCCGTCTCGCTGACATATTTTATTTTCTGCCCAAAAAGTGTATTTTACAGAGTAGGTGGGGTGCGTTTAGGCGTGCGGGGTTGGAGAATAGACATTCAACAACACAAAACAGCCTTTGCTTCGGTGAGTAGCGAAATGGTTTAGTTTATTTTCAGTACACTTGAACGCTGGCAGGGCAGTGGAATTCCTTGTACATGCGCAGAGCGAGGGGTCTTCCAGAGCGTTAGAGGGAACTCACTAACGCTCTGAACCAGAGCTATATTGGTACCAGACACGGTAAAACTAGCCTACATACTTGTCACATTTCTCATGTAGGTACGATGACGTCATCGCGCATTCGCACATGGTCATTACCAGTAAGACTCCCTAATCGGGAGATAAGCGACCGTAGGTCACATGTATACAGAAGAGGGCTGTAACGGCGATTGGTTCCTAGTTGTGTGGGCAATGTTGGTGTGTGTGTGTGTGTGTGGTGTGGGAGAGAGAGTGTGTTTATAGGGGAAAGGAGGGATTGTTTGTGGGGGGCAAGCCCCCGAGTTACGGCATTTTATGTGAGCTGCAGTGGCAGGGGGTCCTCCACTGGGGGCGCCACCACTTTTGCATCCGTTCTGGAGCAGCAGGAGTGGGTGGTCCCCGGGAATGCCCCGTGAGCAGCCCCGTTGGGGTGGTCATTTGGTAATTTGTCCACATGTGCTCATTTTTTACACTTGGGGGTCCCCGAGGCAGCTGGGGGTCCCTGGAGCTCCGGGAGTCCTTGGAGGGTGTAGTTTGGCAGGTAAGGAGTGTGTGTGCAAAATGTGGCATGGATCGGGGCAATGGGTGCGGAGATATGAGCAGGGCAAAAGTGTGACGTGTGTGACGGAGTGACGGAGTGACGGACGGACACCTGGAGCAGGTTTCTGTAGTAAGTGCGACCTACGGTCGCAATAATATATAAACACCGGACCGCTCATGGTCATTATAATAATAAATGGAGAGAGAGCAACACGTACAGTCTATGAAACAAGGCACGCTCATTTATGGCAAAAGTATTGGCATCAAAATATACTTAAAGTAGAAAGTAGGCCTATTAGGCTACTCATTATGCCGAATGTCACGTTTTTCTTGTGTTAGGCCTATTATGAAAATGCTTTGAAACATGCTGTAACTCATTCACTGTGACGAGAACCCTCTTTCTGCGCAGAGTAGGCCTAGCCTATAGCGCACGGTGCACACACGGGTTGAATGCAGGGTCTGTCGTCCTTGCAGGGATTCTTTTTAAAAACGGAGGGTGAGACCTCCGTTGGGGCCGTCAGCATCGCAGTTGGGTCCATCCACCCTGCGCCATAGGTGTTCCTCGGCACTAGTGATGCGCGGGCTGACCCGTAGCCCGCGGGTTGGACCGCGGGGCGAGCGGGAGAGTCAAGATTTCAGAGGCACTTATCGCGGGGCGGGATGGTGCGGGCTGCGCAAACACGCAAAAAAAAAAGAAAGAAAAGAAAAGCATTTGGTACCTTCTCTCTCTCCCAGTCCCATTGTTATCTCACTCTCCTCTCTCCTACTCTCCAGTTCTTTCCTCCTGGCTGGAATCATGGGCTTATGTTAAATGTGTTACTTATTTTAACAATGATGCGCAACTGCCTCTAATGTAGCCTAATGATATCCCCGCTGCAACTTTATTTTATATTGGAATGAATGTCCCTTGTAGTGCTGTTGTAGTAGGATTGGACACACTCACTGTATCTATCTAGTTGTCATTTAATGTTCTCTCATGTAGCCTATGCATATCAAAGGGCAGGAAAAACATATGAATTGTCTATCCTGAGCTAAACCGAACCTGTATGGTGTTGAATGGTTCCGTTCGCTCCGTTTCTCTCTCTCTCGTTCTCGCTCTCTCATTGATATAATTGCCCGGTATACGAAATTTAGCCTAGGATATTTATTTGGTTATTTTATTGTTTTGAGGTCTACTCTCCTGAGTCTCCTCCATCAGCTATCATTGAGTATAGAAAGATAATTGACACCAGCCAGCTGACTGTGCTTAATGGTTGATATTATAAGAGTGGATGACGGTGAGAAAAAAGTAAAAATCATCACGGAACGACAAGCAGGAGAGGGGACAATCCGTTGTCATTTTATTGTAGATTTAAAAGCAGCCTATTAGACTATATTGACTGTGTGTCTTGGATTTTACATGCAATGCTCCTGAGAGGATTATGGCGTGAGTAACAACGGACTTTAACATTAGTCCGTTGTTATAACCGTTGTTATTACCGTTGTTGTGTCATAACACGCCCTCCCTCGCTCCATTACGCATGGTGCACTGTGCGCGCCCTTTCCCTCTCCATTGCATTTTATGAATCCATTACAATCAATATTGCAGCGGTTGCAATAATATAACATTCCAAATAATTAGTAACATGTAGGCTACATAGCCATGTCTGTCAAATAATCTTTTATTTCAAGGCAATACAAAGCTACAGGCCTATGCCTACAGTAGGCCTATGATACGAATGTCGGGTCCGGTGTATGTTATGATGTCTCCTCTTGCCTCAGTTCCCCGACCCCATGTCATTTCTCAAGCGATTGCTCTAATTCAAATTTGTATTTATTCTGTGAACTCTCTAGTTAATGTTCCTGTATTAGGCTACCCTAGAGTCCAAACGGGACGCCTCCCCAAGTAGCGCTCCCTTATGCATTGTACAATATTCAGCCCTTGGTAAGGAGTTTGAAAGCACAATAAACGAACATTGGTATCCTATAGCGACCCAAAATTGGCCACTACTTTCAAGGACATGCCCAGAGTTGTCTACAAACATCCTCCTAATATAAGACAAACAGTTGTCAAATCAGATCTCATCCCTAAAATGCCAATGCGCATAATGTAATTGAACCGAAAAGCCACACTTTTACGCACCACTAACGGGGAAACGTTTTGATATCAAGGGCACTATAACATGCACAACCAAAAATGCTAAAATGCCCATGCCTTCTATTATGCTATATCAATCAAAAATCATGGCTGGGGCACACTGACGTGCCATGGACACATGTCTTTCTAAACTTTTGCGACAAATAGAGAACATTGTGGTTCTCTCTGGCAGCATTAGATAATTACAGGCCATATTAATTATATAATTTACGTTTATCACTCACACACTTCTGAGACCCAACCGGAGTGGCCATAATGTTGATTATCTTTTCTTTATTTAATTTATTTCTTTATTTTTGTCGTCGTAATGTTTTGGCGTGGCAACTTCTGTTATTACAATAACTGGGCAAAATAAATTACCATTATTTTTTTATATGTTGAAAATGTGTCTACTTTTCATGTGTTTAATGTTAAAAAAAAGAGTCTCCTTTATAAATTGTAATGGTTACTCTTCATGTGCGTTATACGGTGTTGAACGCCTAATGCGAGGCCAGTGTTGCTGCTCATATGCCCAGAGTTTAACTAAGCCTTAATCTCAACTAGATTCACCATAAAGGTTTAATTAATCAAAAGACCAAACGTAGGGAATAGTTGTAGACTAACTGAGGAAATCTATGGTGAAATGTTGGCACTAATTTATGGAACAGTGGCCAACCATATCAAACGCGAGAAATTAACGCATTCCAACGTGTCATTGTAAATTGGCTGTGTCCGATTCTGTCGGAAGTTCCCAATGGCTGGTAGTGACGGGGCGCATCCGGTGAAAGCCGGAATTACACTCAATGTAAACAGAAAGTAAACGAGGGGGGAAATGGCGTTTGGCCACAGACGGGATTAAAACACTTCTTTATTGAAAAACGTGGACTAATACATTGCACAAATACTTCGGACACCTAGTTAACATTTGGGGCAAGCACCTTATATTTTGCATTTGTGAGAGAGCGCCGTTCACAAACGCTAGAATGAACGCGTTTTACAATAACGTCTTAAATATTAAAAAATGCAATACAGAAGCGATATCATTTCGTTTTTTTGGCGTTTGGGGTTTCCTTTTTTTTAAAGATACATTTTTGGCCCTTTATTGATAGGATAGTAGTTTGACATAAAATGGGGAGAGATTGGTAGTGACATGCAGCAAAGGGCGTCGGGGTCGGGACTCGAATCCGCAACATGCTGGAGCTTTGGAGCGTGTCCGGACCGCTACACCAGGGCCTGGCGTTGGGGGTTACTAGTTGTGTGTTTACGGAATTGTAATCCGTGTTATTTCACCGTGATGATGGGGAGATCGTAGAGAGAAAGTCACGTGACTGCCTCCGCCTCATATTGAAGTTAATGGGGGGGGGACCACTTTGCACATGTCAAACGTTATATTGCGAATGAATGCTTTGGGTCATGTAATCGAGGAATACTTTTATTCAGGTCCCATGTAAACAGGTGAGTGGAACTATGGAACAGATTCCTCTATTCAGAATGAGTTCATTCATTCTGAATGAATACATGATGTCCATGTAACCGCAGCCACAGAGAATAAATCAAAATGTAAACTATTGGGTGGTATAAGAAGCTGTAAACGAGCTGTTTTCCCCCTTTCCATTTGTGAATAGTAATTATGGACTGACCATGTAGCAGAGCCAGACAGAGCCTACCTCATTATAATTATAATCATTCAATAATTTGAAGGATTTTACTTTTATTCTCATTATTATTACCCCCCCCCCCCCCCCCCTTCTGCCAGACGAAGGCTACAATCAGTACAATGTCACATTAAGCATAATTCACAAGCTCACACTGCAGCGCAGATATGTTCGGGGCGCAACACCGACACTTGTCAGCTCTGACTGCCTAACCACTACGCTAATCACCTACTGTTTAAAGTCATGAAACTTTATGCTCAATTTAACACAATTATTGGGGAAAGTGAGAAAAAAAAAGAATAAAAAAAGAAAATGCATGTAAGCTGTGCCCCCCCCCCGCTCCGACGTGAAGCCCCCCCCCTCCCAAATCCTCCACCTCCATAAACTGTGTCCATAAACCCCAAACCTCACCCCGCCCACTCCATACCCTCATGCCCGCCTCCGCCCCACCTCTCCCGTGACGTTGTGAACTGTCTCTTTTTTACTGAGAAGGAAATAAATAATAAATAAAAATAAAATAATCCATTTGGGCTTTTCGTATTGTGAAACTGAAAAGGAAAACACTATGACGCCAATTTACTCTCTTTTTACTGAGAAGGAAATAAATAATAAATCAAAATAAAATAATCCATTTGGGTTTTTCGAATTGTGAAACTGAAAAGGAAAACACTATGACGCCAATTGACTTCTTTAGTCCCAAAATGGCCTACATAATGATAGAATGCAAAAGACAAAAATGAAAAAGCGGGCAGTTTTGACTTGATTTAGCGTTTATTAATTCTGTAAGGCAGAACGGTGAAATGACGCCACTTCCGTTTTGGATCCGAGTTCTCAACATGAAAAAAGCGAAAAGCAACACCTTATTCCTTCTTCAGTTGCACCTCAAAGAATGACAAAAAGAATGGGCAAAAACAAAAAAAGGGACCGCTTTGGTCCCTTTTTTTGTTTTTGCCCATTCTTTTTAACATGGAAAAAGAGGCCTTTTTTGTTTGTTTGCTTTAGAATGAAAAACGGATATGGCTTTTTTGTTTTTTGAACTTGGCGTAGAAAAGGAATTATCCATAGGCCCCCTGACCTTAACCAACTATTAAACAACTTAATGTATTTGTTTTTTTGTTGTTTGTTTGTTTGCTTGTTTGTTTTAGCTTAAGGTTGTTGAGTAAGGGCCCGGGTTAAGGATAATAACGTATCAAAGGTGACCATAGGCTACTTGTACTTCGCCTGTTGCGTTCATGCAAATTATATGTGACTAATTTGTATTTGTCAATGTGTTTATTTATTTATTGCACAATCCACAGCTTACAAAAGCTTCATAATAGTTGTGTGTTTACTGTTTAGACCATAGACTTATAATATATCGGGTTTACTTTAGACTGTGTCGAGAGGCCTAATGTAAATAACCCAAGACTTATGTTGGCTTGTAAAACAGCGCCCTCTCCTGCTTTTTGTGTAAAAATGATTTGCCTCTATAAAATAAATACAAACATATTGAATGCATTCCAGTTGAATTCCAGCCCTCAACCAAGAACAACAACACCAACAACAACAACAACAATGAAGGACATTCAACTGATTTTCAAACCGTTGATTTTGTAGTGCTGTGACCTCGCCTGTTTGGCCAGGTCACAGAAGCATTACAAACCCAACGTTCGGCCAATCATAGAAAACACACGAGTGAGCATCTCCACTGACCTTTCTCTCCATGGCTTCTGTCAAAGCTCTCCTGTTGGGCTGGCTTTGGCTTTAAGCAGTTACCAGTGCAGGTATGTTTGTTTCTTCGTGTTATTTGAGCTGTATCATGGGTATTGACTGCATGTTAACTTAGTTTGTTTTGTTTAAGCCTCCAGCTAGCCTGTACAACCTGGTTGCATTCAATGGCCTACTTGGACTGATCTTGGGTCTATCTGTGTAGGTAGCCAGGGACGGATTATGGCTTGTGTGCACATAGTGCACATGCACAGGGGCCCCTGAATCTGGAGCCAACGGGGCCCACAGTCCTCAGTCGGAAACCCCTCGGTCCATTTCATCTACTTCCACTTGGTGGATGTCAAAATAAAACCTGTACACGTTTCCAATTGTGTAA